>NC_141143.1:85447754-85761326 GCF_053477565.2 Lygodium microphyllum
AGTTTTTGTTTCGAGGGACTATAAACCACATCCAAATGCAAGCTTGGATTATTTCTTGGTAACTTGATTACAAGCATGGATAATGTAAACGTCAATACCACCTCCATATTGATCTAGATTATGTGTATGTACCTATTTGCAAAAGAAACAAGGTGTCTAGTGACACACTCAGTGCATTGAAAGCAATGAGATTAAAGGAAAAAAGAATATCAATTGATGGACTAATGGCAGAATATATACGGGGCATCCTACAATACAAAAGCACCCCTCCATTCTCTTCGTGTTTCGCATTACTGAGGCTTGTTGGAGATGACTATGAAGGGACTCTATCTTAAACTTAGAATCTAGTAGACCATTCAAACATTTTGAAGCTAGAGAACCAATGGTTACACCAGGGGATATATACAAGGAGGAAACCACTAGTGGAGAGTTAAGGAAAAATAACAAGTCTTGAAATCTAAATATATGCAGCCACATGGAAGGAAACAACACTCGGGTTGAATGAAACATCAAGGATTCTAAAGAATATCGAGACACTCAAGCTTGGAAGTGGAGGATGCAGGAGAAGAATAACAACAATATCGTAACCATTGGGCACTTGTCCTAAACTAGTTGTATTCTTCTATTGCATTTTTCAAGCATCAAGTCCAAAGCAAGTACTCAGTCTATGAATGCATTATGAATCTATGCTCATATGTATGTCATCATTGTTGTTGTAATTGGCAAGCTATTCTTCATCTAGAGAAAGTGACAAGGAACGTGGAGAGAGAATTACAAGCCTATAGCAACATCATTCCTCCCAATTTTGTAGGGAATGTGTCGGCCAAGAAGAGATTTAGTAAGGACAAGGAATAATGTGTTGAATATTTCCTCCAAATACCTTGCCTAAACAAAAAGAACATCCAAATCACCTTGGACAAAGTGAGAATTAGTAGGCAAAGTTACACTTGGCTCTTCAACATTATGCAAGAGACATTAAAGAAGAAAAGGGTCAAGGGGTCTTTGCTTTCAAAGCCATCCTTAGTTCAAAAAACAAGAGGCAACATCAACTAGAGAGTCTTAGAAGTTCTTGGTGAGCCCTTTCACATCACAGATAGCTATCCTTGAAAGAAGGGAGTGCTAAATTATGATAGCTATAACAATATATTTTTTAACTTGAGGACTTTGCAAAGAGCTATGATCAAGTTTTATAGGCTAGAAAATACAATAGCAAATGGGGTCACCATTTTTCTTATCAAGATAGATGAAACTGAGATTGTAAAGGGTAAGAACATGGAGAGAGTTTCTATCACCCTAATGAATAGGGCTCTTTTGGCTAGATGGGCAATGAAGGCATGAAGGGCTCAGTGCACTTTAGCATACAATTAGAGCAAGATGTTTGGTGGTTGGGAGCATTTCAGGTTGACACAGAAGATTTTGATTTCTTGCATTGGGTGTTTCAATGAACTTTTATATGTGAGGTAGTAAGTGCTCACTAAGAGTTGAAGGGTTTAGACAATATAAAGTGGAGTGCATATGGCCACAAATATAAAGACATTAAGATGCATGTATAATGTTTAAAGAGGTACTACTACTAACTAAGAGTACTTGCATTTACTATACGGCCATGGCCATGGAATGCAATGTTGCTAGTTGGAGTAAGGGACCTGGTAGACATACCAAAGATCTAAACTTTAAAGCCATTCTAGATATCCTTTAAACAAACATCCACATGTAGAAATTTATTGCCTTGTGTAGAATACACTACAAGATATAGGCCTTATACCGACGTTTAAAGCGATGAAAATGCAAATAACAAAATTTGCCCCCTTCGTTGCAAAAAGCGTCGTTATTGGTGACACCATAGAACAGTCGATATTACCGTCGCTATCAGCGTCGACAATACCGACGCTGATAGCGACGATTTGCGACATATATAACGACGCCAATAACGACGCGAGCAGTAAAATTTGCGACGCTAATAGCGATGGTAAAAGGGAAAAAAAAAATTATTGCCCTGCCACATATAGCACTGTGTGCTTTATGAGAGCCATACAAAATAGTTTCTGCACTACTGTGTATAATGCGCTTGCCAACAAAAACAATGTATACTGAAATCATAAAACTGATACATGAAATAAATACATGATCGCATAATAAACAATTGGTACAATCATGACAGGATATCACTAATACATAGAAAATGTCTACATAGATCAGGCAACTCAAAAATAAAGGTGTGTGAGCTCCAGGGATCCAAGGGCGAGCTACAAATCCTCATCCCCCGAAAGCTCATCCCGCCACAAAGGAGCATTGAATAGACTCTGCAGAAAAAGAAACAACACATCAGTCCACCATATAATAATGCATTCAAATATCTCATGGTAACTACGAACAAGAAAGATGAGTGACTTACAGGGCCGCCGCATCTATACAATCGGTCGATCAATGCAGTGAGACTGTGCCTCTCTGCATATCGAGTCTCAAGGCCAGTCGGATCGCGATTTGTAATGGAGTGCTACAAATAAAACAAAATGCTAACTGTTAGAAACATGATTGTCAGTACAAAGAATATTTCAAAAAAATAAACAAGCAAAACAAAAGAAAAACTTACAAAGTCCTCCAAATATGTCCTGTGGCCGCCACTCCCAAGATGATGGACCACTCCGGCCTCGAGTCGTGCCCTCGCCGCCTCGCACTGCTGATTCCAACGTCTTGGAGAATCTATAGCCTTCTCCCTCAGTCAGCACCATTCATCTGCATCTAACCACTCGGGCTTTACAGCCCCACTCTTGATGGCCTTGCATACGTCGGATCGTCTATGTGACATGTATGCACTCATGCAATCCATCATTCAGCCCGTAGAGAATCTATCTACTGAGGCTAGCACTAGAAACTCCTCGTGTAAGGATGCTACTATGTAGTCCTTGCTCCCCTCCGGTATGTTCTTCCAATGATCCAAGACATTGTGCCGAAAAACTTGTTGGCACAACTCTCCCATGCGAGCCATCACTCTCCTCCCCTCATCATTCATGATGATGGCTCCTGACCTATTATCGACTAGATATCCATAATCCCCTGGAGTCTGCCTAAGATGGGTCCTCTCCCATCTGCGTCCACGCTCCTAGGCATATCCAGGAGACCCCTATGCATCCGGTGTACCGACAGGGGTAATATCTCTCGGAGTGGCACCCCTGTCAGAGTAATTGGAGCAAAAGCCAGAGTAATTGGAGTAGACGTTCCCACAGGTGTGACAAATCCGTGAGGTGATGCAGCTCCAGCTGAACGATGAGACGGAGACACCGCATCCGTGTCTCCACAGCATCCACATGAGCCTAAGGCACGCTCCCTAGAAGGGCCACAAGAGCGAGGAGTCACACCTGTATCCCGTGTCGACCGCGGGCTCACTGCCTCTGTATCTCTGCAACATCCCCTTGATCCCAATGCACTCCCTCCCTCTGGCCCAAGTCGTGAGCGTTGAGCTCGTCTGCTCGAAGCCGAAGCATCCGATCACGCTGAAGCAGATCTAGCAGAGCGCCCTGACGAAGACCGAGACAGCTCCTGGTCTGCCATCTCTCTGAATCTTGCGATCTAGTCTGAAGACATGTGTGCGAAGATGTCATGTAACTCCTCATCGCTCATCCCTCAACTCATCCTGGAAATGTCACCTCCACAGATAAAAAATGATGTTAGAATAATCAATTTAAATCATACAAAGCATAGCAATATAAATCATTTAAAAATAATCTCACTTAAAATGCATATCTTATGTACCCTTATAAGCGATTGGTCAACGAATTGAGTAAGTGGATCCTCCAAGTATGAAGTATCCTATGGTTCCATGTTAATCTCCTGACACAACTCCGCATACACTGGAAGGTCGATAGACATGTAACCACAAAAGAATGAGTCCACCTCGTTCTCAAAGAATTCTTGGACTCTTGTATTTCCATCATTGTTAGTCGATGCTGGCTCTAAGCTTTCGGTGACCTCCACCCCTTGCAATATCGACCCCTCTATTTGTATATTATCTTCATCTATGCTCGGAACATCACTTTGATCATATACTCTCGCACTTCAGGGAGTTGAAGGTATAACATACTACCATTGAGGTTGTCGGGGGTTTGGATAGAAGATTACATGTTCACAAAGACGTACAAGAGAGTTCAAACCATTGTGACATAAACCATGTCGTAATACAATTAGCAAGCAAATGAGTCCATGCACCTGTTCACAATGGGCCGGCAACACAAAGGTGTTGCACAAATCCGTCCATTTTTTTTCGGAATCTATTTCGAGAAATCCAGATAGACCTCGTCAAACTGTTGCTCCAGCTCCTCCAAGTACCACTTTGAACCACTGCACATCGAATAGTATCATGGAGAAGCTACGGTAATCCACCGTAACAATACTTTGCAAGTTCCCAAAATACTCCATCTCATCCACAATCGTGTTTGGATCCATTGCTCGTCGCCGGCTCTCTTGCTCGAACCTTGCCATGATACCACAGTCCATTGTGGAGTGCATTTTGTCAATACGCTCCACGCGAAAATACCGTCCGCACGACCATGCTGCACTATATATTTTGTACTGTACATTGAAACAGTCAAATTAGATGGCGTATATAAAATTTAGATACGACAGATTCTAAACCCCTCATCACCTTTGGACTACATCCCCTCGAGAATTCTCACTCCTCCATTGAGACCTCTGTCCCTTCGCGAGACGCTGCGGTCAAAGCTCCATGCAACCATCGCGTTGACATAAACCGCAGCATCTCCTCCATGCCTTTGGGATATCGAATCGGTCGATAACGCGTACTACATCTGAATTCAACTCACGCTTCCTCTCGATCTTGCCTAGCGATCTGGTACTTCGCGAGCCACGTCTCCATAGAGGCATGGTGCAACATACAAAAGCGATTCACCTTCTCTTCCATTGAGGCATCCATTGTTTTTTCTACCCCATTTCCAATCACCATATCTCCAGTTAGTCTATCATCGTCCTTCAGCAACCATAGCATTTCATTGTCTGGTTCCACCTTTGGTAGCCATTGTGAAATATGCACTAGCGCCTCAGACACCAACCAACCTTCGGCCATGCTACCTTCTGGCCAAGCTCGTTGTCGCACAAAGTCTTTCATGGTTTTCATGAAGTGCTCCAAGAAGAACATCCATCGCGTATGGACAAGTCCAGCAATCTCCACTTCATCCACAAGATGCATAAGAAGGTGGATTTGTATCATGAGCATGCTAGTGGGCAGGTATTTCTCAAAGAGACAGACCATCTCCACTACTCCCCACCTCGCAGATTCAATAGAGGATGTCTTAATCTCCTTCTGTGAGATCCATTGCACCAAAGTCGACAACCTGTAAATGGCCCCACGTATTTCTGGAGTAAGACATCCTGCGATCGTGATCGGTAGTACAAACCGCCACAAATGAGAAAGCGTTATGAATAATGGCTACATTTCAAATAGCAAAATGCCCACGCTAATTACAATCCATTCGTAGTACAAACCTGACATATCTTATGCCAGTCATGGGATTTTAGCCCTGATAATTGGTCATCTTTAGAAAATGCGGACCTGAGAGAACGCATCATACTCGTCGGAGTGCGAATAGACTTGATTACTTGCTTCACAATGCGCTCTTCTTTGGTGGACAAAACCCAAGGAGCGCGAGGAAGCTGTACGCGACCGTCAGCACTCGACCGCGACCAAAGCGCCTCCATCTTACCTACCTCCTTCAAAGCCATTCGTGCCCCTATAGTGTCTCTCTTTCCTGTGATGTGGTCCCATAACAAGCTGCCTATATTCTTGAAAATATTCATGGGATCCAACAAGTGGTTGACCTGTAAATGGGTCCAATATGGCAACTCATAGAAAACTAAGAACCATCGCATTCCATTTGGATGTGATTCTGCATGGACCATTTTCAGCTCGTGCCAGGTTGCGGCGTGCATACGTGTTGGAGGTCATCCAAGGAAACCTTTCCTGAGTTCATGATCCTCCGACAAGAAAGCATCGTGTCCTTGATATACCATCTTCTTCATGGTTCGTGACCTTCGAGAGTCTAACTATGGCCCGCACAATGGACATGCATGATAACCTGAGGTAACCAGACTTGTTCCAACACCACCACCTAGTGAATACTTGCTTGAACCAGATAAAATATAGATATTACTAGCGAGAATGGAGGCATGTTCACTTGAGCACTCTCCCAATCCCGGAAAGTCATGCATCGTCCACATGAGAATGGCTCGAATATTGGTTGACCACCGACCATTGCGCATGCTCATATCTTGCATGGTGACCCCCTCCTCCCACAAAATCTTAAGCTCATCGACTAATGGACGAAGATACACGTCCATATTTTTTACTTTGTAGTTGTCGGGGACGAGTAAGCTAAGGATGAGATGTCATTTCTTCATAGAAAGCCATGGAGGGATATTGTAGCTGACAAGGACTATAAGCCACACACTGTAAGAAGTTGAGTGCAAACCGAATAGGTTCACGCCATCCATTGCAAGATCAAGCCAAAGATTCCTTAGCCCTTGGGCAAAGCTTGGGAAGGTAGAGTCAATGTGGCTCCATGCGCGCGAATCCGCTGATATTCGTTGAACTCCATACATGGACCTATTCTGCACATGTTACGTTGTCAAGCTCGCCATGCCGGACGTACGAAACATGTGGTTTATACGGGGGATAAGCGAAAAGTGTTTGAGAACTTTTTGAGGGATGATTTTCCCTTGCAAGTCCTGTCGATACCTGTGAGCACCACACTTTAGACATGTCTCCATAGTCTCGTATTCTCCTCGAAACAGTATGCAATTGTTGATACATTCATGGATGTTATTGTAGTCCATGCCAAGCTTCCGTAAAAAGTGTCGTGCATCATCACAAGACTCAAGCATGCTATTTGCAAGTGGTAATATATGATATTTCAATAACCTGAAAAAAATCATAAAACACCTTGAAAAAGCACAAATGTTTGTAATAATAGTGTCGGAAAAAAAAATCAATTAAGCGTATGTACAAGGTACCTAAACAACTCGGTCACACTCATATCGCTCCACCCGTATTTTGCTTGCACACTTAAGAGTGCAAGAAGTGTCTTCAGCCGAGATACTCGGTACCCATCATATAATGGTATGGATGCTTCCTCTCTAAGAGAATCAGAAGTCTCGACATCCATGGGAATCAATGCATCGATCATTGCCTCCATCTCAGGCTCCAAGATTATAGGTAGGTCTGGAAGGTTGCATGTCTTCTCTAGCATTGATGGTATAGATTGGCCTTGCGAGTGGTGGATTGGCTCCTGCACTCCATCCATCGCACGCCCACGTACTCTTCTAATTGGCCGCAAAGGGTGCACTCCCCCTTGGGATAAGACATCACCTCCCTGGATAGAAAATTTTCCAGCAAGACCCAATATTATTGTATATGGTATTCAATTAGCTTGTGAGTACAATGCATGATTGATATTAACTTCAAATTACCGTTTGCTAAAAATCCGCAATCGCCTGATCAATGATCTCAGATTGAAACTTGCCAAATCATCGTATGTGTTCTATAGATAATCGGCGTTTTTGTCTAATTGCCAACTTGCATTGAGAGCAAGGATATGGGACACGCTGATTAAGATACGCCTCAAGATCTTGAACAACAGGACCTTCTTCGTTTTCCATTTTGTCTACATTACAACAAACAATTTGTTTTTGTTATTATTCTTTTCTTTTCATAGATTGTTATCCTCTCCTTCCATCTCTCTCTTTTTCTATGACCTAGCATATAGTATCATAGAACACTAGTATTTAGTACCTAGTACGTAGTACCTAGCACATAATGTTTTGTTTTCTCTCTTCCTCTCCCTCTCTCATTTCCTCTCCCTCCCTCGCCCTCACCCTCTCTTTCTCTCTTTCCCTATTAGGTTTAATGGTTTTTCTCTCTTTTTCTCTCTCCTCTCTCTCATTTTTTTCTCTCTCCTCTTCCTCTCTCATTTCATTTTCCCTCTTCCTCTCCCTCTCTCATTTCCTCTCCCTCCCTCGCCCTCACCCCCTCTTTCTATCTCTCTTTCCCTCTTAGGTTTAATGATTTGTTTCTCTTTTTCTCTCTCCTCACTCTCTCTCTCTCATTTACCTTTCTCTCTTTCTCTCCCTCTCTCATTTCTTGTCCCTTCCTCACCCTGACCCTCTCTTTTTCTCTTTCTCTATTATTTTTCTCTCCCTCTCTCATTTCCTCTCCCTCCCTCGCCCTCACCCTCACCCACACCCTCTCTTGCTCTATTTGCCTATTATGTTTAACATCTTATCTCTTTTTCTCTCTCCTCTCATTCTCTCTCTTTTTCTCTCTCCTCTCCCTCTCTCATTTCCCTATTATGTTTTCGTCTCTCCCCCCTCTCCCACTCTCTCATTCCCTCTCCCTCTCCCTCTCTCATTTTCTCTCTTTTCCTCCCCCTCCCTCTCTCATTTCCTCTCCCTCTCCCTCTCCCTCTCTTTAATTTCCCTCTCTTTCTCCCTCTCCCTGATTTCTTCTCCCTCTCTCATTACATACAAATTATACAAAAATAAATAAATAAGAGAGAGAATACACTCTCCCTCTCTCATTCCCTCTCTCTCTTCCTCTCTTTCTCTCTCTCATTTCCTCCCCCTCCCTCTCCCATTTCCTCCCTCTCCCTCTCTTTGATTTCACTCTCTTTCTCCCTCTCCCTCTCCCTCATTTCTTCTCCCTCTCTCATTATATACAAATTATACAAAAATTAAATAAATAAGAGAGAGAATACACTCTCCCTCCATCTTGTTCTTTCATTTCATCCTCCTCCCTCTTCCATTTCCTCCCTCCCCCTCTCCCTCCCTCCCCCATTTCCTCCCTCTCCCTCTCTTTCTCTCTCATTTCCTCTCCCTCTCTCAATATATATACACAAATTATAAAAACAAAAGGGAGAGGGAGAGAGAGAATGCACTCTCCCTCCCTCTCCCTCTCTCATTTCCCCCCCATCCCTCTCCCTCTCCCTCTCCCTCTCTTTCTCTTTCTCTTTCTCTTTCTCTTTCTCTTTCTCTCCCTCTCTCATTTCCTCCCCCCTCCCTCTTTCTTTTTCTCTCTCCCTCCCTCTCCCTCTCTCTCGTTCTCTCATTTCATCTCCCTCCCTCTTACATTTCCTCACTCTCCCTCCCTCTCCCTCTCCCTCCCTCCCCCTCCCTCTCCCTCTCCCTCTCTTTCTCTCTCATTTCCTCTCCCTCTCTCAATATATATACACAAATTATAAAAGCAAAAGGGAGAGGGAGAGAGAGAATGCACTCTCCCTCCCTCTCCCTCTCTCATTTCCTCCCCATCCCTCTCCCTCTCCCTCTCCCTCTCTTTCTCTCCCTCTCTCATTTCCTCCCCCTCCCTCTCCCTCTCTTTCTCTTTCTCTTTCTCTTTCTCTCTCTTTCTCTTTCTCTTTCTCTCCCTCCCTCTCCCTCTCCCTCTCTTTCTCTCTCATTTCCTCTCCTAAACAAGCAAAAGAAGGAGAGAATTAAACCCTAAACAAGCAAAAGAAGGAGAGAATGGACTCACCAATGAGATATGGCAAGGGTTTGGTGGCTCCTCTTCACGATGAAGGCTCCTCCTCTCCTTCGCAAATGGCAGCGGCGGCAATAGCAAGCCAGTTTTGGTCTTTAGAAGACGTTAATATAACTTTCTTTCTTTCTTTCTTTCTTTCTCGCTCTTCCTCTCGAAACGATCGACGAAAATGCGCGAAATGAACCCGCCCTCGGGTTTCGGCCTATTTTTTTTCCCTGTGGAGCGTCGCTATTTGCGTCGCAAATAGTGATGCCGCTACCTGCGTGGCTACCCGCCGTCGCTATGTACGTTTAAATCCTTGTAGTGATAGTAGAGAAATGTGTGCATCTCTACATTGGATTTTCATGGAAATTGCAACCTCAAAAGGTAGGGATGATGGTATCAGGGCTTATTGAGAAGGTTTTATTAAAAATTAGTCTATACAGGGCAATGTTGTGATCAAGGCAAATCTTGAGAGATCTAAAAAAGGGAATGGTATTCCTAAGAATCCCTCAATAGGTGGAGTTAAGGCCTAAAGGTTTTTGGACTTCCATGGCAAGTCTAGAAAAATTAGCTCTATGAAATTTTTTTCTCACATTCATTACAACCAAAGGAAAGCATAACACAATGTAGTCAAAGACCATATGGATGATGGAAGAGTAAGGAGCAAGAAGACTAAAGTCTCAAAGGAACTCTTTGCCTTCAAGAAGTGCCTCGAAAAATTTAAAACCTCCATGAAGGGTGCATGGAAAGAAAATAATGTCACATGTTATATAGTAAGGAGCTTCAAAATTGATTTATATGCCTTGAACTTACTATTTAGCTCTTAAGTAACCTCATCTTTTTTTCCTTATGAATAGCACATTATTTATAATCACGGTCTCGGATTTGTACAACAATATGGGAGTTTTTCAATTTTGTCCACCCCAGGAATGGATAAGTCTCATTACCAAGCAAGGATCAAGTACTTTAGACATACAAGACACGATGGTAGTGCACAAAAAGACAAATAGCTACTAGAAGTTCTTTGGTGATTTTATAGAGTAATTTGGCACATAATGAGGACGGAAGAAGCAAAGATGATGTGCCAAAACTCAAACATAGCTCTTACATTAGAAATATTGAAAAAAAAGAGACATGAAGCATACAATAAGTCATGGGTAATGAAAAGCTTTTACAATGGCTAGCCTCTAGGAAGAGGCAATGCCAAAGATGGAGCTCAAAGAGCATATAATCAAAGGTTTCATTCCTCACTACATGCGCTTGAAGAGGATGGTTTCACATTCTTTGTTTGCATTGTATTATCTTCAACATCCTCATTTGTTGAGGTTGACACAATTGTACAAGTGATGCTAGTACTATTGAGAGGTAGTGACCCCACTAGAACTTTATCTTTAATTTGCTGTAAAAATTTTCTTTTTGAGTAAGGATCCAAAATTGCATATGTCCTTAAACCTTGTAGAAATGGCATGAGTAGCATATGATATGTAGTAAGGGATCCTTAAAGATTAGCATCCAATCTCGATGCCAAACACCCCACAATGCAAATCACTTTATGATCAAAATTATTTTATCTGCATTCACTTGAATGGCATAGCCTTCACAAAACCTAATCATCACCTTCAATGTAAAAGGGAGAGCCTTACATTGTTGAGGGAATACTCACCATGAAAGATTATAATCTATAATGATGAACATAACATTCATCATTTAATCAAATTAATACGATTTCTCTACAATACATCATAGGACATATTATTTGGGTGTATGCATATACCTTTGTATGATCCAATTTTCCAATGTATTGTGAAAGAACTACATCTTTTTTGCACCCTATTGACTTGGATTTGTTGTGGTAGCTAATGTCCTTGAGCCCCCTATTCAAGTAAGGAAGATGTCATTGTATATCGCTTCCAATATTGTGAATGTAGATAGACACGGGACATACATGCTTCCTTCCTCACATGCATCAATAATTGCACATCCTCTCGGTCATCTAGGGTAGCTAGGGCTCAATCAAACCTGTATAGAGAATCCTCCTCTCTCTTCTCCTTAGTGTCAAAGAGTATCATCTCATCTACCTCTTCAACCTATCTAATAGTAATAATACACTATTTTTTGTCATGAGCATTGGATCCTTGTGAAGTCCCTTCTGAATATTTTGCATCTCCTATAGATGTAAATAGCAAATACATGCAAAGGAGGATTGCAAAAGATGATACCTCTTTGAGTGTGTTGGTTAGTTCTCTATATCCTTGTGTGCATTGCTAGGTAATTTATCTAGCATCGTGGCTAGCTTTCTCTTTGTGACTTTGTTGGTTACCCTATGTCCCCTAGTAATCTCTCATGCTCATCGTTTACCAATCGGGGGTGCTATTCCTCTCATCTCAATATGGATTATTATTTGGATCCAAGGTTCAAAGGAGTTCCAGTGCATAACAGCCTTCTTAGGTCTTCCCTATATATTAATACCTTGATGGTTCTAGCCTCAATATCAATCCCCCTTACATTGGGAACTTTTAGCAATGAATATCCCACCCCTTTCTTGCATTGAAGCCATATAGCTTCATCAATTATGCAAAACTCGAGTCCAATACCTATCAATTAGCAAAAAAGGGAGAGACTCCAAATATTGTGTAGGCTTCGAAAAGATAAATTCACCAGACATATTGTGAATTATGTTAGCTATATATAGTCTGTCTATATATAGTGCCCCAGGTCCCCTTTATATATTCCTATCATGTGTGCTCAGTTGACACACTTCTGGGGTTTCACTTCCGGTGTCTCATGTCTCTCTTCTCCTCTCTCTTTCTATGTTCCTCGTCTCCCTCACGCACTGTTCAACAAATTATAACATCAAATGGAATGATGTGCCTATTTCTCTTGCTTCAGCCCATAGGATTTTCCCATCCCTAATTCTCCCATAGGCACCTTGGATTTTCCCATATGCATCCCAAATTTCACCATACTCAACTCAAATTATCCCATATATAAAAAGACTAACTAATGTTGTAATATGGAATGTAATGGTGGCTATTAGTAGTAATATTTTTCATACTTTTTAATACAAACCCAAGGTTTCCACCTATAAGAAATCATCTATATAACATGTATTCAAAGGGTATTAATAAATACCCTTTCTTCACATGCTATGATGCCTTAAAATGACCCCTTTTACTTTACTAAACTTACGGATCTTTTCAAATTGTAATTACAAATCCATTTTTTAAATGTAATCTTGTAAATTTTACTAAATATAATAACATTTTCCTTTATCTTATGTGGTGTCTTAGATTCTCTTTAAGGTGGATCCTATGGAAATACAAACTACCATTTGCATCATTAAAAATATTTTAATTTTGACGCTTCATGGGGCAACACTTTTTAAAAACTTGTCTCCTTTGAAAATATCACCTATCAATGTAAAAGTTCTTAATACTCGATACACATACCCTGAACCCATTCATGCAAAAGCAATTAGTACTCCAATCCCCATACCCTAAAGCAGTGTCGGAGGGGTTTTAGTCGAAAAGTTGTATCCACTAGGGATCAAAGAGAGAAGTAGAGAATAGGAGATACAAGAGAAGAAAAAGAATAGACAAGAGGTACACAAGATAAAGACAAAGCTCAATGAATCAAAGCACTATGTATTGATAGAACCTGAGATAATAAACAAAATCCTTGTCTGGGACTTCTTGGAAGTAATCTCCAAGCGGCGTTAGATATCCTGGAGCTCCTTGGTAGACCAAAAAAGTGCACCAAACATTAGTTCTTCTTTGCTGCTTAGACCGTAAATCTAATGGTTCTGTTGCCTTTAAAAGGGGGGGAGGGGGTGTAAAACCCTAAGACACTTGGTTAGAATTCTCTTTGATCCCTCCTTCTTCTTCTTCCCAATTCAGAGTGTTGTTTGCTACCTAAAAATCGTTATCGTACACCACATGATTTTAGAAGCACTTCTTTTTGCATAAGATCTCCAAAACTAGTTGAAAAAGCAACTTACTTTTTGCATGTCACCCTATTCTAGAAGTTTTCTACACCTTTTTTGGATATTTACAAGAAATAATATCCAAAATAGGAAAAAATTATCCAAAAACACCATATTAGGGAATATGAAAATTTTCCACATGTTTGGGACACATGGTCAAATCTTTAGATTTGTCATAACTTGAACACTATAACTCCATATCAAGCACTCTTTGGCTCAATAGATTCCATTTTTCAAGCACTTTCCAATGATAGATCATATCATATGTTTTTGAGAAACTTATGAGCATGTTATCCGTGTGCCACCTTTTTAGTATTCAAAAAATGGAAATTGGGAGATTCCCTAACTCACTAATATTGTGTTCAAAAATCTCATATTTTTGAACCATCCATACTATGGATACTGATACTAATGGCTAATATGGCATTGACTCTCTAGATTAATAAGAAATCCAGATGATGATGCACTCCAGGCTTTTTTACACTATGCCCGTGGTGTAACAACATGACATCCACTCCTTGGAATCTGCACATCCTGCGGTACGTGCCAAAGTCCTAGTTGTCACCAGATTCTGAGTCCTCATCCTCTGCAACCATATCCTTTGCTTCTTCATCTTCCATATCTTCTTTGCTAGCACTTATATCATGGCTATTATTTTCTTCCAGTTCTGGGCAACTCATAGGCATTAATAATTTGATTATTTTCCCTGCTATCAAAATTTTTATGGTTGTTCCATCTGGCTCATTTAATGCATAAGTACCATTATCAAACATATGTCTTACCACATAAGGTCCAAACCATCATTTGGAGACTTTACGCATGGCACTATGCTAGTTGTCCAAATTGGTGTCATAAACCAGCACCCAATCCCCATCTTGTATGGTTCTTGGTCTCAATCTATGTGTTTTGTCAAACCCTTTCTTGTTCTATATCCTTGTTGTCCTTAACTTTGTAGCAGCTACCTCTATGCCTTTTGACTTCCTTTCCAATTGTCTAATACGTAAGATCAACAACTCTTTTCGATTCAACTCCTCTTTCCAAGGTAGCACACTCCATGTGACAGTCATCTCTTCTATCAACATGATAGGTTTTTGACCGTACATCAATTCAATAGGCATATATCCTATAATAACACTATGAGTTGTTTTGTCAACCCACAAATCATAAGGGAGAAATCGTGTCCACTTTTTTACCTTCTCTCCACATGCTTTTGCCAATGCCTTCACAATAGGCGGATAGAACTCTTTCACTTTTTCCATTTCCTTCAGGGTTATAAGTTGAAGTTAAAGCAAACTTTATCCCCTCCCGTACAAAGAAATCATGGGCTTCATTTGCATCCAATTCACTCCTATATCTAGTGTAGTTTTTTTCACATAGCCATACCGACAAAAGATCTCTTCTAAGAGAAAAGTACACACTACATTTGTTGTCTTGATACATAGAGCTCTCCCTTCCACTTGATTAGTCAAGTCTTCATGAACAAGTATAAGATATCTCATTTTCCAAAGACCTATAGGCATCGTGACTAAATCCACCATCCACTTAAAATAAAGAGATAAGGGATGTGTGGGCTACAATCCATCCGGATGTCTCACAAATGAGTACATTTTGACATGTCGTACATGTTTCCGCAAAGTGAGCAACATCCTTATACATGCCTTGCCACCAATATGTTTCTTTTATCTTTGTGAATGTACCCCAAACACTTCCGTGACCAATGCATAAGCTTTCATGAAATTATTGCATAACATTTACTTGTGAAGCTTTGTCACCCAAAACTCGCAATGGCATATCCTATTTTTTCTTAGCATATTTCCACAAGTACCCATCTTTTTTCATAATTTACCTATGGATTATTTCTCTATCATTCAATCAATACTTTAGCACCAAATCAAATTGCATATCTTTTCCCTTCCTCATCATCTAGCCCAATTGCCCATCCAATCCCAATTGGGCTTGTATCAAGAGTAATAATGATAGGCTTCCCACATGAATAATCAGCCTTTGTCAATGTAGGAGCTGATTTCAAGAGCCGCTTCAATTGCCGCTATGAAAGAGAGTTGAAATTGAAACTTGAAACTTTAGAAAGCTTAGGAGTTTCAAGCTTTAGAATATAAAGCTTATTGAATTTTTGTAAATCGTCTAGGACAAAAGGACATCGATGGCAGATTTAGCAACGTGCAGGTACATGCTACCACCACAGACGAAAAAATTATGGGCTTTAAGCTTTTTATAAATCTTAATAAGCTTGCTAATCCAAACTTAATAATGAATTTCTTATCTGCTTTTGAGAGAAAAAACCTCTTGTTGAAGAAGCTTCCCGCGTGGTCCTCCGCCTGTAGAGGCCGGTCCTTCGCAATCCAACAACATAATAGGGGGTTCTTCATTACCAAGAACACATTGGTGTTGACGAATTGCCATGAGACTGACTATAGAGCTCGATCGTTCCAGGAGCTCTACCTTCGCGCGAGATGTAGCACACTTTTGCTTTTGTGTTTTCTTTTGTCCCACTAAAGAATTAAAGCTATTGGGCACCCAAAGAGATGGACAGTGCCCAAATACAATGTCCAATAACAAATATTTAAATCGTATATCCATGCGCATACAAAATAATAAATAAATGGCAGACACTTCAATAAATAAGCACGTCAAAATAAATATTGGTGCCATGCCTAAGATGCGCGCCCATCAAAAATGATAATTTCTTCTAAATAACTTGAATACATGCTATCGCCTAGTGCTTCCCAATGCCACTGTTGCCTGCTCTACACATTAACTGAAGCATTCACAATTGTTATAAAATAATAAAATTAAATCGACAAAAGTGAATACCTAGCAGTCTTTAGCTACAAAATAAATAAATTGGTTAGAACTCAATCCTAACCTTAATTTATTACGAGTGCGCATTCTAAACTCATAAACGTCTATTAATTTAAATATGTATTTTGCAATCACCCGCTATGGAATCACCCACTTGCACATTAAATTAACAAGATGCCCGAAAAGGATAGGTGTCCCCATTGACTTTTCGCACAAGGAATCCACCTTGTGTATGAGCCTTGGCAATAAATAAAATTTTACGAAATCCACCACAAAACCTCACGGAATCCATCATGGAATATGCCTCCTGGCATCATTATGAGGTAGATAAGGACGTACAGGTCTTTGGATACACAGATGCAGATTGGGCTTGTAGCATGTCAAACAGAAGATCTACAAGTGGATTCATGTTTTCCCTTGGTAGTGCAGTAGTTACATGGAGCAGCAAAAAGCAACCTATAGTTGCTTTATCGAGTACAAAGGCTGAGTATAAAGGTGCTGCTATGGTAGCATGTGAGGTGGTATGGTTGCAAAAGTTATTAGGTGATTTGGATGTGCAAGAGGATGGTCTAGTTGTCATTCATTGTGACAATTTGAGCAGCATATAGCTAGCTAGGAATCCAATGTTCCATGCTAGGACAAAACACATTGAGGTGCACTACCACTTTGTGAGAGAAAAGGTACTTGCAGGAGAGATTGACTTGGTATATGTCAGCACACGAGATCAGGTAGTTGACATTTTCACAAAGGCATTGGGTGCAGGGAAGCTTCGAAAGTTTCGAAGCTTACTTGGAGTTGTAGAGATAGAGTTGAGCTTGAGGGGAAGTGTTGAGATGACAATGTCAACACGTGCGAACATTGATGATGGACCACCTGGATAGATGGGTCCGCACGTCTACACTTAGCACGTTGGTGGTCATTATGATACTCACATGGCCACTGACTTATCACTTATTATATTTAGTTTATTACACCTACCTACAATTGGCAAAGACATAGCGCCAGTCGATTAGTGTAGTCGGGTTATGCATTGTTTGACTTAGTAGGCCACTTTCCTTTATGTTGTATCTTATCTATACTTTGTGTACATTGTATAGTGTGTGGAAGAAGAAGAAGAAACTAGCAAGAAAACGTTTTGGCCTCCATCTCTCTTCTTGTGTTCTTGAGTGAGCGTCCTCTTGTGTATACAGTGTGTGTTTGGTGTAGCAGCTTAAGCAAATTCCCCCATCACGCGATTCTTAACATTCTCCAGTCCATTATGTATGCCTCCTCATCATTTGGTTCCTCCACATAATAGACTAGCTTGGAAGGTGGGTTACGAAAGGTCCAGGTGGCCTAGGGATGCCTGTGGGATTAATCTCCATTCTAGGAATGGCGAGTTTAATATCATTAGGTTCTAGAAGAGCCATGGGGCTCCCCTTCCAAAGAAGTTTGGTGGCCTATTCCCTAGGTATGGCTAGTTGTATGATTGCAATTATGGAAGCCTCCTTGGTAGCCTGCAGTGCATGGCCTCATGGTCAAACCTATCACAATGGGTGAGCCTTTAGCTCTTGTGCATTCAAATGTATGTGGATCCATGCCCTATCAGTCATTAGGGGGTGCGAAGTACTTTGCTATATTTATTGATGATTATTCACGTAATACTTAGGATTTTATTCCATAAAGCGGAAATCTAATGTCTTGGCCATCTTTTAGTGTTGGCTTGCTCCCACAGAGAATTGGTTTGGGCATAGGATAAAATGCCTAAGGACAAACAATGGGGTTGAGTATGCCCGTCCACAAGGAAGTGCACTTGATGCTGTTGAAGCAGTGTTTGGGACCCAAGTAATTCACTATATGTATACCTTCCATATCACATGCATTCAAGGCCTATTTATAAATATCTTTATTTGTGAATTTTCCCTTAATAAAACATAATCCTTTTTTATTCAATTTTTAAGTAACCCCTTTATCTGGGAACCTTCTGTATGTAAAAAATGCATAAAAATAGTATTTTAAAAATCACTTATGTTGAACCCACGTGATACATACATATATTTATGATAGACCTCCCGGGAGTTTGGGGGTGACAACTTCTAGTTATTGTTAGTCTAAGTAGAGTTTCTTATTTTCTCAACTGCAATTTGATTGCAATCAATTGATAAATTAGTATTGGTGGCATTCATCTCAATCATATGTTAATTATCTAGGCCTACTTCTAGAAGCCAAATGCCTAGAGAAGTAGAACATTGTGAAACTAGAGCATTTAATGAATTTTATGGCAATGAATAGTTTCTCAGTCTAAGCTCAAATCCACATCATTAGAATATTTCACTCAAAATAACTATTTCATGGTAAATTAGAGAGCTACCCTATCCTCAGAGATACCATCAAGTACATTGACATTGCTCACATAGAATACCACAGACTTTTTAGTACTTTTCTTGTTAGTAAGTTTTGATGCATAATTCCTAATTCCCAAAAAACATGTGTACCATTTACTAAACAAAAGTAAAATGTGACATAACTCACAACCACTTGAAGCTCTAATGAGAATTGATATTTTTCATACAAAATGGAGCTCCATGTATCTAAATATCTATCTACCAACACTAACATGTTATAGAGCCACTGTAGAAAGAAGCAAGCATACAAAGTGTTACAAATGGAAAAGTTTGTATATATTTTTATAATTTTGATATATTATTGGCCTAAGACTACATGATAAGCATATGCTTTTTAACAATGTGATACAATTTAAGCCACTGGGCTACACATGGCCTTCTTGCATAAGGTGATAGAGCTAGAATGCATGTTGTGAATATTTAGAGTCAATGCACCCTTAAATGAGAGATGTTTATAAATGCTTATTTTGATGCAAAATTTGGAAAAATAACTCTAGTAAGCATCAAAAGGCCCCCACATTTGATCAATGCAATTACTAGATGGCTTAGAAGGACTATGTGGCATTCTCACTAATATTGGAACATATAGGCATGGAGTAGGTTGGCATAGGCTAGATTCTCCCTCTAACTCCAAAGAGTATAACACATTGAAGAGCTTGTTGATTGCAAGCACCTCCATGATGTGACATGCTATAGTTTGTGAATCACTCTATAAAATCCACCAAGGATGAATAAGACCCCCAACTAAAACAAACACATTTGTGCTACCTTACATGAGTCTTATGTTAGTGAAATGAGATATAGGCAATCATCTCATGCATGAAAACCTTCACAAACTAGATCAACCAAGGACTCAAACCTCGTGAAATCAATTGTTTGTAAATATGGACATTGCGAGGAAATTGCTGTAAGGTTTTGCTATTTTTGAAGCATAAGCTTATACATAGTTTCAAAAAACACCTACTTAAAACCAAGATAGCTCAACTTGAAACATATTGAAATTTGACTCAATATATGAGTACCAAGTACCTTCAATGCACATGATGAAATATCTATCTAGATCAAAGCATGGAATTCAATGATGTTGATCTCAACCAAGTCAAGGACATGCAAAGTCAGGTCAACAAACATTTATAGAAAAATTTCATAGTAGCATTCAATATTTAAAAAGCTTAAATTTATGCAATAGTTCAACTTGCAAGAACAATTTTTCTAGCAACATATTTGTGTTACCTCATAATAGTCTTGATTAAGTGAATTGAGCCTTGGGAAACCACTCGCTATATTGAAAACTTCATAGATTGGACCAACCATAAACTCACAAGTCTCACACTCACTAATATCAACCATTTGTAAATATGTGCATTGTAGATAGATTTTCATAAGGATTTGTAGTTTTTGAAACACAAGTTTCTAAATAGTTCCAATGCACCAACTTAAATCAAGAACAACTCAAGTTGAAATAGATTTAAATTCAATGAAGCTTTAAATAGCAAGTTCCTTTAATGCATGTGATGAGATATGTATTTGGTTCTAAGCATGGCATTCAATGATAGGTTGTGATCTCATCAAGACAAGAGAGTGTGAAATCAATCAACAAATATATAGCAACAATTTTTATAGCATTATTTGATATCCAAAAATATAAAACATATATAAGATTCCAACATGTAGCAATAATTTTCATAACAATATTCAATATTTGAATTTTAAAAAACATGTAATAGTCCAAATTGAATAGTCTATATTGACACTCTCAAAATTAATAACAAGATAATCATAGACTTGTAAAACAAATATCTTGTCAAACAAAGTATACTACACCTCAAGAATAAAGCATTGAGAAAGAGTTGCTATAGAGGAGGAAATAATGCCCTAAAAACATTGTTGAGTTTGAGATCTCTAAGTATAGCCACGAAAAAGTACATGCATAGCCTTGTGTAGACCCCCTCCAATTGAAATAGACATATTTGTGTTCTCTTACAACATTCTAGTATTGTGGCCATACTTGCCCAGCCATACCCTTGCAATATTATTGCCCCATGATGCATTGATTACATCTAAATCACATGACGCAACGAGAGAGAGAGAAAGAGAGAGAGAGAGAGAGAGAGAGAACCATGTTTTCAAAGACAATTACCAATTCAATGTGTCCAAAATCAACCTGCATTTCAAGAATCCAAGGTGTTCATAATGCAACCATGCAATTACATATCTTCAATAAAGCATAAGTGTGAGATAAGCACACATCGACTAAAAAGGAAAAATAGTCAATGATGCTCAAGACACCTATAACTATAAGAGAAAGGGTGGGTGTTGGTCAAAATGTAGAGCATCAATGAAATCAAGGAGTATTTTTTGTAACATGTTGCACAAATGCAAAGAGAAAACAAAAACACTTCAAAGAAAAAAAGAACTCAAGAAAAATGTGATCATGAAATTGAATGCATATATTAAGGAACAAGAACACTAAAAAGCTTGAGTATTGAGACATTGGAAGTAAGCACACATAGGCTCTCCCATGAGATGTCAAAAAGGTCCAAACTTGGCCAAGGTAAGAATCTTCATGATTGTTTCCTCTTCTCATGGTGAGCACTTCTTGTGTAAGACCACCAAGTTAATAATAAGGTTGCCAATGTACTCCTTTAGATTTGAATCCATCTATATACAATATATCCTCAATAACACGATCAAATCAAACAACATGATTAGTAGTTGACCTAGAGTTATCGGAATGTGACGGAACTTGACCATAGTGTGCACAGGTCCCTTGGTGTCCACTGGCAAAATCTTGGCATAAAATGATGCATGCAATTTTCCTCTATGAAAGAAAGTGGCCTTAGATACTAGACTTTAGACAAGTTATCTACAAGTATCATGATCTACTAATTCCCTCTCTGAGACTATGGGGTGTTTAATACAATAAATACAAAATGATACCATGAGGTGATCAATACAATAAAATACATAATGATATGGACTCATCGTAATATATACAACAACGACACATGGATAGGGCAATTGATAGCCAAGTATTGGAAGATCAAGCTACCACCAAGGTACCTTGGAAAGACAGTGATGTTGATGTTGATGATATTAATATTTGAAAACAAGAACTAGCCATAGCAATTCTCAACACTTGTCATCACTAATGCCCTATAGTAGGATATGTGACCATGGATTTCTCACCTTTGGATAGAGACTAGTCAAGTGTCCCCTCTCTTGGTAGATTTGTTAGTTCATTGAGTGAGTGACATCGTATCGTCAAGAGGTAGCATAGAGCTTAGTGTAGCATAGGACCTCCTCAAAATATTTAAATAATACAAGGACAAACTAGCTAGAATCACTATTGTCTTAAAGTAACCATAGCTATATTGGCAGAACATTCCGTATGTGCATTGTGGGGGCGATCACATCCCATCCAAAAATTCTAGACCTCTTCAAGTTTGTACAAACTATGAACATATTGGACATGAAAAGCAACCTACTTTTGAGCACCTAGACCTTGCCCTTGTAAGCCCCTTCAAAATCAATCCATATCCACAACAAAATAGGGTGCAATACTACCATGTATCTCTATAACTAGCATTGTTAGCCCCAACAAACATAAACTAGCAGCACAAAGAGTAGAGATCGATTCTTGTGGCATCCCTTGACCCTAGGCCCTCATAGTCCCTCATCCTTTGAGCAACACCTTGACCCATCCTTTGATAAACAACCTTGCCCACCACCATATAAAGGAGCTAATCAAAGAAGAGGAATACGTGAGCCCATATGTAAACTATGTTGAAGAGAGTAGCATTGTTCTCATGGATTACCAAACCATAGTAGTCATGGTGTTAGGGCAAGGAAGAGGGAGAGCTTCAATGCAATTCAAAGACCCCATTGAATGTTAAAACTATGGACAACCAAGACATGTGCCATTGAGATCTCCATAGAAAATTGAATGTGCTAAGGATGGGAAATTAGATTAGGGGTACTAGATATGTGAGATAATACCAAACCATACTAGCCACGCTGTTAGGGAAAGGAAGAGGGAGAGCTTCAATGCAATTCAAAGACCCCATTGAATGTTAAAACTATGGACAACCAAGACATGTGCCATTGAGATCTCCATAGAAAATTGAATGTGCTAAGGATGGGAAATTAGATTAGGGGTGCTAGGGATGTGAGATAATACATATGTATCTTGGCTATCCTAGTGGAATGCTAGTACAACCAAGGCCATTGTCTAATTAGTGTAGCTAATTCCTTTAGAGGAGAGATGATTCAATACAAGGAAACAATATTAATACTTCACAATGCTATTATAAGAACTTAGATGAAACAAATTGGTGTAAACATGTCAAGACTGCCCACTATTAAAATGGATCCACCATAGGAAAATATAATGCCCAGAAGAGAAAAAAGAAAGTAGCTAACAAAATCATGTTGCAAAGTGAAGAGACTACCATCAAATATACTAACAAGGTTGCATTCTAGTTTTGAGATTGCAACTATCACTCTTCAAATTGATAAGGCCATGGTCT
The DNA here is from genome assembly GCF_053477565.2 of Lygodium microphyllum. NCBI lineage: Eukaryota > Viridiplantae > Streptophyta > Polypodiopsida > Schizaeales > Lygodiaceae > Lygodium > Lygodium microphyllum. The sequence continues at coordinate 85,470,993 of NC_141143.1, forward strand.
TAAAAGAAAAAGTGTGCCCCAACACTAAGTGACAATTGGAATTATTGAAAAAGTCAAGAAGTGGATGTAATAAACTCACAAAGCTAAGTAGGAACTCTGCATTTGACATGAGTGCTATAGGATTATCAAGTATCACACCATTTCCTTACTTGAGGCAAGAATCTAAGAGCAAAAAGTTAACCTTCCACCCACTTGAAATTGGGTTGAAGCCAAGGCCTTGCAATCCATGGACAAAAAAATATTTGCCAAATTGGGATGAGGCAAGGTCTTGCAATCCATGGACCAAATAGCAAGCCAAATCATTACTTTTAATCTAAAGTTATGGAGCTTGACATTGATGCTACATTAGCTTCAACTAGTGTGACAATATTACTTGGAATATTAATGCATAGTGTCCCTAACCTTTAGAAAGCATTTAAATGATTGGGTAGACTTGGAAGAGCCGTTGCTCCATGGAGTCCAAGGAAACAATACTTAATTGAATTATCTAACCGTTCTTCAAGAGCTCTTGGGGTTAATACATCTTAGGAAGGAGACGAACATCATGCTATCCTTCTTTTAGGAGCCTCATCAAGAAGAGGAATTATTGATATAGGCATTCAAATTAATATAGTCAATTATGTTGAAAGATATGACAAATGATGTATGCTCTAGGAAGAGATGCTCTGTATCCCATAAGCATAGTGAGGAGAGTGGAATAACCCAGAGGCTACATAAGCATGTACTTGGTTCTTATTTCAATGCAATGCTATTGTACTTTGTACTTCCAATCTGTGTCCTTATCATGTCCTACTCAAGATTGTGTTTATGAGTCCAAGCACTTAATCTTGGAACCTAATTCACTTGAGTAACAATCGTTGTCTCTTGTCTATGCCATCATGGTTCATGTCTATATATTCTATCCTCCATAGCTAAACCATACTCAAGATCTGTGTTTTTCAACATGGTATTAGAGCCATGGTGAGTATGGCTAAGCTCATCAAACTCTTCCTTTAGTCCTTCATGGCAACCATAACTAGCTTGCACCTACCCTACTTGGAGCTCTCATATCTTTTCATATAAGCCAAATCTCTTAAAGCTTCCTTCTAGATATTTACTCCTCACCTCAAGATGCTCCTCTATGTGACATCATAGTCTAACATTGGTGGTTTATAACTCCAGCATTGCATAAATTCTTCATCATTGTCCAGATTTGTGCCTTTGATGGTCGTACACTCCCAAATCCTGACACGAAGTATGATCCATCTCATAGGCCTTGTACCCACCATATATCCTCTTCAATGATTGCTTGTACACATTGCTACCAGTGAAAAACTAGTCGGCCTAGTAACCTAAATAGAGGGAAGCCATAGCTTTTGAGCTCAAGCTAATAATCTCTTCAATTTCTCACTCCTTTGGGCTCAACAAACCCTCTGTAATTTTGATTCACTCTGATCTACTTAGTTTCCCATTCAAATCAGCAAGGGAGGCAAGAAATCAAACTCAAGATCAATACTTCAACTATATAGTATCTCTTGATACTTAACTAGTGCTTCTTGGAGCTTGTGTTTCTTATGACACATCCAAAAACAACTCATTTGCCGGTTTTACTTCAATTATTGCAATGAAAAACATGAAGATTTTAATGTGGAATGCCCAATCGATTAAATCCCTTGTAAGCCTCAATCTCATTTTAAAAGGATAGACATTGCCTAAGTATACTCGCGGTAAGACCTCCTTCAAAATGTTTGAACTTGAGCAAATAGCCAAATTCAATGGTGAAGGCTTTCACGCATGGAAAGAAAAGACAATGTACCATCTCATGAGGAAAGACCTCTAGGATCTATTTGAGGATGATGCAGGAGATGCATATGGCAAGAAGGAAGATGATGAAGATGGATTTGTTGAAGAAGTCCACAGCCCAAGACAAAAGAGTGGAAAAAGATGGACAATAAGGCTCTAGGCATCATTGTATGGGGACTATCTGATGATGTATTGCACCATATCTTTGGCATCAAATATGCAAAAAAGGCATGGGATGAGCTTGAAAAATCCTTGGAACTCAAGCTAAAAACTCAAAAGTAAATTACTCATGCAGTTCTATAAGCTAGATGTAAAGGATAGTTCATCTATGACCATGCACATTAACAAGTTTAAGAGCCTAAAAACTCAAGTTGCAACTTTAAAGAAGAACATAGATGAGGATGAAGACATAGCAGTGCTACTAGCAAGTCTAAATCAAGAGCCATATGAGAACCTTGTGTCTACCCTAAGTAATATTCTTGATCTCTCACTCAAATACATTGAGAATTCTCTACTTGATGGAGAAAGTAAACTTAAAAACAAAGATGAAAAATAAATCATCCCAAAGGACAACCTCTTGTACGCCAAGGGAACTTATGGAGAAAAGGATGTGGACGAGGATTCAACACCACCACCAGGGATCAGGTCACATGTCATTATTGTGGTAAGACTGGGTACATGGCTAGTGAATGTTTCCATAGGAAAAGAGCACAACAAGTGAAGAATGGTAACCATAAAAATCAATTATGAATGAAGAAGATGAAGAAGAAAGATGCTTTCCCTATCAACAACAACTCTGATAGATTGTTTTGAAGAAATTTTCATTGTATCTTTCCCATAGTGGATCTTACATTTCCCCATTGTGGATTTTGTTTCCCTTAGTGAATGTTGTTTTGTAAAAACTCTTGAAAAAAAAATGTTTCAAGCTTTAACTTGACTAGGCTATCTATGGGCTAGTCTCCTGGGCCATGTTATCATGTAGGGGGGGCAGAGGCCAGCAAGTGTAGGAACTCATCATTTGAGGGGGGGTTGAAAGATATGACAAATGATGTATGCTCTAGGAAGAGATTCTCTATATCCCATAAGCACATTGAGGAGAGTGGAACAAGACAAAGGCTACATAAGCATGCATTTGGTTCTTATTTCGATGTAATGCTATTGTACTTTATACTTCCAGTCAGTGTCCTTGTCATGTCCTACTCAAGATTGTGTTAATGAGTCCAAGCACTTAATCTTGGAACCTAATTCACTTGAATGATGGTCATTGCCTCTTGTCTATGTCATCATGGTTCATGTCTATGTATTCTATCCTCCATAGCTAAACCATGCTCAAGATTTGTGTTTCTCAATAAATTATTCATCAATGTTGGAAGCATAGGGAAATCCACCCATTGAGAATGTGCATTTTGAATTGGAAATGGAGGCCAATGGCTAAAAATTCAAACAAAAAGAGGTGTTGGAAGATTAGCTTGTCAAAATAACAAGAATTAGCTTTGCACTTAATTTTTTCATCATGAAAGTAGTGGATTATGACATAAATTCCAGGTCACTCTTGGATCCAAAATGCCTAACTCATTGAGGACTAGGTTATAGCATGGTCTTCTTGGGGAATAGGTAAGATGTAGTAAGGGTGGAGACGGAAAGTTATAAAGTCATGCTCATAGATCTCGATCAAATTTTCAATGTGCTTTGAATACACCCTACTATGATGATGATGATGAGCAAGAGTGGATGCACATTATTGCCACACTTGATCTATCCTTGATGGAGGAAGTAAAATACAAAAAAACAAGTGAATTGATAAGTCAATCAAGCAAAAAAGTCTCACCATGCATCTTATAAGCCAAGCATAACATAACTGATGATGTAGATTTTTAATGATGAACCTAAGAACATCTTGATGTAATGTCACAAGGTTCAATCTCTTGCAAACCACTAGAAATTGAGAAAAGAATAGTATCTAAAGGAAAACCTAGAGGCCAACTTGTTGAGCTTCAAAGAAGGGCTTCAAAAATGGGAATGGAATTGGACAATGATACATCAAATATCATTTTATTATCATGGTAATTTGATCAAATCCTTGATGAAGCCTGAAGAGCCAAAGAAGTTCCTAAAGAACACCTCTATCAAGGAGGCAAAAATGAGGAAGATGATGAATCCACAGAATATGATTGTGATGCCAAAACCATAGAGTAAATTGCAATAGATCCTAAGGGCGAAAAGGTAGATCAAAATCTTGGGGATGTACGAGTGGCTCAGTATAGCAAGAGTCAAGTTATAGATGGAATTCCTAAGGTCAAAAATGTAGATTGACAACTTAGGTATGTAGGAGTGGCTCATGATAGTAAGAGTCAAGTTAGAGTTGGAATTGCTAGAGTGTTTGAGATCCTTGATCATGAGAGAATAGAGTTTCAACCCTCTAGCCTCATTCTAGCTCTTGATGTCCTTGAAGTTGAAGAAGCATAAGATGGGAACAAAGAACCACTTCAAAAATTGGGCATGATGAGTTCAGAGCTAGACAATAGCACATATTTTGATCCAAAGATTCCATAATCAAATTCATCTAAATGATGTAACAAAAAACTACTAGTGCCTTTTAGGTAGAGAAAGATGAAGGATGCTTGAAATAATGGTGACTTTGATGAGGACAATAAAAGAAGCTACATGATTTTTTGAAGAGATTCACTTGATACAAGGAGGACTGCATAGACATTCTTTTAAGAGAAAAAAGTGAATGAGACTTCAACAAACCCATTGAGGGACTTGGAAAATGTAAAGAACTGGATCATTTTGGGGAAAAAGAGCCTCTTAGACCCATGTATAAAATTGAAAATCTTTTAAGGAGGATGAACATAAAGTTTTCACACTTCTTAAAGTGTTCCAAGACATAATCACATGGAAATAAATCGATCTTAAGGGAATATTGCCAGTGTACTCACCCACACTATATCAATAGATTCTCAAGTCAAATTTGCTAAGTAAAGAACGCACCCAATGAACCCTCAACATGTATATCTTATATAAGAAGAATCAAAAAAGATTCTCAAGGTAGGGTGCATTTATGAAATAGAGCATACAGATTGGACATCACCCATCATTGTTACACTCAAGAAAAATGAAAATTTTGAGTATGGATAAATTATAGAAAAGTGAACATAGCTACCAAGAGAGACCACTATTAATTGCCTTATACTTAATATATGATTGAGTGTGTGGTAGCAAGGAGGCTTATACCTTCCTTGATTGCCTTTAAGGATATAATTAGATGCAAGTTCACCTTGATCATGGCACAAAACTACCTTTGCCCTGAATGGGGGGTGCTCCCATACATTGAACCTCCCCAAGGGAATGAAGAACATGTTTGGATTATTGAGATTTGTTAGTGTGATTCTTAGTGATAGTTCTATTAACACTACTAAAATGAATGAAACTACTACTAATAGTATCCAAGTCCATCCTTAGTAATTCTTGATTTTGGTGTTATGTTTTGGTGATATAGGTAGAAGTCTTCATGAACTTCAAAGAGTAGCATCTCTCCATTGATGTCACGTTTCATGCTTTTTAGAGTACGAAGCCCTTTTTTGTTAGAAAACTTAAGGAGAAAAATACATGTTATTGTGTTTACCATAAAGAATTAACTTAATGTAGCTTATGGTGGCATCCATGAGGATGGACACAAAAACATTGCATAGAGATGCATGTGATTTCTTATGTATGCTTTGCAAGCAAAATGTAGAGAAAAAGTGCATTGCCCATGCAACTACCATTTCTTTGATGTTAGAATTATGAAGATTGGTAGTATACCCACAGGAACCATTAGTTGACTGGCACAAGCTTGCATGATTGCTACGATGAACATATAAGATCTATCCAAAACCTTTATTTTTAACTTGTGAGCTTAATGTAGCAATTCAAGAATTGGTAAAGTAGAAGAGTTTTGAGTATGCTATAAGAAGACACTTGCAAAAGACATTATCCCAGTGTTTTTATAGCATTTGAATGTGCTCATCACCCATATCTTTCATAGTTATTGGCAAGGTACTTAATCAAAGAATACTTGAAGAATTTTCCAGTGGATGATGCATTGATATTGCAATATTTTGTTAATATTTTATATTAGTCTTTTGTGTTAGTATCTTTTATTAATACTATATATTAGCCTATGTTAATGTCAATTAGTACCATGTGTTAGGAATCTATGTTGGTCAATGTTAAAACTAACTAGTTAATGATATATACAATTAGTCATATGTTGTAGTGCTACCTGTGTTAGTACTGGCTATACCATGTTACTCTTGGATAGCGCTCATGTTTATTCCTTTGTTTATACTTTGTGATGGTGCTTATGTCAATCCATGTTAGTACTTTGTGTACTATGTTAGTATTATGCACATGCAAGAAATACATTAGTTTGTATTGGTAATGACAAGTACTTATCACTAACCAATAGCTGAATGCTATGGAGCTACTTTGGTACTATGCATGTAAGGGAGAGCATGCTGGTGTAGGTATTGTGATAAAGCATGCTCTAATAGCAAAGCAAATAGTGCCAAATTGTAGAATGTCAATGATGTCATTGAATGGTTGACACGGAACATGGCCAATGAAAACAAAGTCTTTTTGTGGAGGTAAATATTAGTACTCGCAACACACATTGTGTTGGGATTTAGTTGCACAAACCCTACATAAGTTTTGTTTTGAAGTATATCATGCATTTCTACCTTTTGTGTTGATGAATATTGGGACAAGTGCATTAACATGAGCCATGCACATCCATGAAAGTTGGATACAATAGAGATTTTGTTGAAGTAGTACATGTGGATCAAGACAACATTGTCTACTCAGAGCAATATGAATAACTAGCTACTATTTTGGAGGTTGAAGACCATCCGGCAATTCCAAAGTCTCTTATGAGCAGAAACAACAAGGGTTACTATATTGTTCTATGCAAAGAAGCAAAGATAGTCCTATCAAAGAAAGTAAAGCATACTTGGGGCAATGTTTTTAATATTTGAGACAATATTGTAAGGTATTCGCTATGCTAAATTTCCATAATGCAAAATGTACACCAGTTCTTTTTAACATATCCCATACACGGATACTCTTATCTTCAGAATTGGAGAGGAGACAATTATGTCTTGCTCACTATCATGTCTAGTAGCGATTTTCACTCTTCCTCTTCTTTGTCTTTCTTCTCTTCTTCATCTTCATCATCCAACACCTCTTTTGTGGTGGCCTTCTTAGTCCACAAAGAAATGAGATAGTGTGCTTCCACATCTTTGAGAACAAATGACAACTTAACTTTCAGCTTCATTTATGTTAGATAGGGTCTTAAAGGATTACATTGATGTTACATATGCTTCCTCAGTGTCATAGTTGGGGTTTGCAATTTGTCCATAGTCAAGATCATTGCCATGTGTCAGTCGAGTCTCAAGGGAAGATGCATCATCCCAAAAGTATGCTTTGCCATTGAAATAGTAATTCCAACTTTTGTGCATTTTCAATAGCTCTCCAGTTATAGCATGTCCATTTTGAACCTTTGAAAACTCGAAGATGACCCACAACGAAGAGCCAAGAGATTTTCTATGGTCATCTCTTCTTACTGCCATGGCAAAGACTCCAAGTAAGTGTACAAGTCTTTGTAGGCATGACTGGCTTCTGCCCATACATCAACTCAGCCGGCATATAACCTATAGTCACACTGTGAGTAGTGCGATCAACCCATAAGGCATAAGGCAACAACCTAGGCCACTCCCTAACCCGTCCACCACATGCTTTGGCCAAGGCTTTCACAATTGGTGGATGGCCTCTTTTGCTCTTTCCGTTGCCTTCTGGATTATATGCTGAAGTCAAAGAAAGTTTAATGCCAAGGCGAGAGAAAAAATCCCTAGCCTCATCAGTATCCAACTCACCTCTATCTGCAGTAACTTTTCCAATACATTCATATCTACAAATAACATCCTCCAATAGAAACTTACAAACCATTGAAGTAGACTTCATACGTAATGCTCTTCCTTCCACTTGCTTTGTGAGATCTTATCGTGCCAAAACAATGTAGCGCATTTTCCATATAAACCAACATGCATAGTAATCAAATCAAGAACCCACTTGTAATGAATACATAGCGGGTAGGTAGGATGAAGCTCATCTCTATACCTCACTGAAGAGAACAACTGACAATCAGGGCACATCTCAACAAACTGTGAGATATCTTTGTACATGCCTCTCCACCAATAGCACTCCTTGATCTTCTCATAGGTTGCCCAAACAACTCGATGCCCAGTCCAAAGACTTTCATGAAACTCTTTCATGATTCATACCTATGAAGGTCTATCACAAACAACTCTAAATGGCTATCCTCCTCGCTTTCGTGGATGCTTGCAAAGTAGCCCACTTCGCAAGAAGAACCCATAAGCTTTTCTTCTAATATTCTTGAAGTCTGCATGAGTGCATCCATCCTGTCTAGACATGGTACTCAAATAACGTCCAATCTGGAAATACTCTCTTGTATAAAAAGTCTCATCAAAGCTTTCCTAGGTAGACACATGACAAATATGATCAGCATGCATGGCTGAAAGATTAGCCCCATCATCAGTATCATCAATGCAAGGAAAATCCAAATCATCATACCTTGCTCGTGAAAGCATATCGGCTATTGGGTTGTCTTTACCTACTATGTGTCTAAACTCACAATTCATGGATTTTATGTATCCAATCCACCTAAGCATGGCAATATCTGGAGTAGAACAACTCGTGATCATATCTAGAAGAGGCAAACAATTAGTCTCAACCACCACAACAGCACCAAGTACTCTTTGTCATTCTTGAGAGCCATGACAACTCCCAAGAGCTCTCTCTTAACCTATGAATACCTACGTTGCCGCTTGTTCAGAACTTTCGCCCCAAACCGAATAGCATACTTATTCCCATCTGCATCATCTTGGCCAACATCCCATCCAATGCCGATAGGACTAGTATCAACAGTAAGAACAATAGGTCTTCCACACTCATAATCTGCCTTTCGAAGAGTCAGAGCAGCTCTCAATAATTTCTTTAGTTTTTACATGGCTTTAGTATGTTTTATCTCCCAAGAAAAACGTTGCCCTTTTCTTAAGAGCTGGTAGAGATAATTTGAAATATGAGCAAAATGAGGAATCCAAATAAGATAAAACACACAAGCTCCAAGAAACCTGCGAACTTCTAACGTAGAAGAGAAAATCTCTGTAATCTTCTCTATGGCATCAACCTTTGTAGGAGAAGACTTCCTGCCATAATATCCATACATATGTTCAACAATCAAAACTTCTCTGGGATCAAAAATAGACTTCAACCCTGACAAGGTCTAATTCACTTCCTCCAGTCTGCAAAGAATCTTCTCAACATCTCTAATATGTGAAGCCACAAGGAATCTGCATCCATGGTTGTTTAAAGAATCATCCCTCTCTTCTTCCAAGTAACCCTTTTGATAGGTAAGTCATCAATGAAAGGCATAGTAAGCTCATGAATAAAATCTCGTAGAACCTTGTCATCCCGTTCATCATATGGGCAACCGAATTAGTAGCTCCTTGCAGAAGTGTACACATTTGGACAAGGCCTAAAGGTGTCTTCATCGTAGTCAAATCTCTGCTCTCAAGGGTAAGCTGGAATTGATTATAACCAGAATAAAGATCTCCAAGTGAATAGATAGCTCATCTAACAAAAGCTTTAGTAAACTCATCCACAATATGTCATGCACCAACATTTTGAATAGTGACCTTGTTTACTAGCTATAGGTCATGTATGAATCTGAGTGTCCCATTCTTCTTAGGAATTGTGAACCATCTGTTGGAATATGGAGTTGAAGATAGCTCTAAAATTCCCATCCTGATCCGCTCATTCAAAAGCTCTACCAATTTGGACAAGTGAGCCCTTGGTACAGGAATAGGTCATAGATTCCAAGGGACATGCGGAATGGTAAAAATAACCATGGGCATCACAACCCTAGGATCAATACATCCAATCTCATGTGGGAAGAAAGCAAAAACTTTCCCATGTCTGCATAACATCTCTTCAAAACATCTTACCTCTTCAAGAAGCAAAAAATCTTCAGTCCCAATCTTCATTTCTTTCAATGTCACAGCTAAAAACTTATGTTCGATACCTGCAGGATCACGTAAAGGAGGTTGCATAGCAGCTCTCCTAATCATCTCATCACTGTCCAAAGGTAGCAGTTCTGCAACTGGTCTAACCTTCTTGTCAATTGTTTATATTTTGTCTGAACTCTGGCTTCATCGCTACAACCTGCAAATTTCAACCCTTGATGAAAATACCTTGGTAAACACAATTTTTGATGTGTATAAACAACAACATCCAACTCTTTTTACTGAAATATAACAACAAGGAATATTTTTGCTGAGAATCCTCAGCATCCAAATTCTTTTGAAGCATGAAATCAAAAATTTCACAATACATCACCGGAGAATGGACTAATAGTAAGACATATGACAACTCTTGATTATTAACATTTAGTAATACCAAAAGTTCTTCCATGATATCTGAGCATGAAAGGCCATCATAGAGACCATCTATTTGGTCCTCTTCCTGCGAAACACCTTCAAGCATCAATTCTTTTTCTTTTCTTTTTACATACTGCCTGGCAGCTCTAGGCATATCAGAAATATGCTGAAAACACAAAGTACTTTCAATGGATATAGCATATGAGGAAAAACTTCCGCTGCCAGGAGGCGAGAGCTTTTCCTGACTCGTCCTACTGTCGTCTCGCAAGATAGTGGTACCTAACAAAAATCTGGCTCTCTTGCTAGAAGAGGGGAATCCCTCAAGGAATCCTTATTTCGCTGATGGTTGATACAAACGATCATGAATTGGATAGCCCTCTTTCCATCCTTGCTTCAGATCCATGCATAGGCAGACCCATCATTCAGAATCTTAGTCTCCATTTGAGACTCAACAATAAATGGCTGCCCCAAAATAATAGGATAAGAACAAGAGTTCTGCACAAAGAAATGATAAGAATCACCCACATCTCCAATAGAAATCTTCAGGTTTGCACAAGTAGCATGCAAATCTCCTGCAGTGTTGTTGACCGCATGCATGCGCCGACCATGATCCACATCAACTAGCCATCTACCAGTATCATATAAACCTCGCACTATGACATTAATCTTGGAGCGATGATCCAAAGGAGCAACACAAGGAGTTTCAGTCTCTTTGAGATTGACTATAGTTTCTGTAGTCGCATGAGCCCAATAACTTCAAGAAAAATGGCTACGAGGCATCAATCTAGGCGCATCTTCGCTCTCATCATACTGTACGGGTTTGGATTGCATACATAGAGTTGTTGGCTCTTCAATAACTTGTCGTTTTCTTTTTATGATGTCGATGATAACATCATGAAATTCTCTTTTGGCAATTCCCAAGACTTCCCCAAGAGTAAATTCAATTTGTAATTAAGAATCCAATCCTCAAGTACCTTTTTCAAGTCCGTGGTCGTCTCGATATTGGATAGCAGCTTGAATCCAAGTTGCTTTTTTGGCTTCGGATCCTTTGTCTTTGGGGCCTTCTGATCTTCTTGTACTTTTGGCTTTCGTATGTCAGACATACTTTGCTCCGCTCCTGAAGAAGAAGGCTAAAGAACTGGTTCACTCTTTCTAGTTGCCCTCTTCGATCCTTTAGGTTGATCATTATCTCTTTTCTGCTTTTCTTCAATAAGCGCTTCAAATCCTTGAGATTTTGCAATGTAAGCATAGATAGAAAAGATATCTACGTGATCATTCCATCAAGTCCCTTTTCTAATTGCATCTCCTATAGTTGAAAGTTTGGATGATGAAACTTTACCTTTCTTTTTTGTATGCAGTGCATACGACCATAAAGGAGACTTATCTTTTGGCTCAACTGCTCCAATTGAAGACCATAGGCAGCAACTTCTCTTGCCACCTCTTGCTTCACATAATAAGAGTGCATAAGAGACTCCAATAATTTCTTCATACCTCCTTTGCCAAAATTTGGTTTAATCGGTTGCTCTATATCTCCGAAACATATCATCCTGTCCTTCCAGACCACCAACTTTAGTCTTTTTGCCTCTTCAAAGTCTTGATAGTCCTTCCGTTCTGGAAGAATTCATAGGAGTAGAAGAGGTTGGGGTAGAAATTGGAGTTGGGTTAAGTGGTTGTTGTTCTCTTTTGGTCATCTTAACTTGAAGATCTTTCAAGTTCTTTAAAATTTCCTCCACCATGTCTTCAACAGTCGGTTTGGCAGATGGTTTGACAATTGCAGCAGGAATAGGCATAGGTATAGAAGTAGACATAGACACAGGATGAGAAGTAGAAGAAGAAGTGGAAGGAGCAACAAGATAAGTCAAGGTAGGAGAAGACATCGCTAGATATGTTTGCATGCCGTTCTGCAAGCGAGTCTTCCATCTCCGCCTCTTTGTCAATATGGAAACTGCATCAAGAGTATCTTGTCAATCCATCTTCAATCCCATAGGTTGTGTATGGTCTTCAAGAAGCTCTCCCAACTTGTCCTGAAGTGTAGGATCAGCTGCTTGCAAGAATAACTCCACTTTCTTCGAGTTTAGGGCTCTTTGCTCAAGTGCATCCAACTAGTTGTATCACTCTTCAAACTCCCACAACAACTCAAAAGCAACAAGTCCTTTGTTGGGCTGATAGACCCATTCTCTGAATGTCTTCCGCGTAGCAATGCCATAATCCTCTAGAAAATATTCAATTACTATTTCAATGTCAAAGCATACTTTTGGGATGATGCATCTTCCCTTGAGACTCAACTGGTACATGGCAATGATCTTGACTATGGACAAATTGCAAACCCCAACTATGACACTGAGGAAGCATCTGCAATAGCAATGGAGTCCTTTAAGATCCTATCTAACATAAATGAAGTTGAAATATTAAGTTGTCGTTTGTTCTGAAAGATGTGGAAGCACACTATCTCATTTCTTTCTGGATTGAGAAGGCCACCACAAAAGAGGTGTTGGATGATGAAGATGACGAAGAGAAGAAAGACAAAGAAGAGGAAGATGGAAAATCACTCCTGGACATGATAGTGGGCAAGACATAATTGTCTCCTCTCCAATTCTGAAGATAAGAGTATTCATGTATGGGATATGTTAAAAAGAACTAGTGTACGAACTTTTCGCAGAGAGCATGATAGTTTTTGGAACTTGACTTTCATCCTGAGATGAATCTTAGGGCTGACGGGGGGGGGGGGAGGTGTTGATGTAATCACTTATGAATTAAAGAATATTTTTTTTTCGTTGGTGCCATAATCAAAAGAGTCCGAATGATATTTTGATCAATGTTTTTTAAAAAAAGATTTACACGGCATCAAACGATTATAAAAGCATGAGGAGGCCGTTGGAAGGGGGACCGGGGTAAGCACGGTCAAGACACGAACAATGGAACTTGTAGACGATGACGGAAGAAGAAGGTGACGAAGATCAAGACAATAGAAGACGTTGCGGTGACGACGCTTGAAGAAGGGAAGGAAGACGATGTCTGAGAAGGTGACAAAGTGGCCATTGCAAGAGATGAAGATGGTGATGAGAAGCCAACGATGATCGACCTGCTAACCTGTAGAAGACGAAGTGAAGACGAAAGTGACGAGAAGATAGTCGAGGAAGAAGACACGGGCTGGGAATCATGAGCTCTGCGGAAGAACCTATCGGCAGAAGACAGACATGGAGGTAATGAAGACAATGTTGTAGCGAAGATGATGAAGGCTGAGTGTGACTCTGAAGGAGTTCAACAAAGCCTGAGAGGGTGTGCAAAGGAGAAGGCAAAGATAACGTAGTTGAAAAGTGAAAGTCAATGAACGAGAGAGGGGAAGACGAAGTGAGACGCGTGAAGAACAAGGTAATGTCTGAATTCTGGATCACAGTAGAAGACGAAAGATGAGAAGACGACATGTTGAAGTAGAGCCATGAGTCCGCAATGAAGACGAAGAAGAAGGGGAAGCAGAGATGATGGAGCAAAGATGAAGTACCTGAAGTGAGTGCCTAGCCGATGAAGTACCTGAAGTGAGTGCCTAGCCTAACTAGATGTTCTCGTGCATCATGCAAATGCATACAAAGAGACACACACAATGGAAAATAAATTCCTAATGATAGTGACTAATGTGATCAATTTCTTGGTAGAAAACTCTGCCCTTAGATTTGTAGTGGTGGACACACACTGTCACGACAATGAAAAGTTGAATATGTTTTAGCTCTAGCCAATAGGAATTGTATAGGACCTAACACGGAAAGAGAGAGAGTGCTAGAGGCAAACTTGATGCTGAGTGAACTTCTCACAAAGCGGCTCATAGACAATATGTCTATAGAGCAAAGTGGAGCCGGCCTAACAACCTCGTTGCTCGTAGGGTTAGGAGTCACTCAGGGCTCCAAGGGCCAGTCAAAAATCCCTACTATTGTGAAGCAGCTAGACAAATACTAATTGGGCAACAACTTGTACAATTTAGTAGAGCATCTCGAGCAAGTCTGTGAGGCTAATGATCTCATGGATCTTGCCCAATGCTTGCAAGCCTTTGGCCTTTGCCTAGGTAACAAGGGTAGGACATGGTACATCAGCTTAGATGTGGCAGAGTGCAATAACTTCAACAACCTCAAGAATCTCTTCATCAAGAGGTTCTTGGAAGCTAGGTATTCTGACAATCTCATAGTTAGGCTGATGAATCTCAAGCAAAAGAACAAGGAGGACATTAGGGATTATGTTACCACATGCAGAGTCTCTTTAAGAGAATCCTGACTACACTGGTGAGAGAGCAGTCTCTACAGTTTTTATAAATGAAATTCGCAGCTAGGAACTCTACAAGGCCTTGAAGGCAACTCAAGCTTGTCGAGAGACATACTAGCTAGGGTCTTCGAAGAGGCTATACAATGTCGTGGCATTGCACTTCTACCACTGCGAACCTAAGGGTGGAGTTTTTCACGAAGATTTTGAACTCTTTAGTCAGTGTCATTAGGAATTTGTTTTCCATTGTATGTGTCTCTTGTGTTTGCATTTGCATGACACACAAGCACATGAAGTTACGCTAGGCACAATTTCTTCAATGCATTCATAATTTTTTTTGTGGGAGCATCTCTCGATTGTTTGCATCGCATGGATCCAACATTGCAAAATATCTTGAATCATGAGTGGATGAGCACAAAAATTTGTTTCGAATCATATTTCCTTATTAGGGCACAATGCATGACACAAGACAATAGGAAGTGATGACAGTGTAGTTCTTTGCATATAGCTCTTCCTAGCACAATCAATAGAGACTGATGGGACACCACTTCATTGTGTGGGAAGTCTTCAAGTTTAACGTCAATTGAAGTACTGCAAAAAAAGATGCTACAACTTGTGGAATCTCATGCAACAAATGTTTCCGCACTAAGTCTCCAAAATGAGAGGATCATTGCACCTCGCTTCAGGATGTTCCCTTCACAAAAGATCACAATCACAAGTTTTGGATTTTTTTTAATCCCTCATTTTACAAGTCTAATATGAATGAGAAATCAGAGGGATAGGATAAGGATAAAAGAGGATAGTTTCTTTAATAAAGCCTTAGCTTTATTAAGAAAAGCTACAATGCTTTTCAGACCGTGTGTGGGAAAAGCCTTGCAGGTTGGGGGGGAGGGAAACCATCATGCTATCTTGGGAGGATGCAACCTGCTGTAGAATGAAGGGGAGAAATAATGTTCTGATGGGAGTGTAAGGAGGGAAGTGCTCTACCAGGGAAAAATCTATCAATTGCACTCATGAGAACTAGCCATGGTTGGTGGCTATCATTGCAAATATCTACAACGGCGTGGAAAGACTAGGAGACAGGGTTGTGAAGGTGAGGAAATCTAGGAATGAACACCTTATGGAAACAATGAATTCAATCTTTTGTTCGGTCTCTTCGTCTCCCTATATAGGCGGTTGTGATACATGAGAGCGAATAGACACTCTCGATTTGCAATAGACCAAAAGCTTACAGTTTGGAGACAAACATGCTTCTCATGATGGAGAACAATGCCGAACTTAGTGAAGATTATTTATCATCCTGATTATCCTGAGATGCAAACTGGTAGCATGGGAAGGAGCTGGTATGTGTACTTATGAGCTGTCGTCAAATGGGTCAAAACAATTGCTGTGATAGAGTGAGGGATAAAAGAGATCATCAATTAGAGTGGCCTGACATCATCTCTGTGCAATCATGAGTAGTATATGCAACTACCAATAGAAACATCAAGGCTCAAGCATGAAGATGGTAGAGATGTAGCACTTTAACTGAGGTGTAAAAGACAAAATTGACAGGCGGCGGTGCTTTGGAATCGGGCCATGACTGTGGAGCAAAGGTCGCCATCATCATCATGATCGTGCCTTGATATCAGGGTCTCCATTGTTTTTGCGTCTACCATGGCAAACACAAACTGAGTCGAGAGCTTCACGGCCTCCTAAGCCCTAAATTCCACTAATGCACTGAATTGGTAATCATTAGCCCTTTGAGCTTCACCTTACCTCAACAAGATTAGTGGAATGGCAGAGAGGTTGTTCTGTTCAGCAACGCTACATAGTTGAAGACAAACACGTGAGAACGGAGGCCAAATCAGATTGTATGCAAGTTAAAGGGTTATAAGCACGTGTTGATAGAGAGGGGAGAAAAATTAATCAAAAGGTGGTAGATTGAAGAAGATAGACTACTGTTTGAATTTTTGAAGTGAGACTCAGTCTCTATTGTTCCAAACTTTTCGGAGGAGAACTTTTAGTTCGAGGAAGTGCAAAAACTTTGAAAGTGTCTTTTCTTCCTTGCTCATGAACTAACAAGATAACAAGTGTTGCGCCTTTGAAGATTTCAAAAGGAGGAAAAAACAATTGCTTTGTTAAACAGTCTACCAAAGGACATTGTGACTTAAATTGAGATGCTTGCATGCGAAGGGTTTCACGACTATGAGACGACATTGAGACAAACAATGTATTCATTCATATTGCTAAACTTATGTAATCGATCGAATGTGAACCCTTTTTTTTTTTTTGCTTCCATCTTGCTAAGCATCCCTGCGGCGAGTGACTTCACGAACTTCCGCGCGTATCTCATGCAACATCTGGTGAACCTAACGTGAAGCGTTGCTTCTAATTGTCGAGATGGGAGACTCGTTGAATACTCCACCCACTTCATCATCGAGTGTTTCTTCCTTTTTGACTGATGAGATGAAGACATTATTGCAAACTCTTTCTTCAGCCACCATTATGATGTAGAATTAGCAGATGTAGTTATCTATGTAGCAGCAACAGTAGTTACATCAGCAACAATTGGATCAACAATGAATGCTGCATCAAGAACAAGAGCATACGCATGGTGCAACCAAGGCGATTGAGACCATGGTAAGTGAGCGCAAATTATTTGATGGTCGAAATGTTTCAGCATATCTTAAAGCTTTTGAAAGCTAGATGCGCTTCTTTGGAGTTCCATCTAATTGGAGCAACTATTTTATATGGCTTGTCATGCCTGCTTTGCGGATTAGAGTGATTGATTTATTTATGCAAGATTCAAATTGGAATGTCTTCAAGAAGGCACTCAAAGATGAATATTTTTTGGAGGATTATGGTATTGCTATGCGGAAGACATTCAGAGAATGGATCTATCAGCCCAACAAAGGACTTGTTGTTTTCGAGTTATTGCATGAGTTTGAGTAGTGATACAACTAGTTGGATGCACTTGAGCAAAGAGATCTAAACTTGGAGAAAGTGGAGTTATTCTTGTAGGCGGCTGATCTTGCACTTCAAGACGAGTTGGGAGAGTGTTTTGAAGACCGTACGCAGCCCATGGGATTGAAGACTGATTGGCATGATGTTGTTGATGCGGTTTCCACATTGATGAAGAGGCAGAGATGGAAGGCTTGCTTGCAGAACGGTATGCAAACATCTCTAGCGATGTCTTTTCCTACCTCGACTTATCCTACTTCTCCTACCTCGACTTATCCTACTTCTCCTACCTCGACTTATGCCTATTCTTATTGCGGTTGATAGACCATTTAAAATACCGACTGTCAATGAGATGATGGAGGAGATATTAAAGAACCTAAAAGACCTTCAAAACAAGATGACTAGAAGGGAGCAACAGCTAGCTCTAGTATCAATCCAAATTTCATCTACCCCTGCAAATTCTTTTAGAATGGTGAACTCTCAGGGAGTTGAAGTGCTTGTTGAGGAGAAGTGAAAAAGAGATGATCCACTTTCCTAGCCTTCTTATTCAGAACCAGAGCAGAGTATGGCTGAAGTTCAGAAGCTGAAAGTACGTGAAGATCAGAAAGCCCCGAAAAAAAAAGATTCGAAGCCGAAAAAACGACCTGGATTTAAGCTACTTTTGGATATTGACTTGAAGAAGATTGAGGAGAATAATTTTGATGAGAAGATTAGTGATGATGGGCTATTGTGCTTGGATACTATTGAGGATCTTTTAGCATTTCTGAAAACTGAAAATCAAGAGATGTCATATGTCTTACATGTCAATTCTCTGGTGATGAATTGCGAAATTGCTGATTTCATGCTTCAAAAGAATTTGGGTGCTGAGGATTCTTAGCAAAAAGTATTCTTTGCTGACATATTTTAGCAAAAATATTTGGGTGTTGTTGTTTATACACATCAAAATTTATGTTTACCAGGGTATTTTCATCGAGGGGTGAAAATTGCAGGTTGTAGCAAAGAAGCCAGAGTACAGCCACAACATAAGATAATTGACAATAATGTTAAAATACCTTTGGACAGTGTTGATGATTTGCCAAATCTTAAACCATTTATGGAGATGGATATGGATAAGATTAGAGTCACGGGATGGTTTGATGAACAACCAACAAAAGAAGATCTGGATGTTGTGATGATCTATGACAATCCACTGGATGCAAAGATGATCTACGAATACATACCTACCTTGATTTGTCCATATGATCTAGGAGGATGCTGTGATAACCTATGTCAACTTACCTACATGTCATATTACCTAGATGATTTCCCATATGATCCTAGTAGGAACAATGTTGTAAGTGGTAAACAAGTTGGCACATGCCGGAGGATGTGCAGGTTTGGGGGGGTAGATGTCGTGGCGTTGTGCGTCTACCACTGCGAACCTAAGGGTGGAGTTTTTTGCCAGGATTTTGAACTCTTTAGTCAATGTCATTAGGAATTTTTTTTCTGTTGTGTGTGTCTCTTGTGTTTGCATTTGCATGACACACAAGCACATGAAGTTAGGCTAGGCACAATTTCTTCAATGCATTCATAATTTTTTTTGTGGGAGCATCGCTCAATTGTTTGCATCGCATGGATCCAACATTGCAAAATATCTTGAATCATGAGTGGATGAGCACAAAAATTTGTTTCGAATCATATTTCCTTATTAGGGCACAATGCATGACACAAGACAATAGGAAGTGATGACAGTGTAGTTCTTTGCATATAGCTCTTTCTAGCACAATCAATAGAGACTGATGGGACACCACTTCATTGTGTGGGAAGTCTTCAAGTTTAACGTCAATTGAAGTACTGCAAAAAAAGATGCTACAACTTGTGGAATCTCATGCAACAAATGTTTCCGCACTAAGTCTCCAAAATGAGAGGATCATTGCACCTCGCTTCAGGATGTTCCCTTCACAAAAGATCACAATCACAAGTTTTGGATTTTTTTTAATCCCTCATTTTACAAGTCTAATATGAATGAGAAATCAGAGGGATAGGATAAGGATAAAAGAGGATAGTTTCTTTAATAAAGCCTTAGCTTTATTAAGAAAAGCTACAATGCTTTTCAGACCGTGTGTGGGAAAAGCCTTGCAGGTTGGGGGGGAGGGAAACCATCATGCTATCTTGGGAGGATGCAACCTGCTGCAGAATGAAGGGGAGAAATAATGTTCTGATGGGAGTGTAAGGAGGGAAGTGCTCTACCAGGGAAAAATATATCAATTGCACTCATGAGAACTAGTTGTGGTTGGTGGTTGTCATTGCAAACATCTACAACGGCACGGAAAGACTAGGAGTCAGGGTTGTGAAGGTGAGAAAATCTAGGAATGAACACTTGATGGAAACAACGAATTCAATCTTTTGTTCGGTCTCTTCGTCTCCCTATACAGACGGTTGTGATACATGAGAGCGAATAGACACTCTCGATTTTCAATAGACCTGAAGCTCACAGTTTGGAGACATACATGCTTCTTGTGATGGAGAACAATGTCGAACTTAGAGAAGATTCTTTATCATCCTGATTATCCCGAGATGCAAACTGGTAGCATGGGAAGGAGCTGGTATGTGTACTTATGAGCTGTTGTCAAATGGGTCAAAACAATTGCTGCGATAGAGTGAGGGATAAAAGAGATCATCAATCAGAGTGGCCTTACATC
Organism: Lygodium microphyllum; assembly: GCF_053477565.2. Lineage (NCBI taxonomy): Eukaryota > Viridiplantae > Streptophyta > Polypodiopsida > Schizaeales > Lygodiaceae > Lygodium > Lygodium microphyllum. The sequence continues at coordinate 85,491,142 of NC_141143.1, forward strand.
ATCTCTGCGCGCGATCATGAGTAGTATATGCAACTACCAATAGAAACGTCAAGGCTCAAGTATGAAGATGGTAGAGATGTAGCACTTTAACTGAGGTGTAAAAGACAGAATTGATAGGCGGCAGTGCTTTGGAATCGGGCCACGACTGTGGAGCGAAGGTCACCGTCATCATCATGATCATGCCCTACTGCCGCTGACGTTAGGGTGTCCATTGTTTTTGCATCTACCATGGCAGACACAAACTGAGTCAAGAGCTTCATGGCCTCCTAAGCCCTAAACTCCGGTGATGCACTGAATTGGTAATCATTAGCCCTTTGAGCTTCACCTTACCTCAACAAGATTTGCGACATGGCAGAGAGGTCATTCTGTTTAGCAAAGCTACACAGTTGAAGCACGCAAGAATGGGGGCCAAATCAGATTGTATGCAGGTTAAAGTGTCATAAGCATGTGTTGATAGAGAGGGGAGACAAATTAATTAGAAGGTAGTAGATTGAAGAAGACAGGCTTATGTTTGAATTTTTGAAGTGAGACTCACAGTCTCTATTGTTCAAAACTTTCCAGAGGAGAACTTGTAGTTCGAGGAAGTGCAAAAACTTTGAAAGTGTCTTTTCTTCCTTGCTCATGAACTAACAGGATAACAAGTGTTGCGCCTTTGAAGATTTTAAAAGGAGGGAAAACAATTTCTTTGTTGAACAATCTACCAAAGGACATTGTGACTTAAATTGAGATGCTTGTATGCTATGGGTTTCACGACTATGACCAGACGACATTGAGACAAACAATGTATTCATTCATATTGCTAAACTTATGTAATCAATCAAATGTGAACCCTAATCTTTTTTTTCTCTCCCATCTTGCTAAGCATCCTTGCGGTAAGCAACTTCACGAACTTCTGCATGTATCTTGTGCGACAACGAGTGGACGACCAGCTCAAAGAGAGAAGCTCTAGGAACTTGAACCGAGATGATGCTAACTCTAGATCCTCAAAGAGCCATGACATCTAGCAAATGGTTGGACTCGGTCATCTAAGATAAAGGGAAAAGAGTTGACCAAAGCAAAGAGCTAGCAGAGATGAAGATGGAGCTAGCAACATTGCAAGAGATAGTGAGAAGACCTACGCGCCCACATGTCCAGTGCATGCATTTTGGCATAAATAACCTTCCCTCAAAATGTTAGGACCCTAGGTCTTGACCTTGCACCAATTGTGGTAGGTTCATCCATGACGCCATGCATTGCACGCTACCAAGGAGGCTTCCATACTTGCAATCATATAACTAGCCATATCTAGGGAATAGGCTCTTCCAACACCTAACGATATTAAACTGGCCATTCCCAGAATGGAGATTTATCCCACAGGCATCCCTAGGCCACATGGACCTTTTGTAACCCACCTTCCGAGTGATGCTCCAGTCCATTATGTGGAGGAACCAAATGATGAGGAGGCCATCCCTAGAATGGAGATTAATCACACAAGCATCACTAGGCCACTTGGACATTTTGTAATCCACCCACCAAGCGATGCTCCAGTCCATTATGTCTCCCCGACAAAGAGGATGACCCATTCTCATTGACTATTGACCAGTGCCGATGATGGCATTAGGTAGAGGTAGAGATAGAGGTCTGGGAGGGCAAAACTAAGAGCCAATCCATATGATTGCAATCATCTAAGGCACATTTCTTCATGCATCCCTGACAGGGATCAAGCTAATAGAGAGAAGGCTAACCTTAGATGCTCGGAGTGAGAAATTACCCATTTGATTTTGCTGATTTCCCTAGAAGGAAACCATGCTCTAGTTTGATAATTGTGCCATTAGTGCCATTGGGGTTGTTTGGAGTTGAAAACTTTATGGAGAGGCTACACCTACCTTATTGCATGTTATGACCCGATCACAGACAAAGCAAGCTAGCACATCACTGTCAGGGCCTAGTAACCTAGACGCAGCCTCAATAGGAAAAGAGAGTAGTAGGCAAAGGAAGAAGAGAACTCAAGCAAAGGTAATTTTTAAGACGAAGAGTGCCACGACACTACCCACAAGAAAAAGAGTCACAAATGTAGAGGTAGACATATTTGCTTTGAAGACTGCAGAAAAAGACTTTGAAGCCCTTAGCACCTTTATGCATGATGGCTAGAAGCTCTTGTAGCTAGCCCACCCCTGTCACATTCCACATCTTGAATAACAAGAGAGAGCTCTACAAGATCTTAGAGTACTTAATGGACAAGCTAGGTGGCAACCCAGTCGCTAATCTTAAACCCCTCAAGGATCTCATGGATGAACTTAAGTGGAAACGGACCAAGGTACATGATCTGAACTTGATGTACAATTGGGCCTTGGTCACAGATGAGAAGAAAAAGGAGTACAGAAACCCAAGAGATGATGAGCAATCAGATGAGGATAGTTTGGATGATAAGTATGAGGACTGTTGTTTCTTTAGTAAAGAGAGCGAAGAAGAGATTGGCATGAATATAAAGTATGACACTGATGGACTTGAGATTGAGATAATATGAGTAGATTCCAAGCCGCAAAAAGAGAGTACATTTAGAATCAAGAGAGGAATAATATGAATGGAGTGTGATTTTATGTGGTTGAAGCACATAAGAGCGATTGACTATGAATGGAAAGAGCTCACCCAACCAAGTGCCACACCACTACTTAGGATAGAATCACCTTTGGAGCTACAACCACCAGGAGAGACTCCCTCTTCCAGCAAAGATGGAAAGTTCAACCTTGAATCGGAAGTAAGCTCAGATAATGACCCTGAAATACCCTAACTACCTAAGACCAAATGCACCAAGGGGGACTTGCCAGTCCACCTATGGTGCAGATGATTGAAGGAGGAAAGAAAGAGGAAATCTAGGGAGTTGAACAATGACAAATAGAAAAAACTACAAGATCTACCAAAGCAATTCACAAAATTTAAAAAAGGTGATAGAGTAGTGATCTTGTTGGGTGTGAAGAGGCAAGGAAAAGCAAACAAACTCGTGCAAGGGCCTACCAAGGTCAAGGAGGTCAACGTGGCTAGGAAAGGGGAGAAGCTTATCTTCATAGCTAAGGACCTGATCGAGCAGGAAGAAGTAGATCTAATTGCACTGCTACAAGAGTACATAGACATATTGCTGAAAGGAGTAGATTTGAGTGTAGTGACTCATAATATTCCCATTACACCAGACACAGTGCTTGTCAAGTAGTGACCATGCCCTATGAATCCCAAGCATGCTCACACAGTTAAGGAGGAGATAGCTAAGTTGTTAAGAGTAGGATTCACCTATGAAATTGAGCACACGGATTGGGTTTTGCCTATTGTAATCATCCTAAAGAAGACAAAAAAATCAGAGTATGCATTAATTATAAGAAAGTCAATGCTGCTACAAAGAGAGACAACTATCCACTATTGTACATTGAGCATATGCTCAAAAGAGTGGTTGGCAAAGAAGCCTATAATTTCCTAGACAGCTTCTCTAGTTACAATAAGGTGTAAGTCCACCTTGATGACAGGCATAAGACTACATTTGCTACCAAATTGGGTGTCTTCACCTACATAGTCATGCTTTTTGGGCTAACAAATGCACCAACCACATTCCAACGACTCATGTATACCATCTTCAAGGACATGCTTAGGAGAGAGGAGTTATAAGTGTTCATTGATGATTTGTGTGTTCATTTGAGCTAGAGGAAAAACCTAGACAAACTTCGCATAATCTTTGAATGATGTAGATTGTATTATCTCTCGTTAAACCCCCTTAAGTGCCAATTTTGGGTGAAACATGGATGCATCCAAGGGCACATGGTATCTAAGAATGGCATTGCCATTGACTCCTCGAAAGTCAAGGTTATTGTTGACCTTCCACTACCAACCAACTACAAGGGAGTTTAGTGCTTCCTAGGAAATAGGGGATACTATCAGTGATTTGTGTTGAACTATACCTTAATCGCTAGACCACTCTAGAAACTGCTGATAATATTTGAATGGACCGAGGAATGCCAACATGCATACAAAGAGTTGAAGAAGGATCTAACAATTGCACCCATTCTACGAGCCCCAGACTGGACCATCACCTTTCACGTACACATTGACATCTCGAAGTTTGCCGTGGGGGTTGTTTTGTGTCAGCTTGGAGAACACAACTTAGACTATCATGTGAGTTTTGCTAGCAGACAACTCATGGATATTGAGATGATCTATTCCACAATTGAGAGAGAGAGTTTGGCCATGGTGTTTTCTGTAAAGAAATTTTGACATTATCTTTTGGCTATGCATTTTACCTTCTTTGTTGACCATCAAGCCTTGATTTACCTTGTGAATAAACCTTGCACTACAAGACACATTGCTTGATGGTTACTTTTGGTTTTAGAATTTGACCTCTCCGTGGTTGTATGCAAAGGGAAGCAACATTACATGGCTAATCACATGTCCCATGTACCCATGAGAGAAACCTCTAGATAGTGAATATATAGTAGACAACTTGCTAGGTGCACATCTTTTCAATTTGTCTAGCAAAAATGACTTGTTTAGAGTCGAGTTGATGCCATATTGGGTAGATAAAATAGTCCAAGTACTAGGACTACCCATAAGACCTATCTACAAGGCCTAGCTTAGGCGACTTATCCTCAAGATACAACCCTATCAATTGATAGCCAATCAACTCTATAGGTTAGGACAAGATGGCTTACTACGATGATGTGTGTGAAAACATGAGATGAATGGCATACTTGCGGTGCACTGCAAAATCGCAGGAGGATACTTCAGCGGAGACATGATAGCATGCAAGGTGCTGCAATCTCAACTATGGTGGCCCATGCTTTTTCATGATGCAATAAGATTCATGAAGCACTGTGATGAGTTCCCACGGACCAAGGTCCTTTTTTGTAAGGACAAGATGGAGCTCACCCCAATCATCGCAAGACAACCATTCAAAAATGGGGGATTGACTTCATTGGCCAATTAGTCCTGCAACACAATACTCGCAGGCCAAGTACATCAATATAGTTGCCACCATAGACTACCTCACAAAGTGGGCAAAGCATGATCCACTAGGAAAAACAGTGCTAGGACTATGACCAAGTTCCTTTGGGAGCAAGTGCTCTCACGATTCGATTGTCCCATTGAACTAGTCAATGATCAAGGCATGTACTTAATCAACGAAGTGATTGCCTACCTCTTGTCTTCTTGATCATTTATAGGAAATCCTCATCTTACTACCCCAAGCTAACAGCTAGGTTGAATCCACAAATAAGATCTTAGTGAATGTCCTAACCAAGGTAGTTTTTTCTTCTCACAACGACTAGGACAACGTGCTAATGGTAGCTTTATGAGCCTATCAAACAGCCTATAAAACGGCTGTGGAATAGACTCCCTTTAAGTTGACCTATGGAACTAAAGCCATTCTACTAATAGAATTCTTTGTCCCTAGCCTAAAAGTGGCCATCCAAGAGAGATGAGATGGAAAGGAGGCATGGATAGAATACCTAGTTGAGCTAGAATGCCTATCAGAGACTTGACTTCTAGCTACCCATGCACTAATTTGCGAAAAGGCTTGACGTAAGAGCTGGTTTGACAAGCATGCAAAGCAATGAGACTTCGACCAAGGCGACCTAGTGTTGTTATACTCAGTGAAAGATCATAAACACAAGATGAAGTTTTAGGGGATTAGGGTCTTTCATAGTCCGCACCATTAGCCAAACCGGTAATGTAGAGCTCGAGACCCTAGATAGAGAGGCATAGGCTTCTTCACATTAGCCACATAAAGAAGTACTACCCTCCCACACATCCATCGCAGGAGCCTTCGATGCTAGAGTCCCTTGTAAATGTATGAGTTGCCACAACCACAGAGATTGAGGATGAAGATGATGAAGTAGTAGCACTTGCTTACCTACCATAATAGTCACTGCCCAATAGATACATACCTTCAATGCCTTGATCAATGAGGGAGCCAATTTTAATATCTTAACTCACAGTCATTGGACTCTAATTGGTCAATTACAACTACAACCCATGAACTCTAAACTTAGCCCTTTTGGGGGTCAATCATACACGCTTTTGGAAAAGTGCAAAGTTGTACTCTCTATTGAGTCTGAGAGCATACCCATAGTCTTTTATGTATTGCCAAACACAAAGGATGTCGGTAAGGAATCGGTGTTAGGACACACATTTAAGAAGAAAACACATTGCAATGTCAATTACGAGTCATAGCACATTCACCCTACCATAGATAGTGTATGCATAGTGACAACTTTCAACAAGGGCAGCACAGCCACACAAAAGCCCACAAAGCCACCAATAGAGAAACCCACAACCAAGTCTAAGGAGGGGAGTTGTGACTTTTCACAACCCACCAAGCCTCAATGCTAGCATGTGATCAAAAGTAAAAACAAAGACAATGAGCTCAAATTCAAATGGGTACCTAAATGCCAAGGGCCACCACTTAGAAATAAAAAGACATGATCTCGTAATGCTAGAAACTCATACACAAGACTTAGGAGGCAAAAAAGGCACTATAGGCATCGATGCACAGTCAAGCTGTGATGGGTTCCCAAAATCCTATTGCAAGCACAAGGCAATTATGAGGGTAATACCTAGATATGGGTGCTTAAAGCCAAGACTTCCAAAGGCACTACTCAAGCGTAACCCTCACACTTATCTAAACAAGATATCACAATAGTTAAGGAGATGATGCCACATAAGGCTCAAGCTTTGAAGCCTATAGAACTCAAATCCACTAAGCCTGTGGAGCCTCAAAAAGTCTATCAACCAAACACATGGCTTGCTGCCTCCAAACCACCTCAATGTAGCACTGCTAGTATTCTAAGAGCCTTACAAGCATCTAGTAGCACAACAATGAAATTGCAAACCACCCCTATTGCATAAGAATCTAAATTGACCCCTTCAAATCTACAGAAGTCGCAAACATAAGCTGCTGAGTTATCTAGTCGAGTTATACCCCAATCTCCTATATGCCTTAAACCCTCTTACAAGCAGTGATCTATCCTTATGTTGGCCTTGGACTTAGCTGAGAATATAGGGGATGACTTGGTCACTTGCATTCAATGCCTAGATGCCACATTTGCCTTGTTTGCTAAAAGCTATGACCAATTAGACTTAGGACTTTTAGAAGGGCCTTTAGCAACTAAAGTGCATATGCTACCTTCCTCCTAGGAGGAATCTGAATTCATATTCATTAAGGCTCCCACGGTAGTTGAACAGTTAATCAACAATGAAATCTCTCATGAACAATGTGCAAATGACGACTCATCACATCTTATGACACAAGCACGATCTCTGCCATGATCCATGAAATCGAAGTATTAAAAGCTTTTACCAACATCAAGTCTACATTCTTGCATGCATAAATGGTATGCTCTCCGACTCCAATGGGAGCAAGAGGGATATTGCATTATGACCAACGCTAAGCAAAGATGTGCAATCAAAACCTCAGAGTATGATCCAAATTATGCCGCTCCTACCTCATTGAGAGTCTCAGCCATCACTCGTAGTCAGCAGACTTTAGATGATCACAAACTTGGCCATCCCTACCTAGACGGTGTCTTGACTGAGGAGGAACTATATATTGCTAGCCAAATCGCCTCTGGTGACTTTTTAATGGATGTCCTGACATACATAGCACACCTTAGCACTCAATCTTTTGACATGGACTACCATGCCTACTTTGAATACAACTCGAAATTCTACATTTGGCCTATGTAGAAGTAAAGCACCGTGAATGTGCATCGACTTCTCTTAACCCTTCAACCTCTAATCCTAGGAAGGATTCTTCTCATTTCTAAGGGGGGAGGGGATAAGGTGGAAAAACATACTTCAACCTCTAATCCTAGGAAGGATTCTTCTCATTTCTAAGGGGGGAGGGGGTAAGGTGGAAAAACATACTTCAAGGAAAATTGGAAAAACATACTTAAATGAAAATTTTCATGAATTTTTATTGAATTGTGCGGATTTCTTGAATAAGATCCTCTTTTTGTATTTAAGCATTCATTTTTCTATAATCACACAATCATTCTCTACTCATTTTCTTGCAAGCAATTATCTTAAGAAAACTAATGGTGAGCTATGGTATTATGACAAGGACCCACAATGGCAGGTCAGGAGAAAAGTAGTAAACTTCCATTCTCGAAATAGGAACAAGCAAAGTATGGGCTATCAGTAGAGACAAAGGCCTTCAACCACTTCAAGTTCAAGCACGTCTTGAATTTGGAAGATGTAGCCATGGAAGAACAGGCTATGAAATAGATTGTGGAACAATGAGACCTACAAAAGTATGAGGAGAAAGTTGGCAAGTAATGGACTATAGCAATTGCATGGAATTCCTTCGAACATTTAATATGAACTACAACATTATTACTATGTGGCAAGGAGAGGAAAATTGCCACGCGGAGATTGAGCTAGAGAGAGCTTTGGGCTTGGCTAACAAAGTCAAGAGAAAGCCCAAAAGGGATGTGTATAACATGTTGTTAACCCTCAAACGAACAAGTGAACAAGGTGGAAAATCGGGAAAATCTAAAGTAGAAGACAGAGCCAAGGAAAAAGCGGAATGGAGAACAAAGGCATACCAAGAAAAATTGGGAAATATAAGAAGTGTAAAAAATTCCTAAATCAAGGAGAGGCACTCAAGAAAAAGCACAAGTCAATACTTTTGTAAAAGAGCGCAAGGTGGACTAGGAATTATTTTAAAAGCGTCAGGCTCTCACCCCCGTGCAAATCATAAAGGTAGATGGGCGGTGGAAAGGAAGTTAGGAAGATAGGAGGACAATGGGAAAAAGGGCCTAGGCCACGACCGGCCATATAAAAAAGGGAATAAGGGGATGGCTGCCCAAAAGGGATTTAGGGTTTTGTATTTAAAGTTGAAAAGTGAATGAGAAGCTCATTCTTGCGTGTGGAAAAAAGTAGCTCTCTTCTTCTTCTTCTTCTTCTTCTTCTTACTTGCTTGAGCTTTTGCTTGAGAGAGGGAGTATGAGAGTGTGAGGGAGTGAGCATGTGAGGGTGAGGGACTGTGGTGGAGAAGCTCTCCATCTTCTCCTCTCTTCTTCTCTTCTCTTGTCTTGCTCGCAACAATGGAGCTTGGAGCATGGAGCTTGAGGATGGAGCTTGCACTTGGATTGTGGAGCTATCGGAGTGCTCGGGAGAGGAGGCAACTCGATCAGGCATGGAGGTAAGCTCACTACACTCGTAGAAATGGATAGTGCATTGGCTATGTGAGAGGTATCCATTAGTGCTCAGCTTGGAACACTTGAACAATAAGCAGTCCCTAGGTCTTGGCGATTGATCGCTTCTACACATGCTAGGAACATACAAAATTATGGTCCACACTAATGATGGCATCAGCCTTGTTGATATACCAGATTCACATGTCCAATTACAAGTGAAGATGGTGCATGCCTTGTTCTCACGCCAAAGTTACAATGCACTAATGGGTAGGATCAATGTACCCATGCTGGAAAGCATTGTAGCCAAATCCTTAGACAATGTGAACTTGAATGGCTTCATGCGAAAAATGATCAAAACCTTAGCAAAAGCACTGGCCACAAGTGGAAGACCACCAGATGGAGAGTCCCCAACCTGCAAGGCAATAAAGCAATCATCCTCCAAGGCCTCAACCATAGAATTTGATGGGGTATTGATAGCCATCATCCAGGAGGTAGTAGGAGAGGTGTAATGCAAAGAACAAGTTGGAGAGACACCCAACAAATCACCTTTCCATGAGCACGAACAATCTAGCAAGAGAACTGTGAGTGAGAAAGGAGAGTAGGAGACACAATCTATCTAAGAGTGGCTAAGAAGCAAAAGAAGAAGGCTCCCCAAAAGAAGGTTGAAGAAGAGAGATGGAAGAAAGAAAAAGTCGACTCGCTAAAGGTGTGAAACGAATCAAAGAAGACTGAAGAAGAAAGAAGGAGGAAGGAAAAGGCTGAATTAGAGAAGATAGAAGAGGAGTCCAAGAGAGCCGAAGAGGAGAGAAAAAGAAAGGCAGATGAAGAGGTTGAAGAGCTTAGGAGGAAAGAAGATGAAGACATGGCTAAGGCCATTCACATGTTGGTAGAGCATTGCTCCGGGGAGGAGGAGTGGCTATCATGAGCCCTTTTAGAGGAGAAGGCCTAGGAATTAGTGCCCAAGTGCCAGATATCATACCACACTCCATGACAGAAGGCAAGGGCAAGGGCTTGCTTCAACCAATCTCACATGCTCTTGTGCCAACTACACCAGCTACCACAACTACCCAAAGCACTATACCCAAGGTAGATGCCAGAAATCTCATGGCTTGGGTGCATTTCTTAGTGGACAGGGCATAGGAGACAAACCCCAGATGTAAGTGTGGGAACCCCAGTGACTAGAACTAAGAGATCAATGGTTGGATGCAGATGTCGAGTTAAGACAAGACCCCAAAAGACAAAAGATAGAGGCGTCTACCACTTCCATCCCCATCATCGTGCTGCCTTCCTTGGGCTATGATAAATATGTCAAAGAGCTTCTCTCATAGCTAGAGAAAGCAAAGGAGGATAAGAAGATAGCAATAGCGGAATTGGAGGCTGAGAAGGAGACATTAGCAACCTACCAACTCAAGAAAACTCACCAAGTGACTAGCTCTCAAAAAGAGATAAGTGAGTTGAAGGTAGAGCTTAAGGAAAAAGAAGGAGAAGAAGATAAGTGGTGAGAAAGACTTGAAGAAGAGCATCAGGAACTCATTGGCCTACAAAGATAGTATAGACTCCTCATTGTGCAAAATGAAGAGCTAACATGGTAGATGGAAAGAATCCAAGAAGCCATGGATCAACTCGTAGAAGAAGAAGCAAAGACAGCTCAAGAAGGAGAAGAGCATCAAATATAGATGAAATGATAGGTAGGTTGTTGATGGAGATGGAAGAGCAAGGGAGATTAGAGAGAAAGATTGAATGCTTGGAGAAGGAGAAATAGAAAATAACCAAAAAGTGGAAAGAGCAAGACCCAATGATAGTGGCCTTAACTCAAAGACATAATGAAAGCTTAGAGGAAATGAAATAGAGAATCAAAGAGTGAAAGGAGAGTAAAAGACTTGGCAGGCCGCCTGGCCCTTGCAGAAGAGAATAGAGTGTTAGTAGAAAGCAAGGCAACAGAGGCTGCATAGACAAGATTGGAAGCCCAACAATGTGCCTTCCTCAACACTATCTTGGATGTCACACAATTAGAAGAGGAGGAGGCCGTTGAGACACTAAAGAAAAAGCTAGAGATCACACGTAGAGCCATAAGGCATGGGCTATGTGCTCAAATTCAAGGAGAAGGGACTAGCATGAGCCAACAAGATCAAATAAATTATTTTCTAAGGGTAGAGGTAACGGTCCAAGATGTGGACTTGCTAGGCTTCAAGGAAGAAGAACCACAAGATCCCAAGAGAGAAGATGAAATGCAAAAGCCACTTCCAGAAGCAGGACTGGAATTTGAAACGGGGCAGCCAAATGAGAAGCTAGTCCCGCAACCTCCCTCTCCATGACCAGAAACACAGTAAGAGGTGGACATCATTACTGAGAGAAAAGTAAAAATAAAAAAGAAGAGAATGAAGATGTTGGAGTAGGCAAGGAAAATATTAAAAGCCCAACCAATAGTAGCCCCAGAAGCACCCATTCCACCACGAGAGGGTTGTTTTCCAGTGAATTGGAATACAGAAAGTTGCCAACCCTTTGACTTCACTTTTGAGTTCCCCTCTACACTATGCAAAGTACTATCAAGAAAAGTGGTGGAGGAGGTAATAAGCATGGGAGGAAGGCTTGGTGATAGGTGAAAGCAAGAGAGGGAGAAGAATCCAATATAGTGGGGAATGGAAGCACCTGATTACTAGGAAAACAAAGTCATGGAGGTGCCCAAGACAGTGAAAGGCTATGGGTCTCAACCAAAGTAGAGGATGATAATCTAGGATAGCAACATGGACACTTGGATATTGTTTTGAAACACACTACACTTTGAGAGAAAGAACCCCACATACATGCCATATCCAAGAAGGGTAGGGGTAGACTTCAGCACATAGAGGGGAGAGAGAGGGAGAAGAGAGAAAGACTAGATCTAGCTCTATCAAACTAGGGCAGCATTGGACGAGTGGAGAATGGTGATGGAGAGTGAAGGAATCAAGCATGAGGCTGTTGTGATTAGTTGGTATGGGTATATGGAGGTGCCATAGCTCCCCCTCAAAAAATCGTCGCGCTGCAGGTTGCCATGGTTTTTTTTTCCACCCTCGTAAAAAAAACTCCCCCCCCCTTCACACCAAAATTTTGGGGTGGGAGACCCCAAGGGTGACTCCCCTTGGCCTTTGAAGTCATTTTCTCACTTACTCTCTTTTCCACGGTAGATATGATTTCTCAAAAATGAAATGCCACCAAGCTGGAGGATGCCCTAACCTTCTCCAAGAATGACTTATGGGACTCGATTTTCCATTTTCTTAAAATGAGTTCACTTCTTGCCCAGATTCCACCTTTATCACTAGTAACTATCTTAGATTACTTAGGGTACTACTTAAATAAGATCTTACACAACAAGAATATTACCTTCCACCCCTATTTTTTGATCTTAATGCCAACATACATAGCTATGCCATGGCTAGGTTGATGATGCGAGTTGCCCTCTTACCATCTATTTGCATGGCCCTCTTAGAGGACATGAACAACAATCACTTCACTAGGTGCAACCACCCATTTTTATCCACAACTCCTCTATAAGTTAGAATGAACCTAAAAGGATATATGTAGGGAAAAGGCTTCCTTAGCAAGTCTCTTAAGCCCCCAATTTCTTCTCATGACCATGATGACGAAGATTAATTTCTTGTTACTTTTAGAATAAAAAAGATAAAAATAAAGGAAAAGAAAAATGAAAAAGAAAAGAGAAAAAAAGGGAAAAGAAATGAGTAAGAAAATAGAGAAGAAAATCACAAGAGAAAGCAAGAAGCTCACTACATGAGCGCTGCAGTCACTGCACCTAAGGGTCCTAAAGTTAGAAGCATTTGGTGGCCTTGGTCAGCTAGCTCTATCCCTAACCCCCTAGCCCCTTTTTGATTCCCCACTTCAAGCTTAGGGCACTTCAAGGAAATGACATACCTAGGGAGGTCACACTTGCCTATGGTTAGACCTGTCTCCCTAAGCTTCACCCATTGCACCTTGCTTATCCATGAACTGGGTCCTAAAGTGTGGGACAACACCTAGGCTTGCCTGTAGTTTGCGACCTAGCTCCCAATTCCACTAGCATGAGCACATTACACTACATGGTAAGGTAGACACACCCCCTAGGCAGCATCAATGCACTTTTCTTTTTCTTTCAGATAAAGACGAAGATGACCAACAATCGACCTTGAAGGCCTCGTCATCTAATTAACATAACCTTAGCCTCCACCACCTTAAGCATTCGATAAGATTCTCTTCCATGACCAATCCCCACAAGGCCCCATCATTGATCCACATGACCACCCTTCAACTCAGGGAGCCCTCATCAACAAAGACCCGCAAGTACCATGGGACTGGCACTCGACTAGGAAGGGGTGATCTTAACCCCAATGCAGGACAAGGAAAAAGAAAAGTAAAAATAAATCCCAAAAAAATCCAAAATATAGACCCAATGAAGTAAATAAGAAGGAGAAAATGCAAAAGGCGCAAAGGCAACCTCAAAAAAATGTAAAATATGAAAAGCGTATTTTTAAATGAAATATACCCCTAAAATTTTGTAAAAGAGCACCAGGCTCCCTCTGTGCAAATTGTAAAATCTAGACAGGCATAGGTGAAGGGATAATGTAAATAGAAGAGAATAGGAAAAGAGGACCTTGGCAAGACACCTAGTCATGTAAAAAAGGGGATGGGTGCCCAAAGGATTTAGGGTTTGTATATAAACTCAAAAAGTGAATGAGAAGCACATTCTTGGTGTGTGGAAAAATTAGCCCTCTTATTCTTTTCTTCTCTTCCTCTTGCTTGTGCTTGTGCTTGTGCTTGAGAGAGGGAGTGTGAGAGTGTGAGGGAGTGAGTGTATGAGGGTGAGGGACCGTGGTGGAGAAGCTCTCCATCTTCTCGTCTCTTCTTCTCTTCTCTTCTCTTCTCTTCTCTTCTCTTCTCTTCTCTTCTCTTCTCTTCTCTTGTCACACGTGTGCGGCAATGGTGGATGGAGCTTGGAGGTGGAGGGTTGAGCTTGCTTGATCTTGCATCATGGATTGTGGAGCTACTAGAGTGCTTGAGGGAGGAGGCTACTCATTCAGGCATCAATATAAGCTCATTAAACTCATAGGATTGGAAACGTGTCTTGGCTAGCTGAGAGATAGCCATTAGCGCTCCCTTGAAACACTTGAAACAATAAGCGGTCCGTGGGTCTCAACAGGGGTTGAGCATGATCTCCCACTTCAGATATCATGGCTTGGAAGTCAAAACCATAACTATGATAGATCTATTTTATATGGCCTTCCGAAGAGAGTTTACCCCTGAGAGAGGTGGTCAATATTGGCTGCATGTTTGGAATGTGGCATGCCAAGAGCCTCATGAGAATGCTCAAGCATGCACCGAGAAATTAAAAGAGATGTTTTACAAATTTCAAGACTCTATTCCTATTTCACCTACTATCCAATTACAATACTTTTTACATGGATTAGACTTCAATGTCTGAGAGCAGTTGGGTAGTGTTACTCTTGTTGATATAGATACTGCCATTACATGATCAAAGGAGATAGAATCATGCTTACAAGTAGTCTACATATTTAGGGAAAACCTAAATTTAAGTCTAGGTCATGGAAAAAAATTTCATTTGATGAGTGGAAGTCAAGGTGTGACTAGCACACCTATGACCAATTCAAATGGAAGAGGAAGCATAATATAGAATGTGCCCATATGACCCACTCCTCCTAGTGTTGCTATCCCAATGGCTAGCCAAATGGTTCCACTAAATGATGGAAGTCAAACAATGAACCTTAATGTCATGCCAACTAATAAGTGCGACTGGTTAGGCTAGCTGAATAGCAAGTGGATGATTATATCTATGAGTCTAGTGCATCAAATATTCGTGGTGAAGTCAAGGACATGATGAAGCATTATATTGATATAATAGAGGAATAGTATAGAAAAATAGCCATAGATGATAATTTCCTAAAGAAGCAATAAAACTTGATAGGAATTTGATGTCCATAGGAGGATAGTCCATCAAGTTTTATTTGAGAAATTGCCCTAATGTCAAATGTGACATATGTGGGAAGTTTGACCATCTAGCTAGTACTTGGTGGATTAAGATAAACTCTCTTTAACAAGGAAGTAAGTAGCCATGTCCAATTAATCATTGAGCACAAGGAAATAACCTTCAGTAAGATGAGGAACCAAAGAAACCATTACTGAGACAAAAAGGTATAATAGAAGAGCTGCCTATTAGCCTTATCGAAACTGTGTGTCTTAACATCACTAAGGCTTTCAATTTATGAGTCATTAGAAGAGGACAGGAGGTTAAAGAATGTGATAGGGATAATATAAAACTTGCTAAGGAAAACCCTAAACATGATGATAAGGAGACACAAATCCTTAACCCTGATGTGGAAGCCAGCTCTCTAAAGAAGGTGTTAATGGCAAAGGTGACTCCAATAAGGAGCTACCAAAGATGAAAGTAAAAGTTAAGCAAGAAGTGCCTAAGCCTATTCAATGGGAGCAAGACCTGGTGGGAGAAGAGAACCATTGCTAATTATTATGAATTTGACTTAGCGAGTTTTCTTTGTGAGGTAAAGCCTGATGTGAATCTCCTAGAGTTGATCAAGTTATCTCCAAGAGTGTGTTAAGAGTTAAGAAGATCCTTCACACTAGGTACATCATTGAAT
Source organism: Lygodium microphyllum (assembly GCF_053477565.2). Taxonomy (NCBI): domain Eukaryota; kingdom Viridiplantae; phylum Streptophyta; class Polypodiopsida; order Schizaeales; family Lygodiaceae; genus Lygodium; species Lygodium microphyllum. Next base: position 85,506,935 of record NC_141143.1, read on the forward strand.
CCTTGGGAAGAAAGAATGATTTGGTAGGTGGAGAGAACCATTCCTAATTATCATGAATTTGACTGAGCTAGTTCTCTTTGTGAGGTTAAGCTTGATGTGAATCTCCTACAACTAATCAAGTTATCTCTAGGAGTGTGTAAAGAGTTTAAGAAGATCCTTCACACTAGTTATATCATCAAATCCTCAGAAATAGCCCATGTGGAAGATGTATGGTTTGAACATGTTGAAAAGAATTATGCAAGGGTAGTAGCATATGTTGATGGCATATTAGTGGATCATACCATTATGGATACGAGATCTTCCATCAACATTATGAGTTCAAAATTGATGGAAAGGCTAGGACTAGAAATCCAAAAGAATGCCTCCACAATTCTCCGGCTGGCTAATGACACTTTAAGGAAACTGAAAGATTGCATTGCCAAAGTCCATATGACTTGCTTATGGGGAATGCAGTTTGGACTTTAAGGTTATTAGGTTTGCAGGATGGCCAAGCTATTAAGTATTATTAGGAAGGCAATAAAACTTGCAATTCAACTGCCAAGTTGATATACTTGTTGGAGGTCTACTTTTTGGTAGAGTTGCTCGATGTGTAATAGTGGATGCATATCCTAAATCTCCTCAAAGTGAGAGAGTACCCTTATCTTTGATAAAATTAGATATATTAGAGGATCCCTCTGGCAGTGAGACTCTGTCAAGTGATGAATCAAGAGAGGGATCCACTATAGAAGATGTAGACTATGAGGTGACTCTAAATGAGCTGATAGAAGCTCAAAACACAATCAAGGAAGAAAATGTAATTGAGCAATATCTTAGTACATTGAATGAGCCACAATTGATTAAATTAGGATCTATGCTTAGTCTCGAAGAGAGAAATGACTACATGCCCTTGATCCAAGAGTTTTGTGATATTTTTACCTAGAATTATGGTGAACTAAGGGGTATTCCTCCTAGTCTGGTTGTGCATACTATTCTTCTGAAGGAAGGTAGTTGTCTTGTTCGACTAAAAGTAAGGCATATGCCTTTTGTACTAAGTGACAGACTATTTGAGGAGCTACAAAACTTGTGTAAGGATGGCTTGATATTTCCCATACAACACACAGAGTGGTGTTTGCTAGTAGTTATGAGGAAAAAGAAAAATAATCAAATTTGGATCTGCGTAGACTTTAGGGAGCTCAATAAATAAATGCCAAAGAGATTACTATCTGTAGCCATTATTGATCAAATTCTAGATCAATTAGTAGGTAGGGATATCTATTTGTTTATGGACTACTTCACTGGTTATAACCAAATGGCTATTGTAGAGGAAGATAAGTTAAAAATCACATTTGTCACTATATTTGGTACCTTTGCATATCATATTATGGCTTTTGGATTATGCAATATGCCAGGATCTTGGCAATGTGTACTGTTAATAAAACTTGGCAACGTGTACTGTTAATAAAACTTTCGGTGATATTTTCCCAAAGGAGATGAAAATATTTATTGATGACTTGGGGATAGCCACTATTAGGAATAGATATCTGATCATTCTAAGAAAATATTTCAAGTAGTGCAAGTAGTTGTGCATTGCTCTCGATCCAAGGAAATGCATCTTTGGAGTGCCCTCCTATGGATTGTTGTTGGGCCATGTGATTAGCTCAGCTGGTATTGCAACGGATCTTGAAAATATAAAGTGTATTGTCACTTTGAGTTATCCACATTGTCCTAAAGAAGTGCATAACTTTCTGTTGTTATTTAGATACTATCAATGATTTTCTAATGAACTGTCTTAGAGGACATTGCCATTAACAAACTTATTATCCTTTAACTATCTGTTTGTTTGGAGTGGTAAAGCAAGAATTGGAAAAAGCACTAGTCGTGAAAGCAGGTAAAAGGGATGAGATATTATGTATATTTTTAGTGGCTATCATGTATAGTATCAATTGATATGTTGCTACTCTTTAGCCCAGATTTGGAAGGAAAAGAAGTACCATTCGATTGCATTTGCTAGTTGCAAAGTGGGGGCATTCAAGATTTAATATATCTACATAGAGAAAATATGCCTTGGGATGGTCTTTGCAATAAATAAATTCAAGCCACTACATCCTATATGAAAGGGTAGTATTTTATATGGAGACAGAGGGGTTGAGGCTATTGATGAATAAATTATAGTTTTTGAAGGTAGTGACCTCAAGGTTCTATTCAAAATCGATATGGCCTCCATTTCATCCTGGTATATTGCCATAATGCACTATTTATCCATAGGAGAGGCTAGAGATACTTTGTCAAAGGCTTAAAAAAGGAAAATTAGGTAGCATGCCTTTGAAATTTGCATTGATTGTAAGAACACTATATCAACAAGGGGTCGATGATGTTTATTGCTAATGTGACATGCGTGATGAGGTTTCATTTATCTTGAAAGAGTGTCATGACTTCATGTGTGGAGGGTACTTTACTAGATCCTTGACTGTAGAAAAAGTTGAGAATTGGATATTAGCAGTTGTCCATTTTTCAAGATGCATTTGTATATGTCAAGAGGTGTAATACATGTTAGAGAGACATAATAATAGGGAGAATAAGAAGTACCCGCTAACCTCTATCATGGCCATACTACCATTTGAGAAGTGGGACATTGATCTGATTGAACCTATACATCCTTCCTCAACTAAAAAAATGTGTTATATCATTGATGCGAGAGACTATTTTACAAAGTGGTCTAAAGCCCCTACTACAATGAAGGATGATGCCAAGAAAGGGCTAGTTTTATTTTGGAACATATTGTTTACTATTTTGATCTAATGAGATTGTGTTTGACCATGGGACACATTTCTTTAATGAAGTGATTGAGGCTTCGAGGAAAGCTCTAAAGATTAAACATAATAAGACTAAAGCCCCCGCTACAATGAAGAATGATGCTAAGAAAGGGATAGTTTTATTTTGGAACATATTGTTTGCTGTTTTGATCTAAGGAGATTGTGTTTGACCATGGGGCACATTTTTTGAATGAAGTGATTGAGGCTTCGAGGAAAGCTCTGAAGATTAAACATAATAAGACTATGCCTTACAATCTCCAATGTAATGGGCAAGTAGATAGTACTAATAAGTAGCTACTGGTGGGGATTTTTTCTGAGACTATATTTGAAGGTAAGCATGATTGGAATAAGAAGTTATATGTGGCTATTTGGACTTATAATATAACATTCAAAAGGACTACAAGCCACACTCCTTTTAAATTAGTATATGGGAAAGAGTGTATTTTACCTTTGGAGATTAAGTTGCCTACAATAAGGTTTTCTCTAAACCATTCTTTGGGTGAAGAGCAAGAGTTGCAAGAAAAGCTCACTTCCCTTGCATATCTTGATGAGATTTGGTTGCAAGTTTTGTTATATCAAGTAGGGAAGAAGCAAATGAAAATGCTTCATGATATTTTTGCTAGGAAGTATAAATTTGCTAAGGGTTAATTGGTCCTATATTATTATGCTCGGCATGAGCTTTTCCCAAGCAAGTTGGAACCCAAATGGGATGGTCCTTATAAGCTTGTTCATATAGGAAAGAATGACTCTATAGCCCTTTTAGCGGATATGCAAGGGGTAGAGTTCAAAACTAAAGTAAACTTCAATAAATCGAAGCCCTATTATGTGTAAGGGCTAACGTTGGACTTGATGCCTTTACAGGTTCTTCAAGATTTAGCTTAAATATTTAGAGGATACCAATACTATTGGATGGGGAAAGTCATTCCTTATCTTGAGCATCCATATTTAGAGCAGCATTACCACCAAGGCAAAGTGATTTGGTGAATTAAGAGTTATCACATTATTAAGTGACAAGACAACTCTTTCACATGGGATATTCAAGTCCATTGCCATAATTATCATTAGGTTCTTACTAGTATACCTATTGAGTTTAGCAAGGAAGGAGGGATTGTACATGTCTTATAATCCCTCTCTCGATTAGACTTTGATTATCATAAGTACGAATAGGTTGATTGCCATGGCAGGATATATCAATGAAACTATGGTTTACACATTATGTTTTGATGGAGCTTCTCAGGACCTGCTAAGCATGCGAGTGCAGGCATTGTCATAAAAGATTCCCATTGTTGAGTAGTTTTGAAAATGGATGTGTATTTAGACACTACTTTCATGAATAACATAATAAAACACAATATAAGTGAGTTTGGGAATTTTCCAATTCCCATTTTTTGAATCCTAAAAAGGAGGCACCCAAATAACATGCCCATAAGTTTCTCAAAACCATATGATGTGACCTATCATTGGAAAGCACTTGAAAAATGAAATCTATTGAGCTATAGAGCACTCAATTTGGAGTTATGGTGTTCAAGTTATGACAAATTCAAATATTTGACCACGTGTCCCAAACTTATGGGAGATTCCCATTATCAAAATACAAGGCCTTGCTTATGGGTTAAATATAGCGAGACATAGTGGTATTCACTGGTTATTGGTGAAAGAAAACTCGAAATTAGTGATCAACCAATTGAATGGGACTTATAATGTGAGGGATCCCATTCTAAGGATGTATCATAGTGCAACCTTGGACACCCTTGAGATCTTTGAGGCAGTGACTTGGCAATTGATTCCTTGATAGTCAAATCACTTTGCAAACTCCTTAGCAAATTATGCCTTTGTTGAAGATGTCCTTTCTAACTATGGTTCTGAGGGGCTTTTCACAATTGCCCCTTGATGTTAGTCTAGGGCTATTGTTGGGATTGCTTACTAATATATCCTGTTTCGACTACTAATGGTTAGTATGGGTTATGAGCTAGGTAGCGATTGACCATCTTCCTATCATTTCATGGATATATCAGATCGTCCAATGACATATTTGTTGGATATCCCTTGTCATTTATGCAGGGGCTTAGCTTATAATTTGATGCATTTAGTGTAGGGCCTGAATGGTCATTCCCTTGGTCTAGTTTTTTGCTTCAATAGGGTTTATGTGGGGACCAAGGGTTTGCTTTCAACAGTAGGTTGCTCAATGGTATGCTTTATGGTTACATTTTGTTAGGCCAAGAGGGCCATTTGTTTATTTGGTATAGGTGTAGTTAATGGGTTTTGTTTTAATGCTATACTAAACAAATTCGATAGAGCACCTAGAGGGAGCCTCTTGCTACACAAAAGCTTCTTATGGCCAAGTATAAGTGATACCCTTCCTTTATGAGTTCTTTCCCTTTATGTTGTATGTGTATGTATATGTGGGATATTTTTCTTTTGTTGGGGATTGACATTCAAGGCATAAAGTCCGAGGGTTAGATTAGGTGTGTTTAGGGAGGTTTGAGCAGTTTTCTGTCTCTTGCAAAAACACTATATTAGGGACTTTGGGAATTTCCATGCACTTTGGGAACCCCCAATATCTTTATTATTTGATCACATGGTCAAATCTTATTGTCTTACTTAAAGGTGGAGTCTATCCTAAATATTATATAAGCTACCTTCCAAAATCCCACTTTCAAATATAAATCAACATTTAGCCATACGATCAAATGTTTATCACTTATTTGAAATTGAGACTTGAAAAATTCTCGAATTCTCTAATATGGTGTTTAGACATTGTCTGACACTCTAAGAGCTGTTTTTGAGGGTAGTCCTAGTAGTAACCTTGTCCTGCTAGCTTATTAGGTAACTATTTTCTAGGAATTTCTATTAGTTGTGAGGTAGATAGGGAAGCCTACCAAATAAATGAGGAAAATAATAAATATATCTGTAGTATCTATAATATAGAGGTGTATAAAAAGGGGTTCTAAACCCAAAAATAAGATAATAAAGAAAGAAAAATTTTAAGACTAGATGTTTATTGCCTTGTAAAGGCCTAGTAGGCTCCTCGAGCAGAGTCACCCGGGGGGCTGATGCCTTGTTTTCCTAGGGGTGGCATTTAGCAAAAAAGAAAATGATAGTTTTAGTGAAAACAAAAGTGAGTCTGAGACATGACCTGAGACATGCTTGAGTATAAAGTATTGAAGAAAAAAAATGGTAAAATGGAAAAATATGTGACTTTTGTAGACCAAGCTAAATGTCCACTAAAAGAATAAACTCTTCATTTTTCGAGCCCACCTTGAAGCTCGACAGGCATGGTAAAGGAAGGCCTTGAGGCTTGTCCTCCAACTCTTTACCCTTTCTTGGGGCATCCATCTCAAACCCCGGCACCACAGGGTTGCTACCTGCCAAGGCTTGCTCTTCCTCTAAGTAGTCGATGAGTATCTCTTCATCATAATCATCATCCTTTGCCAGCTAAGCGCCCTCAAAGGTGAAGGGAGCATGTGCTTTTGTGTCATCTCGAAGCTGAAGCTGCAAAAAACACAAAAACTCGTACTTGTACTAAACAAGTTGGCATTTCTTCGAATGCAGGGGACAACTGTCCATGCACGCTATGCCACATGAGGGGATCTTCTCCAAATCCCTTCTACGATTTCTTGCACTTGCTCTATCTAATGACCAAAGCCCTAGATGGACATAAGTCACTTCATCCAACATAACAACACTCACCACAGTCAGACTTTTGAACTCACGTTCATAGTCCTCAAAGGCACCGAATGCTAGCACCTGCTCTAATGGAAAATCTACCATAAACATATAAGAGAGCTCGTGTGCTCTAAGCACAACACCTGCTCTGTAAAAAAATTCAAAAAACTTTTCCTCAAAAAGCTCTTGGGCAATCTCATCATCCGCAAGAAGAACAACATTGAACAGCAAACTTTGGGCCATCACTTGATCACAACTCCTAAAAAAGGGCCTCAAGAAAATAGGAACAAAAGATTAGTAAAAGAATTAGGAAAATAGGAACCAAATTTTAAAAATCAAAAAATAGAAAAAAAGAAACTTCAGGCCAATGGGCTAGAATGGCACGAGTGAGGCCCAAGGACTAACTAATGCAAGGCCTAAGGACTATCAATTGGTCCCCTTATTGCACGGGAGAGTTCTCCTAGTCCAATGGTGTAAATGTTTTGACCTAAAGGCAAAGATCCCCCAAATGACCGAAAGATGGATAGAGGAAAGCAGGGAGAAGATGAGAGGTGCAAGAGGGATTGCTTTTGATTTCTGACAGGAGAAGACGAGAGACAGCAAGAGGGGCCATCATTGTACATTGTTTTGACCAGTAAGGGAAGATTAAGCATACCTTATACGAGATGGAAAGGAAAGCAGGTAGAAGACAATAAGTGCAAGAGGAAAGAAAGCAGGGAGAAGACGTGAGGTTCGTCAAAGCCAACCGCAAGAAGAAGATGTGAGGTTTGTCAGAGCCGACCGTAGACGACAACGTGGAGAGGACGGAGCAGTGTTTATTTTTTAAAGTCCCCTACGTTTTTTCCATTGAAGTGCTTGTGAACAAGTGCCTTTCTTATGGAAGGGGCTTTTCAAAATTTTGACCTTCGAAAGACATGTATTCTAAATTTTGCATTTCTAGCTAATAGAATAGTATTTGAGAAAAAAAATCAATCACTATGACATTTATATAAGCCATGTTGGGATGCCATCCATGCAACATGGGAAGGATTAAAAGCTCATCGCAATGTTAATGTAGTACCAATAGATTTTATATAAGAAAGTATAAGTAATGGTGTGCTTTGATTGTATTGCTATTTCATTGGAGACAATGGATGATTGTAGAGCTATCTTGTTGCCTTTCTAGACTATCTTAATTGATTGAGCTTTAGCCTCAACCTGGCATTGCAACTTTATTTTTGGTGATAGCATTATAATTTTTAAATGCTTAAATAATTACTCATATGTTGTACTAAGTTTTAAATATTCTATCATCATATCATGTCGGTATTAGATTTTTGTAAATTAATGGACACTAAGGGTCCTTAGCACCATTGTATGAAAGGAACATGAGTTGATTCAAGCTCTCGAGTAACAATCTATTGAGATCATTGGGCTTGATATGGTTTATTTTGGAGAAACTTCTCTCACAATCAACCATGCTTGCAATAATGACTAAGCACACATGCCATAGCTACCCTTCTATAGCAATATTTGTAAAATCGTGTCCTTCTCTAGGAAGGGAATTTTTGTTTACTTGCCCTTCACGATAACAAGGTTTTAAAAATAATTTCCTTCTCTTGAAAGTCAAAATGCCTCTAGAAGGGCCCTGCAACCCTTTTAAAAAACCCTAGGACGGAGGAACATGACTCATGAGACTAATTTGCTGGGAAGTTTGTCTGTACTGTTCACATTTAACACCACTTGAAGTAACCAACATCAGGTTTGTTATGAGCCACAACCTCGACGGAATCTCATTCCTTATTATTATTATTATTTTGAGAGAAGAAAAAATTGATTAAAAGGAGAAAAAAGAAATTACAAAGTGCCATGAGGAAGGTCCATGGCAAGACTCTTAGTAGCAACACATACTAACCATGCATGCAGGCTCAGAACCAAGCACATAATAGGAATCAGACCCAATTTGGAATGTACATATAATAGGCTCAGAACATAATAGGACGAGTTTGTAGATAAAACACAAGAAATGGACACCAAATTCACTATTTAGCTTGAAGCTGAGGATGTGGTCATGATGAATAGACTTTCCCTTTTCGCTTCTATAGAGAATCAAGGAAACCTAATGCCACAGAGGTTCAACCTAGGCACAAGGCAAGTTACTTCTTTGTATTGCTCCATATTCCTTACATCTTTGTGTTTGTGTTGCTCACCTTGTCCCCCTGCTTCTTCGTGTTCGTATTGCTCATCTGGTCCCCTACCGCTTCGTCCCTGCATCTTTGAGTTGCTCACTGTCAAAACACAAAGCTTCTTATCTACTAAGGTATGTTAGGCCCTCGAATAAGTTACTCATGAATATATGTGTACATCACGTGGGTTCAAAATAAGGTATTTTTAAAACACCATTTTTATACATTTTTACATGCAGAAGGGTGTAATATAAAGGGGTTATTTACATATTGAATAGAAAAGGGTTATGTTTTATTCAAAAAAAATTCATAGATAAGGATATTTATAAATAGGCCCTGAATGCACATAATGTAGAGGATATACATATAGTAACTTCTATGAGGTTAAGCCTCTCATCTTCCAAACCTGGTTGTCTTCTTTATAGTAGGGTTCCATTACTCTCTATCTCACTTCATCTCTTCTTGGGCCATCACAATGCGAGAGAGGCCCCTCAATTTGTCGACCTTGCCCCCCTCGCCTCGTGATGACCTCCCTTCTTGAGCCATCATGGTGTGAGAGAGGCCCCTCAATCGGTCTACCGCGCCTCCCTTGCTCCGTGATGACTCCCTTCTTGGGCCATCATGGTGTGAGAGAGGCCCCTCAATCCATCAATCGCGCCCTCTTGCCCTGTGATGACCTCCCTTCCTAGGCCATCATGGTGCGAGAGAGGCCCCTCAATCTGTCGATCGCGCCCCCCTCACCCTGTGATGACCTCCACTCCTGGGCCATCGCAAAGCGAGAGAGGCCTCTCAATCCGTCGATTGCACCCCCCTCGCCCCGTGATGTCCTCCCTTCCCAAGCCATCACGATGTGAGAGAGGCTCCTCAATCCGTCGACCGTGCCCCCATTGCCCCGTGATGACCTCCCTTCTTGGTTTGATGCAAGGCCCAAGGACTTACGGTCATATGCTTGCAGATGCCATGACAAAAAGACCAACCACAACAAAGCCTCGCGTCAGACCAAGGTGATGCTACGTTACATGTTTAGTCCAGGAGATGAAGATACAATGTACACATGGGAGTTCTTGACGAGCTTAGGCGCATTTCGTGCCACATGTAGCCTGCAATCCCGAAGCTCCCTTTCCAAAGGGTTATCAGAGAGATCTGCGAGCATCATAGAATAGGGATGTGGTGGACCACCTCTACTCTCCTTTCCCTCCAAGAGATCTGTGAAGATTTCTTGATTGAATTCATGGAGGATTCCTACATGCTTGTTGCACTTGCACACATGGTTACTATGATGGCAAGAGACTTTGACACTAAGAGGAGGCTCCGCTACAGATATGATCAGGCTACAGTCTCCTCCCATCTGTGACCCTTGCATGCATGACATCCTTGAGATCCCTCCTATCCATCCCATGTGTCATAACACAGAATCATATCAAGCATCCCACTTCTCAATACAAGGTCGCAGAGGGCACGAATCGCAGATTTTTGTTGAGAAAGTTTTGCAAGAGTAGCCCCAATCCCAGGAGTCCGAGCCCCAAGAGTCCACAGCCACAAGAGCCCTAGCTCCAGCCCCAACTAGAGCCCTAGCAGCTAGAGTCCCAGCCCCAGCCGCCCCAGCCGTCCCAGCCACGATTGGAGCCCCAACAACTAGAGCCCCAAGCTCACCAGCCCATGGCCGGTGAGCCGGAGCCCATGACCCAGCCACAAGACTTAAGAATCGGTCTCTCTAAAGAGTGCCAAGATATCAATGATGAGTGCATCATTAGTATGCTCAAGGTGGAGGTGGAGGTTGGCCTCCAAGATTACGAGAATATGCTAGCCTCCAACTTCTTCTTCTTCTATAAATTATGGCTTTACCATTCTGGGGCCCAGAGAGGTTTTATCAATAGACTTGCATGACGTGCACTGCATGTGGTATTTTGAAACCCGGATAACCATGGACACAGTAGTGTAGGTGACAATGCTGTGAGTATTCTATTCAATTGTCTTTTGTTTAATAAGTATTTGATCAAGTGCTTGAGTCTTACTTGCCCAATTGTTATTATGTATAGGTTAAACTTGGTGTCTCTAGCAAAGGAACATCAAATACAAGTTTTTGTTCTTGACCCTTTGTTCTCTTCTATGCAAGTTCAACACATTTGTTGTAACATCGAGGTGTCTTTGTAGTTGTGCAAAAAAAAATTGTGATGATGTACGAGCACCAAGTGTTGGAGGGGGGGCTGGCAGATGCGATGCAAATACATCAGGTCATCATGTCCGTCCAATTAGACATGTCCTCTTGTGGATGGAGAACCACTCTGAATGCCTCACTTTTATGCAGGAAAATTCTTCATATTCCCAACGTAAGTAGAGTGACTTAATCATGTTTATTTATATGTATGCAATGTGCATTGATAGGTAAGTTGCATGTGTTGCTTTGTTTTCAAGATGTTCCATTGCATTGTTATAGTGAGTCGACTGTCACCCGGTATACTCTAGTTGCTCAAAAGGGTATATTGGATGGCATTGACAATCAACGAGCTGAGGAGGTAGCACTATGAGAAGTTAACGAGCGCCAGCAAGTGGAGCGCCTTGTACAACAAGAAGAACTAAATCGTGCCGTTGCTATAAGACATGCAGAGGCTATGCAACAATTTGAAATAGACCAAGTAGAGGTGGAGGAGTTTGCATGTGCAAGAAGGGCAGCTGAGAGGGAGCGGAGAGAATAGCTAGAAAAGGTAGTATGGGATGACATGGAGGTTGCCTAGAGGGAGCACTAGACATGACCCCCTCCACGGTGCCAAGGGAGTCAACAGAGGGGGAGGCGAAGTGGAGGGAGAGAGAATCAATTAATTGATAACAAAAGTAGTAGACACTGACTCTAGAACATCAAATGTATTATTGTTCAAAAGCATGTATTATACATTAGGGTGATCATAGTTATCAAGTTTATAGTGTATCATCAATTTGAGGGGTCTCCTCTTGTATTCTAACCCAACGATGATTGTGATAGTGTCGACCTTGCCTCCATTTTGTGAGTCCTTAAAGTGTATTTGAATTTTTAAATGCTTTGATTTTCTTGTCTTTCTTTAACCTAGCATCTTGTACTGCTTGTGCAATGGCTAATGATTTTAATTCCTCTCTTTTTTTGTAGTATTTGCAATATCCTTCTGTAAAACCATTGGAATAGCTCACAAAGATTGTTGGCTTTTCTACTATCACCATCATGTTGGATATGCTTGAAATACGCATTGTATGCCATGTAATGGGACTTTTCCATACCTTGTGTGCTCCAAATACTTGGATCTCCATACTTTTCAATTAAATATGGCATATGATTGTATATGATGTGTTGCAAATAAAATTTAGTCTCTGAACAGTGTTTAGTAGACACTAACAATTTTATACTAGCATATATGAAACCAAAGACTTGTCTTACCATGTGGTGTGTGAAATTGATGTCTTTCCATGCTTTTAGGAACTCTTTCTTGAATAGATCTAGAGTATTCTAAAACGTCTTCTTGTCTGTATTTGTCCATGTCTCCTTATCCAGCATCTAGAATATGATACCCACAGCATGCCACAATTCTAACTTTTCCTGTCTTGAAAGAGGTTCATGATCCTTTATTGTGTTGTGCAGCCTTCTCCATTGCTCAAATTCAATCCTACTTACATGCATCCTTTTGTAGTACTTTCCACGTTTGATAAGCTTTTGTCACTTGTTGTCGATGGGTCTCGAGAGGAATCGTCTTGCCTTCACGTCTCCAAGAGAAACTTTTCTTGGTATGTCTATTTCGTTTGATAAGCTTTTGTCGCTTGTTGTCGATGGGTCTCGAGAGGAATCGTCTTGCCTTCACGTCTCCAAGAGAAACTTTTCTTGGTATGTCTATTTCGTTGTTTGACTTTTTTTAAATCCTGAACGATTTGTACCTCTCTTCCATGAAGCTTCATGTCTGCCCCCCACTAACATCTCAATGAGTGGAAATCCCCTTCTTTCGTTATGTGTGGTTCCTAATCTTCCAAGAAAATCCAATGTACAGGTTGACAAGATTCTCAATCACCCAACAAAGTGCATGCATTGTAGATATATGCACATTCAATAGAGATATATCAAAGATTGGTTTGAAATCTTTATAGAACTAGTGATGATTAGGCACCTTCTTCCACCACTTTTGATCAAGTATTTTTGCATCCTCCATGCAATACAAGCAAGGAAGGGTGACTGGGCCTCTCTTACAATTATATAAGCACTTTAGAGTCTTCAAATCTGATTCAATATGCCAAGTAACTTGAAAGTTGCCCCTATTTGGAACCAATAGTGTCTTCTGTCTTTTCATTTGAGCATTAATAACATTTGGTAGTGGAGTCTTCTAAAAGACCCATTCCAATGCTCCATAATTCTTTGACACAACTAGAAATGTCCCAAGCCACCATAAATTCATTTTGGACTACTGTACACTGATGTAATGGCTACCCTCTCCATCTGAATGCCTTTCATAATCTAACACTCATCCATCTTTAATGTAAAGTTCAATATGCCATTTGTCTAGTCTCTGCATGTGAGATCTTGTAAAACTCAACCATTCATAACTGTAGTATCTCCAAATCCATGAAGATATTGTTGTATTCATCATACTAGACAATCAAACCCTGTTTTGCCTAAAACTCTCCATTGATGTGATAGGGCTTTCCAACTTACTCCTCTTGCTTTAAGTTAAGATATTTTTGAAGTCTCCAGATTACTACAGTTGTGGGCAAGAGCTTTGGCTTAATACCTTGTGATTTAAATGAACTTGTAACCTCTTTTTGTAAGAAATAATAGCCATTGCAACTTATACCACTCTCATCCATGATGCTATGTGTATCCTCCACAGAAACCATGTTCTGGCTCACAAATCACTCAACAACTTGCCTATGCACTACCTTAAACATCTTCTCATGTATGAGTTCATCTACAATATTTGAGCTAACAAGTGGCTTAAGTCGCTTTGCAAGGTTGATATTGGGGTTATAATTATCCTTGTTTGGTTGTAGCACATCCCTAAACAAGAGGGACAATGTAAAGCAAGGAGACATAATAACAAAAAATCATAGCGTAGTAAGACAGGAGATTCCTAACCTGATAGCTCTTATTTGTTTCTTCATACCTTCAAAGCCCACTTCAAATCCTCTATGTTCTTTAGTTCTCATTTCCTTTATCAAGGGCCAAGAAATGTTGCTTCTGTCTCAAAATTTGTAGCTGCTTGTTCAGCCTTTCGACTTTGATCTTTTCTTCTTGGAGGTTGCATTCCGCCTTTAAGTTATTGATGATTCTGCTCTTGATGTCCATCACTGCACTCTCCATTGCAGGTGTTGTAGAGATAGCTTTGCAATAGCCAAGAAGGCCATTCTTTCCATCTCCGACAAACCTAAGAAGGATAGTCAGGTTTGAAAAGGGTGGGGTGCTAATAGTGTGAGATCTTTGGGATAAAGAGAACCATCACACCAAAGGTTGACATGCCTTGCTCCTCACTCACGTAGTTGCATCTTCACTGTTTCTGAGATGTAATTTCCTCCCCTCATTTTTTGTAATGGGGCATAAACATTGTCTATGTCTATGTGGAGGTAATACTTGGCATTGGTGTTGAGAGGAGGTTGCTGCATGTTTGTGTCCGCCATTGCACCTATGTGTGGTGGATTTCATAAGTTTGTATCCACCATTGCACTTACATGTGGTGGATTTTGCACCATTGCTACTACAAAAGTGGGAAAGGGTTTAGAAAAAACTCTCACTTTTTGAAAGTTTTGAATTTGGGGCATGTAATGATGTTGCTTTTACCTTATGGAAGAAGCTGATTCAGTATCTCGACCATTTGGAGAGACATAGACACTTTTTGGCCCAAAAATGAGAAAATGTGCTATTTTTCTAGAGAGAGAAAGTTCAAGGTTGTATTTTCTTAGAGGGATGGTTTTTTACCACTAAAATTCTCTAATGGCTTAAGAGATTTGCAAAAGAATGCATGGGTTTACATGTAGTCCTTTCGGTTAATTCTTACATTAAGAGGGATAGTAGCTTCTTCTTGCTTCTTTTTCCATTCATCTTCTGGCTCTTTTGACTCTTGTGCGGCTTCTAATTCTTTGTCTCCTTTCACTATGGTTTTCTTCTTCTTCCTATGATGTTCAACTTGATTTTTCCTTTCTCTCCTTGGCTCGATGGGACTAAGCCCTCCTTCCCTTCCCCACTAATAGTTCTCCCACTTGAAGCCTCTTATTATCTTTGTTGGACTTGGAGTAGAGCTTCCTTCTTTTTTTGGGGCTTGCTCTACTTCTTCCTTCTACACTCTTGTATCTTCGTCATCCCCCATGTTTCCAATGGAGGAGACTCGAGTGCTCATCTTTATGGGTAACTGCACATGTGATTTGTGGGCCAGTGGCCGCTCGGGGGTTTCTTCCATCACTTCTTGTTTTTCTAAGTCTCCAATGGCCTCATGGATGATGGCGGTGAGCACACCTCCAAACCCTATGTTGGAGGCCTTGGCTATTGGCTTCTTCCTTGCTGTCTTCACTATGGAAGCTAGAGACTCCCCACCTATTGCTTTAGCGCGTGTGTGGCTAGCGCTTTTGTTGAAGATTTAATAGTCTTACGTACATACCCATTTCAATTGATTTCATTTAGAGACTTAGACGCAAGGCTCTCGAGCAATGGCACTCCAATCCTGCTCATCAAGGCATTGTACCTTTGACTAGAGAATAGAGCATATACTATCTTTGATTGCAGCCTGATGTTGGGATCAGGGATGTCGACTAAGCTGACTATATCATTCTTGTATACTTGGGCCTTGTCCATCTGTAGCATGCCATAAAAATCTCTCTTGGGCTACCTTTTGGGCTTGTTGACCAGCCCTAAAACTCTTTCCACCATTTCAGGGCTCAACTCCACTTCTACTCGATGAGACTCTTCTCCTCACGTCACTGCCACAATGCCACGATTCCTATTAACATCGAAAGTTTGCAGAAACTCCATGCACTTGCTATAGTCAATGGCTTGGCCAAACTTCTCCATATATTTACTAAGATTACACTGATCGACAATCTATTTTACCACTTACTCTTCCATTGCCATGCCTTCTAAGTGTTGGATGCTTTTGAACTTGAGATGATTACATGCCCTTGTTTTTGTCATTAGGCCGTATTTGACCTACTCTTCTTTCGTGAATGGAAGCTTGTTGCCTTTTTCCTGTTGTGCCATTTGGGGTTCTTGCCATGATGTGACGGCTTGCTATTAGTTCACTTGAAATACCTTTTTGCAAAAAGATAAGGGGATCATGAATATATGCTATGAAAAGATAAAATACTCAAGTACAGAATGAAAATTTTTGCTTTAAGAAGTCCACACAGTCCAAATAAGAATTTCATGAGAGTTTTCCTTAAGCACAAATTGAGTTTTATCCATCCTTTTCACTTTTAAAATTCAACTTAAAGTTCAAGTCGTGTCTTCTTTTCCACCTCACCCCCTCCTCCTAGGAGTGATGAAAATCCTTCCTAATATTTGAGGACGAAGGTGAAGACATTAAGCACATGCTTGTTGTACTTTACTTCATCATGAACTAAGCGTAGAAGTTTGGGTTATACTCCAAGTGGGCGTGATGGTCCATGTCATGAGGTGTAATGCTTACGTGTGTAATGTAGGTCAGGACGTCAGTGAGGAAGTCACCAGAGTTCATCCTATTAGCAATGTGCAATTCTTCCTTAGTTAGGATTCGATCAAAATAGGGGTAGCCCATGATGTGTTCCTCTAACGGTTGATTGTGATAGATGGCCAACACTCTGAATGAGGTAGAAGCCACATAGGTGGGATCATACACAAAGGTTTTGATTGCCTATCTCTGCTTGACATTGGTCATAATTTGGTAGCCCTCTTATTCCCATTGGATATGAAGAGCATACCATTTATGCAAGACAAAAGAGTTAGAGTTGGCTAGCTTTTCTAACTTTTTTAGCTCCTGATTTGTTATATAGAGGCTTTGCTCCTGCTATAGGATGTGATCAGTCATTGTTTGTGATCTTGCTCTTGAGAGATCTAATTGGCAATCAATTCCTTGGCTACCATAAGAATCTTGATAGACATGATTTTGGATTCTTCTCAGGTGCATAGCAAGAAGTGTACATCTATTGCTAATGGCTTATCTAGGAGTCCTAAGTCTAGCCATTCATAGCTCCTAGCTAGTGATGTGAAGGTGGCGTCTCATCATCTAATGCAGGTGACTAAGTTGTCCCCCGTGTTCATGGCTAGATCCGAAACCAATGTAAGGATAGATCTATACTCATAGGAGGGTTTGAGGCGTGTGGGAGGTTGGGATTTGGATAGATAACTTGGGAACTTATGCTTGCTTTGTAGATTGGTTAGTAGGATGTTTAGCAACTACTTGTACAATGGGTTGGTCTTGGGGCTTAGGTGATGCATTGCTTTTTGCTTATGGAGTAGTTGGGACACTAAGAGTGTCAAGTTGAGTTGGTCTAGGGGTAGCTAGTTGTGATTTTGGTCGATAGAATTATTGAGGTGCTATGGGTTTGGTGCTTTTTGAGTCAATTGATTCATTTTGTGGAGGTGTACTAGAGGGTCTGGAGTGAGGGACACACATGCCACTTGTAGCCTTAGGCAACCAAATCTAGTTGTTGCCTTTCTAGTACCCTTGAGTGTGCAATATGTCTTTGAGCATCCATCACGGCTTGACCGTTCATCTGTTTCTATATCTCCAGCTTTATCCCCTAGGCAGAGGGGCGTGAGATTCTGTGGTTACAAGTTTGTGCAGTTTGGCTTCTAGGTGGCTATGGTTGTCATTTGGGCACCCATTTGAGTTGTTACTCAGTGGTCTTGGATATGTCTCCTTTGGGTTGCGGGCGATTTTCTTGGCAAGGTGGGATAAGTCATGACCCCCCTCCTTAGACCTTGCATTAGGTTCCTCTATTGGTTGCCCTACAGGCTTCCATAGAGCTGTACTACCCTTGCTGAAAGCCATCACTATCCAAACATTACCAATGGCGAGGTGAATGCATGTTGCAAGTCATAATTGACATTGTAGCATGATTGTTTCTTAAATGTGTGTCCTAGCAGTGATTTCTTACCAATAGCCTTAGCATTATGCAACAAGTAGAACACAAGTAGGCTTTCAATTGCACTTTTCTAGCAATGAGTAGGACTATCCCCCAAACGGGTTGAGTTTAGCATTAGTAGGTTGTAGTTGGGGCTGACCAATGAGAGTCCAATGATCATGTGTAAGTATAGCTCCCTCATCAATAAGTACGTCAAAGGCATGTGCCTTTTAGACAACCATTGATATTCATAGGTAGGCAAGTTCTATTACTTCCTCATCCTCGTCCTCTATCTCGGTGAGATGGTGGCTACTCTTACGTTCACTGATATGCATAGATAGACAGGTTCTACTACTTCCTCATCTTTGTCCTCTATCTTGGTGAGATGGTGGCTACTCTTACATTCACAGGGAGTTCTAGCATTGGAGGCTTATGTAGTGGATGTATTGGAGGGTAGTACTTCTTCACGTGATTGCCATTAACGAAGCCCATGCCCTATCCCTCTAGGATCTCAAGCTCTACATTTCCTGTTCGACTAATGTTGCGGACTTTGAAAGGCCCTAATCCTCTAAACTTCATCTTTTGCTTATGGTCCTTTATAGAGTACAATAGCACTAGGTTGCCTAGCTCAAAGTCACGTTGTTTGACATGTTTGTCAAACTAGCTCTTGCGTCTTGCCTTTTTGCAAATTAGCACATGGGTAGCTAGGAGTTGGGTCTCACAAGGGTGTTCTAGCTCTACCAAGTGTTTTATCCATACCTTTTTTTTATCCCATCTGTCTTACATTGCCACTCTCAAGCTTGGAATGAAAACCTCCACTGGTAGGATTGCTTCAGTCCCATAGGTCAACTTGAATGGTGTTTGCCCTACGACTTTCACCTTCAAGTAAGGGGATAAGATTTGACCATGTGTCCAAGTATTAATCACATTAGGAATTTCCAAACTTTATAAAAATTTCCAAATGATTGAATATGTGGTTCTAGTAAAAGATCTATAAAATCAAATAAATACATACGTGAGATCCAACCCATTACTACATCTAGCCACAACTCATGCTTTCATTACATGACTAGGCCACACATAATCTGGGCCTGGAGAAGTGATGTGATATGCATAGCATGTAATGTGTGCATGCAAGGAATAAACAAAACATTTAAATCATCCTAGTGGAAGCTAGAGTATGAAACACATAGCTGCATAGACAATGCACAAGAAGATGAACATAAGTATACTTGGTACAAAATCACAAACAACATAAGTACCTATACATAATTAATGTTGTGAAATGTCAAGAATCAAGATATTAGAGCCTAGAAGATGATCAATTCGAGTAGTATGAAATGCCCTTGACCCATTAATATGCAAAGACTCTACTATGAGTGTTGTGTTCCACAAAAACTAATCACTCCCTTCATTAGCTCAACACTTCTTTTTCATGATCACACTTCCACTTGTAGATCACTTCTAGTAGCATTTAGCTATTTTTGTATCTTAAATGCCTCTTGGTTAGTACTTTTTTGTTAGCTCAATTTTGTTAATAGAGCTATTTTAACAATAACGCAATGTTGTGTCTGTAATGCATGTAGTTGTAATCACAAGTACTTTTCCTCTTGCTTAATATGTAATTCATGGAAACACTTGTACCTTGCAACATGAGGGAGAAGAAATTATAGATGCACTTGGGTCTACACAAGGCTCATTTGCAAAGCTTAAGGAGTTGGCAACTACCCTTACACAAATCAACCCTAGCAATGAGGATAAGGGAGTGAAAGAAGGTGAAACAAGCCATGATTTGGAAGTATGTAGATGACTTCTATGATGAAGAGGAGTGAAGAAAAAAGCATTGAGCGGCCAAATGAAGCTTTAAAGCTCTGACTATACTATTAAAAGTTGCCTAGTTGAGGTGTCAAGTTTTGGACCTCATCTTCCACAAGGGACATCACATTGTGAGAGTGGACATTAGAATGCCATGCTCATTTACCTAGTGGATCTAAATCTGACATGTTACTTTACAAGTAATTTAATTTTGAGTTAGGTTCACTTACCACTAAGTTTGTCCACGTGAGGGTGTTTTTCAAGTGTACAAGATCACCCTCTTGAAAAAAAAGAGACGTGCAATGGAAGTTATACAATGAGAAATAGAAAGTAAGGTACTTTTCAATTGGGTTTTTAAAATTAATTTTTCCATGTCATATTTTTATCTAATCTAATTCTAATGGAGACTCTCGCTCAAGTGATTCTAATAATGATATAGAGATTTACGTTCTCAAAAGGGATACTTGTTCACTAAAGATATCTGAATATTTACCAATTAGTATATTTACATCACCAAAAGTAAATACAATTAGATTTTGGGGCTCAAATTCTAGAGAAGGGTTAAAATATATTATCCTTTGGATATATTATAGAAAATTTAGAAAATAGTTACATTCTCTTTCAATCTCTTTACAATAAAATTGAGATTTCTCTAAGAATTTTCAAATAGAAAGTTGAGAAACCTTTCAAATTTGGTGCTTTCAAGCTTTGAAATAAGGAGCAAGACATTTCTGAGGATGCATTCGTGCACCTCTTTGGGAATGTTAAGATGGCAATTTCAACATGTGCGGACATTGATGATGGACCGCCGCCTGTGGTTAGATGGGTCCGCACATCTACACTTAGCATGTTGGTAGTCATTATGATACTCACATGGCTACTGACTTATCACTTATTATATATAGTTTGTTACATCTACCTACAACTGACAAAGATATAGTGCCAGTTGATTAGTGTAGTATGTTTTGCATTATTTGACTCAATAGGCCACTTTCCTTTATGTTGTATATTATCTATACTTTGTGTACATTGTATAGTGTGTGGAAGAAGAAGAAGAAATCAGCAAGAAAATTTTTTGGCATCCATCTCTCTTCTTGGGTTCTTAAGTGAGCTTCCTCTTGTGTATACACTGTGTTTGGTGCAACAACTCAACAAGTCCGCCCATCACACAATTCTTGACATGGTAACAGAGTATTGCCACTAACAAAGGCTAATTTTGAAAGCTGAAGTGAAGAAAAAGAAGGAAGGTTCGAGCAAGCAAGCAACGGGTAAGGAGCTCTCCCATTCTTCCACTCTTTCTCTTGGATAGTGCATATGGAGACACCAGAAGCAAGGTAGAGTGAAAATCTCAGATTGCTATGAGATTTGGTATGCAAGCAGAGCATTGTATATTCTGTAGATAGACCCTTCAGGGATTTTCCATAGTTTTTTTGGGATCTTGAGGCCATTTCAGGCCCTGTTTTAGAGTCGTAAGGTTGCGGGCAACAGTTTCAGGCTATACTGTGATTTCGACTGTATTGACTGAAAGTGGTTTCACATGTTTCACATTTTAAATTTGTAATTTTTTGAGATGTTTGCCAAGAAGAAAACATAAGTTTTATCTACGAACATGTTACAGATTACATGTACTATTGAGCAATCAGTGAAAAATGTTGCTTGGTATATTGCTATGCACTTGCTGTGAAAGGTTGCAGAAGACTGGCTTGCTGTGTTGTATCATTTTTTGTGATAATGGCAGAGAATAGTGGAAATCTCATTATTGAGAAGCTCGATAAGAAGAACTACCCTTCATGGAAGTTCCGTGTGATGAACTTCCTCATTAGAAATGGCCTTTATGAGTTTTTTTAGGTGAAAAAATAGAGCCAGAGTTGAGTATCCCTCCATCGACTACTACAGATGTATTAAAGGCATGGAAAGAATGGAATGAAAAAGATAAAAAGTGATGTATTGGCTATCTGCAGTCATTGATAATACTATGTTGGGGCATATCAAGAATGCAAAAACTTCACATGCAACTTGGATAATTTTTTAGAACATGTTTTCAGTAAATACAAAGGCAAGAAAGATTTAACTCAAGCAAGAGTTGAATACCTTGAAGAAAGGGAAAATGTCTATCAATGAGTATGTTTTTAAGGTGAGAAGTATTGCAGATGCTTTAATAGTGATTGATACAATGCCTCATGATGATGATTTGGTTTCATCCACTTTGAGTGGCCTTAATAATGAGAAGGTATGGAAATCATTTGTTACTTTTTTATACATGCGGAATCCATTTTTATATTTTGATAAGCTAGTCTCTCTCATGATTACCGAAGACATCAATACGCAGGGCGACTCGTCTAAAAGAAATGTTGAAACTAGTCCAAGCATTTTACTCAAGTTTAGGAAGAAGATGTGGTAGACCCTCTTCGAGAGGCCATGGTATGGGATGTGCCAATGATAACTAGTAGAACAGGTTCAATCAGCAATTTGGTGAAATTCAAATTTCAGGAGGCCGAGAGGGAGCTCTAGAGGAAGAGGTGGATGACAGAACATAGATTCTAAAAATTCAGCTATTGTTTGCCATTATTGTGGCAAAATAGGTCAGATTGCAGCCCATTGTTATGCTAAGAAAGATATATTCCCAGTGGTAAATTGCAACAAGGAAACTATGTATCGTCTTCACGACAGAATGAAGACAAAAATGAACATATGTTTGTTATGCAACATATGATGAATGCAGTTACAGGAAAGGGGACACATGATGATGTATGGTATGTTAATTCACGTGCATCTAGTCATATGACTAGTCATGTTGAATGGTTTGGAGAGATGCATGACTTACAAAATCTAGGTTATGTGTAGATAGGTGATGATTCATGCCACCCAATTTCGCACATTGGAAAGGTTTCCTTCTTGTCCTTGCATGATGACCAGGCAAAGAGTCTGACAGATGTATTATATGTTCCATCAATCACAAAGAATCTAGTGTCTATTGATCAAATGGTAGAGCAAGGGTTGCAGGTTTGATTCAATGCAAAAGGTTGTTTTGTAGAAGACTTTAATGATAAGTGCAGGTTGGTCGCAAAAGGAAGTAGAGTTGACCACATGTTCACTTTAGATATTGAAATTTGGTACTTTCAAGCTATTAAATAAGGAGTAAGCCATTTCTGAGGATGCATTTATGCACCTCTTAGGGAATGTTGAGATGGCAAGCTCAACATGTGCAAACATTGATGATGGACCACCTGGCTAGATGGGTCCACACGTCTACACTTAGCATGGTGGTGGTCATTATGATACTCACATGGCCACTAACTTATCACTTATTATATTTAGTTTGTTACACCTACCTCTACAGCTGGCAAAGATATAGTACCAATCGATTAGTGTAGTCTATTATGCACTATTTGACTTAGTAGGCCACTTTCCTTTATGTTGTATCTTATCTATACTTTGTGTACATTGTATAGTGTGTGGAAGAAGAAGAAGAAATCAGCAAGAAAATGTTTTGGCATGCATCTCTCTTCTTGTGTTCTTGAGTGAGCTTCCTCTTATATATATAGTGTGTGTTTGGTGCAACAGCTCAACAAGTCCCCCCCACCATCATGCGATTCTTGACAGGGAACACGGTAAATTATTATATACTCTTTTATCTTATGCTTTGCTTGTATCATTGTTGGGAACTTCATTGCAACTATTACATTAGTGATCAACATAGTTATAGGCATGTCAGGACCTCCTATACTAACTCTAAGGCTCTAGTTGGGCCTCCTATGCTCAACAAACCACCCTCACGGCCTCATATATAATAGTAGCATCTGGAGGTTATATACTAATGTAGCTAAATCATGCATTTGTATCAATTTGTACTCTAATAAATTTTCCCATACCAACTCAAGTAGAGGAAGTATCCCATACATACAAGTGACTAATACCTCATTGCACACACATACAAAGCATTTCCCAATTGATTGTTATGGCTTCTACTGCTCTTGTACACCCCCCGGATTAGTCCCAAGATGCACTGTCTTAAACACAAAATACAATCGTAACATTTTCTACTCTTTTTTCAAACTATACATTCCAAGAGATATTTTTGTTTTCTCATTTAATCAGTCCCCAAAAGAAAATCATACTATCCTATAGCTTAGGGATCCTCACTCTCATCATTGGTTAATAGTTTTAGCAACCAATTGCAATGTATCTAAGAGACTTCGTCTTTCTTGATAACATGTATAAGGATACAAATGCAAGGTGTAATGTTATATATTGCTCAAACAAATTAGCTACAAATTAGTCAATGTGCCATGTGAAAAAAACATTCTTTCAATTATTTTCTTTATATTGTATTACTTCATCCCTTAGAAACTACACTAAACAGATCCATGTTATCGTCCCTTTAAAATTAATTGAAGTAAGTCCTATATATCAAAATATACACGAAAATTAAAATTTAATTGATACTTAACTTTCCCTACCGTTTAGGTTTTGCAAATGTGCATCGGTTAAAGAGGGTGTTTTATGTCATTTTTTCAATGCCATAAACACATACTTTCACATAAAGATGTGTCAAGATTATGGGAGAGAAGGAAGGAGTCTCACTTGTAGCTTTCTTGCTTGCACAATGGGGGAATACACACAAAGGTGGAGGCTGAAAACAGTTTTCCTCTTCTTAGTTGTGTAAGCCAAAAGAACTCTAGTACATAGAAATAGAAGAACCCTATATATGGGTCTCAAACCAAACTCAACTAACTAAGGTGGCATACTAACTGAGCCACGAACTAGAGTAGATAAGGATAGCTGTCATGTAGCTATTATTCATGGGCGGTATACCAACCGCATCTGCAACAACTGACAAGTCGGTGACATAAATGCACAACTGTCACCCTGGCATATCACGAGTGGAGCTCGATATCTCAACAAGATGGAGGTGTAGTGAGGCAAATCCCCATGCTCTACCTTCACCATATATCCACACACATATAGCTAATTTATAGTAATTATATATATATATATATATATATATATATATATATATATATATAATTTTATTATTATTTTTTCTATATCAAAATCTATTTTTATCATTTATTTTACTATTAATTCCTAGTTTTCTTAATTTTAAATTCATAAAGCTTATGTGGATTGTGATTTAGCAATGCATTCAATATAACTCTATAAGAATACCATTTGAACCATAAAAATCCATAAATTTATTATTTTTCTACTAAATCTCGCATTACGAATTTTATGGATTTGATTTTTATTACATAAAATTGCTAGAAATGATTAATTATTCTATGATTTCAAAAATATTTGAGCATATTCAATCATTTTTCATTATAAGAACGATATTTTGAAAATGAGAAGCTACTGACACTCTTTTACAATGGCTTATGCCTATTTTCTGCTTCCTTATTCCATTCCTCACATCTCATCACAAACTGACATCCATTTTTCCTCATCCTCTCAATCCATATGAATATTGATTAGAGAGAGAGAGAGAGAGAGAGAGAGGAGAGAGAAAGATTGAAATTTAAACTTTTTATACAATGCATAAAATCTCTTGTTGTTTCTCGCAATATTGAGTGAAGAATTCAGGGATCTCAATCTTGGGAGGAAGAGGCATGATTTAAACAAGCATAAAATGGTATTTTAGAAGGAAAAAATGGGGCATTGAAAAAATGGCACTCCCTTTCTTCCATTCATTGAGTTCTTTTATGTTTTGCTTCTTTTAAGACTGATTAACTTATAACTTGCAAAAAAATTTGTTCACTCCTTCATGTTCACACTATCCCATAAGTGGTTTTGGATTGACAACCTCAAATTCTTGATTCAACTAAACAAGCAACTTTCTAGCATTCAAATCTATTAGAATTACCTCTCATGTATGCATTAGA
Organism: Lygodium microphyllum; assembly: GCF_053477565.2. Classification (NCBI taxonomy): domain Eukaryota; kingdom Viridiplantae; phylum Streptophyta; class Polypodiopsida; order Schizaeales; family Lygodiaceae; genus Lygodium; species Lygodium microphyllum. Next base: position 85,532,294 of record NC_141143.1, read on the forward strand.
GCCTAAATTATTAGCCCATATTATGGCTCAATGTCCCACTAGAATTTTGAAGGCTATAGAGCTTGCAAAGTGCTATGCAATGAAGTATAGTAGAGAGTCTACCATTCAACAAAATCATTTAGATAGTAAGGTACCACTCCAAAGTTGAGCTAGTGGTAGCACTTTTTGGGGCCACACTTCTTAACCTAATGGTCCATAGATGCTTGTATATCCTTCTTTCAATGCAATAAAACAAAGAGCTAATTTCAAATCCATAAATGGAGTCAAACCAAGAAATAAGATAATACCATCTTTCAACTTAGGCAATGACAAGCTTTGAGGAGGCTAAGTCACAAGAGAGCTAGTTTCCCTCGAGATAGAGACTGCTTAAGCTGTAGAGCGTTTAGGAGTGTTGGACATGGGCAGGATCCAAAAGAGAGAAGCAATGCAAGACATTGGGGGGAAAATCCCGCTATGGTTAAGAAGAATGCTAGAAAATGATGAGAATCATCTGGTAGTGCGTGTTCCTTTTGTTCTTAGACAGTGTTAAGTGGTTGCTATTACTATGGCATTTTTCAATTTTGATATGTTTGATTTCCAACTTCTCATTTGCGAAGATGAGTTCATTGAAAGAGCCAGAGAAATTAGGTCGGTAGGTAGTGCATCCTCATCTTCCTCCAATTTAAAAGAGGCCAGAAAGGATTTCGGGTTGGCCCACTATGTGGGATGTTTCAATCATAAAAATGTAACAAGTCGTATGTACAGCACACAACTGAGAGACAAATATCTATATACATATTATTTGGCAATGTTTCCTTACAAGCATATTTTCTTTTCTTGTTTCTTGACAGATCATAATATTTCACGAGAATTTCTCTCCAGACAATGCGACGCTACCTCTTTTTGCAGTGAAGGTAGTTTCAAGGTATTTGGGTGGCCATCCTATGGCAACCAATGCCGAGAAGGTGATATTGGTAGCAAATAAATTTACTTTGCAAGTTTTTGGTATGGGATATGGATGCCAAGTGCTTCGAATGCCATATTATTTGTCGTATGTGGATCAACCTATTGCAGCAAGGATGACACAAGTTGAGGACCTACATCCATATGGGAAGAGAAGATTCATGAGGGAAAAGAAAACAAGGCTATATAGGGATGCACTACTGCAACCTGATGAAGGCCCCTCCACGATGATGTTGATACCGGAGGTGGAAGACGAGAATGATCGAGAGTGCTCCCCAAAGAGAATGAAGGAATCATCAAGTCCACCTTCTCCCAACTCTGACTCTTAATTGACGCCATAGCTCATGACATTCCCTTACACATAATTGATTCTAAGCATTTCGGTGCCTTTCCTTGGATATCATTTTTAATTCTCTTGTAATTGAAGAATTCTTTACAGTCTCCTGTTGTGCTCTGTGAATTTGTATTCTATATGACCATTCATGTAACTCTAGGAGGCTTACTTGAATGTATCAAACTTTGTTTCTCAGTATCCATCCATGTAAACAAACTGTTTGGTAGAATTACCAATTTGAGTTTTGAGCATTAATGTTTTGTTTGTGTTTGAGTGATCTTGGTCATCTAACCTTCTCCATTAAGTATCTTGGATGTTTGAATTTGTGACATGCTTTCTTGTTTTGGGTACAGAGATTGATAATATTAGATGTCAATGGGCTGCTCTTGTGAAGAAGGCGAAGCCCTTTTTGAAATACACGTCTGCAATTGTGGTTTATTGCAGGATACTATGTTATGTTGCGGCCAAGAATTCAACAATTTATAGTAGACTTTTTGTTGAAGGGATTTTGGGTAGGCATATAATCATCAATGCCGAATTGATAGTTGACTCCTATACTTTGGCTGCTATTACATGTATAAAACAATAGTATAAAATTTTGGGTTGTGATCATGTACTTTACTACAATTGTATCAAGGACAATGTGACAATGTACATGTCCCACTTGTTTCATGAACCATTGGCTCTACAGTATCTTTGCTAGCAATTTGTTGTCCATTCGCATACAAACTAGCATTGTCTTGGTAACGTTAACATCAAACTCCCGGAACAGTTTCACAAAAATGTTGACAGGTATAGATAGCATAATCTTCACTAATTTCGTTGGAATGGTAACCCGTAATGATTGTTTCATATCTCTATATATCTTGCTTTGTGTGGACTCTACTCCAAAGCAATCAAGCATTGGCCATGCCAATGTGTTCCTATCTACATCTAAAGGGAGTGCTTGGAGGTAACCTTGAAGTTGGTAAAAATGATCATAAAAGAAGAGGCCTTCATCTACAAGGCTCCCCCCAGTCCTTCCCTCATACTGTAATTGTTCAACATGTCCATGAAGCATATGGATGACTCCTACAATGCACTCAATGGGTTGCCACTCCTCAAGATGAAGGATAAATGTCTCAAGCAATGACACACAACATTATCACGTAGAATGTAATAAATTTTTAAAGCAATGACAATAACAATATATAAAACCCAAGAGGATAAGCCAAACCTACAGTTTGGCCTATGAGATGGAAGCCTTGTCTCATATCTAGGTGCCATTACAATCTGATGGCGCATGTAGATGTACTGCACGAGCACCTCCTTCATAGTTGTTTTGCCATGTGGAATTTTAAAGTCCACCACACGTCCCTTCCATGCCTATTTATAGACACTTTCCTCATGCTTGCGCTTTCCTCGTCGTGGCTGCATGAGCACCCAAGATCCCTTAGAGATGAGAACTTCTGTCCATGTATTCCCATCAAGGGTAATGGGAACCAAGATAGAGAAGATAGAAGTTGAAGGTCTGCAAGGCAAGAGCGTAGCATTGTTTGCGACCATTGCCAGAACATCAAGAACTTAGATGATGAGGGTGGGAAGCCATTAGAGATTGACAACAAAAAAAGAGTGCAGAGAGCCCTAGAAGGAGGAGAAGATCTTAGTAGTTAGGAGAAGGCAAGGAGTTTTTGAAAAACCTCCCTCCCAAAATCTCCCCAAACCTCCCTCCAAAATCTTTCCAAATCTTCTTCTTGTCCATAGATAGTGATATTTAGAGGATATTCTCCTTAAACAAAAAAGGTTTTCAAGTATTTTTTGCTATTTTGTGAGTAAAATTTTAGAAAATCCAACGTAATGTTGGCATCCATTCTATTGGATGCGCTACTCCTTCTCTCTCCTCTTATTTGCCCTCCCTCCTTTTGACCACTAAAAGTCTCTAATGCCCCTCGAAATGTAACTACTGAAGAGCATTAGGATGATATCTAGCATGCTTCCTCCTAATGTATCTCTTTTAAAAAAAGAGAGAAAAGAAAAGAGAAAAAAAAGAAAAGACCCACCATACAAAGCCAAAGGAAAGGAACAAGGAGCTTTCCCATGTAATATTAGAGTGCCATAAACACTGCACCTAGGGGGTCTCAAGTTAAGTGCGTTTTGTGGCCTCAATCAACCAGCTCCGTGCCTAGCCCCCTAGCCCTCACTCTGCCCCCACTTCACACTTAGGGCATATCAAGGGCAAGCCACACCTAGGGAATTTGTGCTCCCCCCACTTCACACTTAGGGTATATCAAGGGCAAGGGAGTTTGCGCTCGTCTACGGTTATAGACATATCGCCCTAAGTCACATCCATAGCACCTTCCCTTCTACACAAACTGGGTCCTTAAGTATGAGATAATATCACAAGTTTCCCTGAGGTTTGACCCAACTCCCACTTTCATTAGCACGAACACCCGCACTATTGCACGATGAGGTAAGCATACCGCCCATGTAGTGCACTTCCTTTTCCTTTTTGGGTATATTCAACTATCCATGAATTGACCACTAACTTTGAAGGTCCTCATCATCCACTCAATCTACTCTCAACGTCCATGATCTCACATCCATTTCATGATGCTTCTTCTCCATGTCCAATCTCCATAAGTCCATTCATAAATCCACATGGCAACCCTTCAACCACCCGAGTCCTCATCAATAAGTGCCAGTAAGTGCCGTGGAACTATGGCACTCAGCTAGGAGGAGGTAATGTTAACCCCAATGTAAAGAAAATTAAAAAGATACAGAGTAAAGCAGCCAAAGATAGCCCGATTGAAGAAATAAGGGGAAAAAATGCCAAAAGCGCAAGGGCAACCTTAAAAGTTTGGGGCAAGCGCAAAAGAGAAAATACGCATTTTAAATGCAAAGGCACACACCTAAATTTTTATAAGAGAGTGCCCGACTCCCTTCTGTGTAGTTTATAAATGTAGATGAGCATGGGTGAAGGCACAATGTAAATAGAAAGGGAATAAGAAAAAAAAACATTAAGTTAAAATGGTGGGCCATATAAAAAAGTGATGGGTGTCCAAAGGAGATTAGGGTTGTATAAAAGGAAAAAGTGAACGGAGAAGCTCATTCTTGTGTGTAGCCGAAACTAGCTCTCTTCTTCTTCTTCTTGCTTGCTTGCTTGCTTGTGCTTGTGTATAAAAGAGGGAGTGTGAGGAAGTGAGTGTGTGAGGGTGAGGGACTTGGTGGAGAAACTCTCCATCTTCTCCTCTCTTCTTCTCTTCTCTTGTGCGTGCGGGAATGGAGCATAGAGCTTAGAGCTTAAGGATCGAGCTTGCTTGAGCTTGCACCTTGGAACATGGAGCTACCGGAGTGCTTGAGGGAGGAAGCAACTCGATCAAGCATGAATATAAGCTCACTACATTTGTAGGCATAAGAGTGCACACGGCAATGTGAGAGGTAGCCATTGCACTTGGCTTGAAATGCTTGAAACAATAAATAGTTCGTGGGTCTTGGTAGCCGAGCGTGAGCTCCCACAAAGAGCTTTTACTATATTTTTGAAAAAAATGTCTCTTGTGATATTTTTTCATTTTTATTAAAACCACTTTATTACATCCACTTATATAACGCTATAGTAGATGCAAATATTTTTCATAATTGTCATAATAAGAGATGAGAGAAATGCAATTTAATATATCTAAATGATTTAGAAATATAGCTAGCTAATAAAAAACTTGGTATTTAAAGATTTATCCTTCCCAACCCATGTACATATGGAGAGATATTGGAAAATATCTACCTTGTTCCATACACATTTATTATATATGTGAATTTTCTCAAAAAAAATTCTATAATAGAGGAGATAAACTTGTGACATAATAGTATTAATTTTACCCATCTCTCATGTGACATACTTTCTCTCTCTCTCTAGCAAACTTCAAGGTTTGAACATGTCTAATTTTTTATTGGCTAGAATACATGTTTATGAAATTAATAGGCTTGTAAAGAAGCCTACGTGTCTTAAAGTCTTTTGAGGATGTCCTAACTATACATCTTTTTGCGAATAGACTCATTTTATAAATTATCATTACTATTATAAGTATATTATACAGAATTGTTAGAGATCTATACTATACCACCTTGGAAGGATAAGGAGGTTGAGAATTTGTAGCCAAAATCTGGTTCATGTTGGTTCGTGAATCGTGGCATGGCCTCACCAACATCATTCATAAAACAAGCTCCAAATGCTTCACTCCCCTCAGCCTTCCACATGTGGCCATGTGGACCTAAATTTGTAAATTAACACCTACTTCCATGTGATGATTTTTCTTAAGCATTAAGTGTGGTATTGACATTATCTAGTTGTGTGTAAGATCAACCTATTTTCTTATCTAGCTTGGGTGGAGCCTCTAACTATGGTTGTGATGATCATGGAGGGTTATTAAGGGAGTATGGAGGGGAACATTTTACTTTAGGCATGGTGGAATGAAGAAAGGGGCTTAGGGCGAGGGCGAAAAAGGCTAATAAGAGGGTGAGGTAGCCTTGAGGCGAGGCCCAAAGAGACCAACCAAAGGGTGGGAAAGCCGACAAGGCTTGGAAAACCTTGAAAGGGGCTACGGAGGCCACCAAGAGAACCTATTGAGGTGAGTAGAAGGGTTTAGAACACCAAGGAGATGGAAAGTATTATTGCACACATGCACACACGCTCAGAGTATAACTACTACCTTTATTTATTTTATTACTTAAAAATTACTCAAAATATGATAATTCAAAACAAGGAGAAAAAGTTTAGCCCAAAAATGGTCTTATGTTTCATGTGTAACATGCAATAAGAGAAGTTGAAGTGGAATCTAAAGCGAAGCCCATAAGGCTCAACCTTCAAAAAATTAACCTTGCAAACTAAGAAGCAATCCTATGAAAGACCTTTTTAGATTAAATGTTGCCTCACAATGATATTAGCAATAACAATGCTCATAACATGCTAAACAAAACATGTAGATGACATGAATCATTTAACAACCTAGTATTGTGATGTCCTTTAAAGCAGATCATCATCTTATTGATCATTTGGGCCTTTGTGTAAGATTGTCTTATATGCTCGACAATATGCACTTTTGAGTTCCCTCTAAGTTTGAACACACATTGAAAAAACAGCTGAAGAATGGTATCAAAGATTTTTCTGAGTTTCAAATCTCATACTACGAAGAAAGCCATCGACGCTGGAATGGGAGGAAGAGCTAGTGGAACACGAGATAGACAACTCACGCATTTGGAGGCGAAATTCAGGATCCATGGTAACCATTTGTATGGCCTTACAAAGATCGTCTCGATGAAGAGGGTGCACGTGGGGAAGCCGCACACCCACACGCCACTCATCCTCGATGAACTTGGCATTCGTGGCTTGCTCGGCGTCACGCGGCCATGCGACGATTGGCACACCCGCGAGCACGCTTTCTAAGGTGGAGTTCCAACCGCAATGTGACACGAATGCACCGGTGGAAGGGTGCTCGAGAACCGTGGTCTGGGGAGCCCATGGCACGACCTTGCCCCTTGCCTCGGTCCTCTCCCTAAATGCATCTAGCATACCATCGTCGGGGCGGTTGTCCGACCCTACGACCCACAGGAAGGCCTGCCCCTCCATCATCTCCAGGGCAGCAGCGATCTCCTCTATCTCCTGCCTCTTTGCTCTGTACAAGGTGCCCCACGAGATGTACACGACGCTCTCCCTCTCCTGCTGTCCTAGCCATGCCAGGCATTCTTTATCGGCCTCATCCTCTGAGGATGGAGGGGAGCTGTACAGGGGTCCGACGGGGAGCAACGGGGGGCTGCAATTGATGTTGTGGAGCTCATCGAAGACGCCCTTCTCAAGCTCGTACACAGAGTGCACCAACATGCAGAGGGCATCGTCTGTGCGCTGGAAGAGGGTTTGCAAAAACTCAGTGCGCCAGTCGCCAGCTTGTAGGACGGAGGGGAGGTCAGCTGGGGTGAGGGGGGGCAGGCCGGGGATGTAGTCGATGAGGGCGTCGGGAGGAGGGGGGGTGAAGTCGGAGCGAGCTGGACTCGTCGGGTCGGCGCCACATTAATGGCAGCAATATCAGGAAGAGACAAAATTTGTTAAGCAGAAGAAAGATAAAACAAACAAACACACACACAGTAAGCTTACCAGGTGCCTGGATGATGCCGTTGCGCACCAGCAGGTCCCCGTGGCGGCATATAGAGAAGGTGGCGGCGCTGGAGGTCCATAGCAGGACGCGACTCAGATTGAGAGCCTCCGCCACATCCCGTGTCCACGGCAAAAATGCATCTGCTATAATGCACGTTATTGGCACCTCCTCCCCTCCTCCATCTCCAGCTCTACTTTGCCGCTGCTGCTTCTGTATGTAGGCCTGCAACGGCCCTGCCATGTTTTTCTGCACCGCTTGGAAGTACTCATAGCTCGCCGGATTGCGCGGGTGGTCTTCAGGGAGGCCATCTGGCAAGCCTACGAACCTCATTAATTCCTCTCCGTCCTCTTCTTGGCGTCCATCGTTCTTCAGCTCCTTCTTCTGCTTCTGCTTTTTCTGGAGTGAAGCGATGATGTTGTGGAAATTGGCCACTGTCACCAGCACCCCTCGCTTCGCAAGCTTTCTTGCTAGTTCCACACAGGGCCTCACGTGACCTACCAGCGGAAATGGCACCAGGACTGCGTGTAATTGCTCTAGCCTATAACTATCTGGTTCCTGCTTCTTCATCTCCCTCGCTGAGTCTCTTTTCTCTTTCTCTCTCTCTCTCTCTCTCTCTCTCTCTCTCTCTCTGTGTCTCTTGACGGTCGACCACTGTTACTCCATTTCCTTCAACTATTATATTATATGGAATCTAAGTCTGAGGAATCAGGATTGATTCAGCACTGAGGCTCACTCTCTTGATATTTAAGAACGTCTTAGAAGAGAAGTGTCTTGCAAGGAATCGCTTCAACGGACTAGAGTCAAAAACGTCAAATGGCAGACTCTTGAAGGCAGCACGTTTTGCGCACGGCCCGCCGGGCCGCCGCCCAACCAAAACTTCACATTTTGAATTGAACCGGCCTAAATTCCAATTCCCCTGATCTTATAAATTAAATTGGTTTAAACAAATTTAAATATTTAATAAAAAGATAATTGATATCTTATCTTATTACTATATTATTTTAGCTATAGATTTGGAAAGCTCTGAACCTCCAAGGTTTCTCGAATCTACCCCTTTTTTTAAACTTCCTTTTTCAATCAAAACCCTTTCCTCTACTTTTTTTCTCACCTGCAATATCTCATTTTTTCTTCCTTTTTCTTTTTTTCATTAAAGCCTTCCCCTTTCCCTTCCCCCTCCCCCTCCCCCTCCCCTTCCCACTTCCCGAACCTACCTTTTTTTTCAAACCTCCATTTTTCAATCAAAACCCCTTCTTATCCTCTCTTTCTCACTTGCAATATCTCATTTTCTCTTCCCCTTCCCTTTTTTTATTAAAGCCTTCCTCCTCCCTCTCACCTCCTTTTTTAAAATTAAAACCCCTTCCCCTCTCTCTCACTTATAATCTCTCTCTTTTTTTTCTCCATCCCTTTTTTAATTAAATTCTTCTCCCTAGAGAGAGAGAGAGAGAGAGAGAGGAGAAGAAAAGAGAAAATATAAACATAAAGAGAGAATTATATATAGAGAAAAAATAAAATTTACATACTTTAAGAGAGATTGGGGGGGAGGGAGAGGAAAGAAAGTGAAAGAAGAAGAAGAAGAAGAGAGAGAGAACATGCATAGAGAATTATAAAGAGAGAAAAGATAAAATTTAAAAAGAGAGAGAGAATAAAAAATAGAGGAGAATGAGAGAAGGAAGAGAGAGAGAGAGAGAAGAAAAACACAAAGAGAAGAAAAGGAGAGAGAGAGAGAGAGAGAGAGAAGAAAATTTTTAAAAAGAGAATGAAGAGAGAGAGATAAGAAGAAAAAAAAGAAAAAAAGAGGAGAGGGAGAGAAGCAAAAGAGAGGAGAGAGAGGGGAGAATAAAAGGAGAGAGAGAGAGAGAGAGAGAGAAAAGACATAGGAAATTTGGGGGAGAGAGAGAGAGAGAGGAAAAAGAGGAGAAAGAAATATAAGAAATGGATTGTTGAGCGAAGTTACTGTGCAATAGCACAGCAACTTCACTTGCCGCTTCGAGGCTCACGGCCTAGCATTCTATGTGCGCGAAGCGCGCGTAGAACGCTAGTTTTTATTATTATTTAAAAGGGTCTATATCTAAAAGTTTTCCTTGGAATTTGTTCAATTATTTTTCTTACATTTTAAAAATGAAAACTCTTATCTTACTTCTTTCTACTATATATTATTTTGGTTGTAGGTTCAAGAAATCTCAAACTTCCATAGCCCTTCTTGAACATGTCAACTTTTCCAAAACTCACTTTTTAAAATTAAAATATCTTCCCTTCCAAGTTCCCCTCTCTCAAAAATAATCTCCCCTTTTCTCTTCACCCTTCTCTTTTTAATTAAAGTCCCCCTCCCTTCTCTCTCTCTCTCTCTCTCTCTCTCTCTCTCTCTCTCTCTCTCTCTTTTCAATTAAAAACCCCTCCCCTCTCTCACACATATAATGATCTCTTCATTTCTCTTCCCCCTCCCCTTTTTAATTAGATTCCTCCCCTCTCCCCCCTCTCTCTCTCTCTCTCATGTACGGCTTAGGTTTTCTCTCTTTCTCTCTCTCTCACTCTCACTCTCTCTCGTGTATGGCTTAGGTGTTCTCTCTCTCTCTCTCAATTAAATCAAACTTCTTTTTAACTCAAAAGTTTCTCTCTCTCCCTCTCTCACCTTTTTAATTTAAACTTTTTTTAAAATTAAACTTTTTAAAAGTTTTTTTAAATCTAAAATTCTTTGGACATAATTTTTCACACACTTTGAGAGAGAGAGGGAGAGAGAGAGAGAGAGAAGAAAAAGAAAAAGAAAGAGAAAAAGTCCGAGAGAGGGAGAAAGATGAAATAAAATAGTCTTTTGGTTGTATGTAGGTTCCGGAAGCCTCGAACCTCCAAAAGGCTTCCCGAACCTACCCCATTTTCCAAAACTCCCTTTTAAAAATTAAAACCCCCTCCCTTTCCCTCTCTCTCATAAGTAACATTTCCTTTTCTTTCACTACTAGCCCCATGAGTGTGTGTAGCGAGGGAGTAAAAAAACCGAACATCGCTTGAGTGATAACATGGGTCGTCGCTTAAGCGAGAAAACTGTCTTTTAAGCGATGGCATTTGAATTTTTAAACATTTCCCTTGCTTACACGAGGAGAACCGTCGCTAAGTGTCCTTGCTAAGGCCGTCGCTTAAGCGATAGCCTAAGCGACGCTTGCAAACTGCAATCTATCGCTTAAGTGACGAAGTGTTATTTCGTCGCTTAAGCAATGCAGTTGACAAAAGCGCAAACTCAGGGTTTCTCTTCACAGTGCACGCTTTTCATTAATCGAAGGGAGAGCAACGAAGGGAGATACCTGAAGTGACGAAGATCCACTAAGTAAGCATGATGAGTTATATGCTATTTCAAGATTAGTTAATGTCTTAATCATGGTTTGTTCTTTAAAAGAATTAGCACGAAAAAAGAAGGGTTGGCATGCACATGTATGTATAGGTTAAATTCCTATGGCTAAGCTGAAAGGAAAGCTTGATCACACATCACTTATTCGAGTGAATATGGATTTTCCTTTGAATTTTCAGGGTGCACGCAGAAAGCCATAAGAAAAAAGCTTTTATTTGCAACAATTGAAATTTTACTCCAATGAAAGGAGCACTATATGTCTCATTCATGATCACAAAGAATTTGAACTAAAAGAGGAAATCTTATAGCAAGAAGAAAATGATGTAATGAGTAGGAAGGGTTACCCTTGACACTCACTACAAGATATAGACCTTATAGCGACGTTTAAAGCGACGAAAATACAAACAACAAAATTTGCCCCGGCGTCGCAAAAAGCATCGTTATTGACGACGCCATAGAATCGTCTCTATATCCGTCGCTATATGCGTCGCATATAGCGACGCATATAGCGATGGTTACAGTTATTTACGACGCTCATAGCGACGCCAATAGCGACGCGTGCAGTAAATTTGCGACGCAAATAGCGACGGTAACAGAGAAAAAAAAAATTGTGGCAGGGCAGCTGTGTGCTGTATGAGAGCCATACAAAATAGTTTCTGCACTGCTACATACAAAGCGTTTGCAAACAAAAAGAATGTATACTGAAATCATAAAACTGATACATGAAATAAATACATGATATCACATAAAATGCGATTGGTACAATCATGAAACAATATCACTAATACATAGAAAATGTGTACATAGATCGAGCGACTAAAAACTAAAGGTGTGTGAGCTCTAAGGATCCAAGGGCGAGCTACAAATCCTCGTCCCCCGAAAGCTCGTCCCACTGCAAAGGAGTATCAAACAGATTCTGCAGAAAAAGAAACAACATATCAATCCACCATACAATAATGCATTCAAATATCTCATGGTAACTACGGACAAGAAAGATGAGTGACTTACAGGGCCGCCGCGTCTATACAATCGGTCGATCAATGCCCTGAAACCGTGCCTCTCTGCATATCGAGTCTCAAGGCCTTGCGGATCGCGATTTGTAACGGAGTGCTGCAAAGAAAACAAAATGCTAATTATTAGAAACATGATTGTCAGTACAAAGAATATCTCAAAAAAATAAATAAGCAAAACAAAAGAGAAACTTACAAAGTTCTCCAAATATGTCGTGTGGCCGCCACTCCCAAGATGATTTTCCGATCCGGCCTCGATTCATGCCCTCGCCGCCTCCCGCTGTGCTGACTCCAACGTCCTGGCGAATTTGTAGCCTCCTCTCTCAGTCGGCGCCAGTCGTCTGTATCTAACCACTCGGTCTTTGGAGCCCCACTCTTGATTGTCTTGCGTGCGTCGGATCGTCTATGTGACATGTATGCATGCATGCAATCCATCATCCAGCCCGTAGAGAATCTATCCACTGCGGCGGCTGGCACCGGGAACTCCTCGTGCAAGGATGCTACTATGTAGTCCTTGCTCCCCTCTGGTATGTTCCTCCAATGATCCAGGACGTTGTGCCGAAAATCTTGTTGGCACAACTCCCTCATGTGAGCCATCACCCTCCTCCCCTCATCATTCATGATGATGGCTCCTGACCTACCATCCACTAGGTATCCATAACCCCTAGGAGTATGCCTAAGATGGACCCTCTCCCATCTTCGTCCACGCTCCTGGGCATATCCAGGAGACCCCTGCACATCCGATGTACCGACGGGGGTACCCTCTCCCGGAGTGCCACTCAAAGGGATGCCACCAAAGGGGGTGCCACCAAAAGGAGTGCCACCAAAAGGCGTGCCATCTGCCGACGGCTGCGCAAAAGCCGGAGTAACTGGAGTGGACGTTCCCACAGGTGTGACAAATCCTGGAGGTGACGCAGCTCCAGCTGAACGACGAGACGAAGACACCACGTCCGTGTCTCCACAGCAGCACCCCCCTGATCCTCCTGCAGTCGCAGTCCCTCCCTCTGGCCCAAGTCGCGAGCGTCGAGATCGTCTGCTCGAAGCTGAAGCATCTGATCGCACTGAAGCTGATCTAGCTGAAGCTGATCTAGCAGAGCGCCCTGAAGAAGAACGAGACAGCTCTTGATCTGCCATCTCTCTGAATCTCGCGAGCTGATCTGGAGACATGCGTGTCATCATGTCCTGAAACTCCTCATCGCTCATCCCTCGACTCATCCTGAAAATGTCAATACCTGCACAGATAAAAAATGATGTTAGAATAATCAATTTAAACTATACAAAGCACATTAATATAAATCATTTTTGAAAAATCCCTCTTCAAATGCGTATCTTATCTACCTTTATGAAAGATCTAAACAACGAATTGAATAATACAATTCTCCAAGAATGAAGTATTCTATGGTCCCATGTTAATCTCCTAACACAACTCTGCATACACTGGAAGGTCGATAGACATGTCACCACAAAAGAACGAATCTGTCTCGTTCTCAAAAAATTCTACGACTTCTGTATTTCCATCATTGTTAGCCGATGCGGGCTCCAAGCTTGCGGTGGCCTCCACCCCTTGTAATATCGATCCCTCTATTTGCATATTTTCTTCATCTATGCCTGGAACATCGCTTTGATCATATACTCTCGCACCTCGAGGAGTTGAAGGTATAACATACCACCATCGAGGTTGTCGGGGGTTTGGATAGAAGATTACCTGTTCACAAACACTTACAAAGCGACTTCAAACCATTGTGACATAAACCATGTCGTATTACAATTAGCAAGCAAATAACTATTTGTACCTGTTCACAATGGGCCGGCAACACAAAGGTGTCGCGCAAATCCATCCATTTTTTTTCGGAATCTATTTCGAGAAATCCAGATGGACCTCGTCGAACTGTTGCTCCAGCTCCTCCAAGTACCACTTTGAACCACTGCACATCGAATAGTATCATGGAGAAGCTACAGTAATCCACCGCAATAATACTTTGCAAGTTTCCAAAACACTCCATCTCATACACAACCGTGTTCGGATCCGTTTCTCGTCGCCGGCTCTCTTGCTCAAACCTTGCCATGACACCACAGTCCATTGTGAAGCGCATTTGGTCAATACACTCCACCCGAAAATGCCGTCCGCGCGACCACACTGCACTATATATTTTGTACTGCACATTGAAACACTCAAATTAGATGTAGCAAGCAAATTTAGATACGACACATTCTAAACCCCTCATTACCTTTGGACTACATCCCCTCGAGAACTCCCACTCCTCCATTGAGACCTCTGTCCCTTCGCTGGATGCTGCGGTCAAGGCTCCATGCAACCATCGTGTTGACATAAACCGTGGCATCTCCTCCATGCCTTCGGGATATCGAATCGGTCGGTGACGCATACTGCGTCGGAATTCAGCTCGCGCTTCCTCTCGATCTTACCTTACAATCTGGTACTTGGCGAGCCACGTCTCCATGGACGCATGGTGCAACATACAAAAGCGATTCACCTTCTCTTCCATTGAGGCATCCATTCTTTTTTCTACCCCATTTCCAACCACCACGTCTCCAGTCAGCCTATCATCGTCCTTCAGCGTCCATAGCATTTCATTGTCTGGTTCCACCGTTGGTAGCCATTGTGAGATATGCACTAACGCCTCTGACACCAACCAACCTTCCACCATGCTACCTTCCGGACGAGCTCGTTGTCGCACAAAGCCTTTCAGGGTTTTCATGAAGCACTCCAAGAAGAGCATCCATCGTGTATGGACACGTCCAGCAATCTCCACTTCGTCCACAAGATGCACAAGAAGGTGAACTTGTATCGTGAGCATGCTAGTGGGCAGGTATTTCTCAAAGAGACAGACCGTCTCAACTGCTCCCCGCCTTGCGGATTCAATAGAGGACGTCTTAATCTCTTTCTATGAGATCCATTGTACTAAAGTCGACAACTTGTAAATGGCCCCGCGAATTTCTGGAGCTAGGCATCCCGCAATCGCGATCGGTAGGACAAACTGCCACAAATGAGAAAGCATTGAGAATAATTGTCACTTTTCAAATTTCAAAATGTCCACGCTAATTAAAATCCATTCTGTTCACAAACCTGACATATCTTATGCCAATCATGGGATTTTAGCCCAGACATTTGGTCATCTTTAGAAAATGCGGACCTGAGAGAATGCATCATACCCGTCGGAGTGCGGATAGACTTAATTACTTGCTTCACAATGCGCTCTTCTTTGATAGAAAAAACCCAGGGAGCGCGAGGAAGCTGCACTCCCCCTTCAGCACTCGACTGCGGCCAAAGCGCCTCCATCTTACCTACCTCCTTTAAATCCATTCGTGACCCTATAGTGTCTCTCTTTCCTATGATGTGGTCCCATAGCAAGCTGCCCACATTTTTGAAAATATGCATATGAATCCAATAAGTGGTTGACCTGTAAGTGGGTCCAATATGGCAACTCGTAGAAAACTGAGAACCGTCGCATTCCATTTGGATGTGATTCCGAGTTTACCATTTTCAGCTCGTACCAGCTTGCAGCATTCATACGTGCTGGAGGTCGTCCAAGAAAACCTTCCCTGAGTTCATGATCCTCCGGCAAGAAAGCGGTGTGTCCTTGATATACCATCTTCTTCATGGTTCGTGACCTTCGGGAGTCTAACTGTGGCCCACACAATGGACATGCATGATAACCTGAGGTAACAAGACCTGCAAGGCGATCCACGACCTAGTGAATACTTGATTGAATGAAATAAAATATAGATATTACCAGCAAGAACAAAGCTCTGCTCACCTGAGCACTCTCCCAATCCCGAAAAGTCATGCATCGTCCACATGAGAATGGCTCGAATGTTGGCTGACCGCCGACCATCGCGCCTGCTCATATCTTGCACCGTGACCCCCTCCTCCCACAAAATCTTAAGCTCATCGACTAATGGACAAAGATACACGTCCATATTTTTTACTTTGTAGCGGCCCGAGACGAGCAAGCTAAGGATGAGATGTCCTTTCTTCGTAGAAAGCCATGGAGAAATGTTGTAGTTGACAAGCACTATAGGCCACACACTGTAAGAAGTCGAGCGCAGACCGAATGGGTTCACACCATCCATGGCGAGACCGAGCCGAAGATTCCTTGGCTCTCGCGCAAAGCCTGGGAAGGTAGAGTCAATGTGGCTCCATGCGCGCGAATCTGCTGATATTCGTTGAACTCCATCCGTGGACCTATTCTGCACATGCCACGTTGTCAAGCTTGCCATGGCAAACGTGCGAAACATGTGGTTTATGCGGGGGATGAGCGAAAAGTGTCAGAACTTTTTGAGGGATGGTCTGCCCTTGCAAGTCCTGTCGATACCTGTGAGCACCACACTTTGGACATGTCTCCATAGTCTCATATTCATCTCGAAACAATATGCAGTCGTTGATACATGCATGGATGTTATTGTAGTCCATGTCAAGCTTCCGTAAAACATGTCGTGCATCATCACGAGACTCAGGCATGGTGTTTGCAAGTGGCAATATATGATATTTCAATAACCTAAAAAAAAGCATAAAACACCTTGAAAAAACACAAATGTTTGCAATAATACTGTTTTTTTTTAAAAACAATGAAGTCTATATGCAAGGTACCTGAATAACTCAGTCACACTCGTATCGCTCCAACCGTATTTTGCTTGCACACTTAAGAGTGCAAGCAATGTCTTCAACCGAGATACTCAACACCCATCATATAATGGTATGGATGCTTCCTCTCTAAGCGGGTCAGATGTCTCAACATCCATGGGAATCAATGCATCGTTCATTGCCTCCATCTCAGGCTCCAAGATTGTAGGCAAGTCGGGAAGGTTGTCTGTCTTCTCTGGCATTGACGGTATAGATGGGCCTTGCAAGTGGTCGATTGGCTCCTGCAATCCATCCATCGCACGTCCACGAACTCTTCTAATTGGCCGCAAAGGGTACACCCCCCCTTAGGTCGAGACATCACCCCCCTGGATACAAAATTTGCCAACAAGACCCAATCTTTTTGTGTATGGTTTTCAATTAGCTTGAGAGTACAATGCATGAAAAATGCTAACTTCAAATTACCATTTGCTGAAAATCCGCAATCGCCTGATCAATGATCTCAGATTGAAACTCGCCAAATCGTCGTACGTGTTCTATAGACAATCGGTGTTTTCGTCTAATTGCCAACTTGCATTGAGAGCAAGGACATGGGACATGCTGATTAAGATACATCTCGCGGTCTTGAATAATAAGACCTTCTTCGTTTGCCATCTTATCTACATTACAGCAAACGAGGCTTAAATGGATAGCTTTATGGAGATGTAGAAGATGTACGTCAAGTTGCAAGTTGACCATAAACCTTGCATTGTATATAGTAGTCGAGAGATTTTCCGATGTTATATCTCGGCCTTGTATCATGCTCAACGATTTGTTTGTCCCGGTAGATAATTATTTGTTATATCTCGGCTTTGAGTATAAGTAATCCATTTTAAAATTAATGCGCGCCATCTATGAAATTTTATAACTATAGTAATAAAATTTATTTCAATCAATTCTACTCATAGTCATAAGACCTGAGAGAAATTATCCTATACTCAATTTAAGGGTTTCTTCTTCTATAACAATAATTTTGGGTTCATTTTGATGAAGTACGTGGCTCATGGCAAAGCACATTGCATACCATTATCAATAAGTCTATTATCTTAAATTTCCTTCCCCTCCCTCTCCCTCTCTTTCTCTCTTTCTCTCACCCTCTCCCTCTCGTTCTCTTTCTCTCCCTCTCTCATTTCCTTCCCCTCCCTCTCCCTCTCCCTCTCCCTCTCTTTCTCTTTTTCTCCCTCTCCCTCTCTATCTCTCTTTTCCTTCCCCTCCCTCTCCCTCTCTTTCTCTCTTTCTCTCACCCTCTCCCTCTCCCTCTCGTTCTCTTTCTCTCCCTCTCTCATTTCCTTCCCCTCCCTCTCCCTCTCCCTCTCTTTCTCTTTTTCTCCCTCTCCCTCTCTATCTCTCTTTTCCTTCCCCTCCCTCTCCCTCTCGTTCTCTTTCTCTCCCTCTCTCATTTCCTTCCCCTCCCTCTCCCTCTCCCTCTCCCTCTCTTTCTCTTTTTCTCCCTCTCCCTCTCTATCTCTCTTTCTCTCTCATTTCCTAAACAAGCAAAAAATAAAGTGATTTAAACATCCTCCAAGCAAAAGGGAGAGGGAGAGATACAATGCACTCTCCCTCTCTTTCTCTTTCTATCCCTCTCTCATTTCCTTCCCCTTCCTCTCCCTCTCGTTCTCTTTCTCTCTCATTTCCTCTCCTAAACAAGCAAAAAATAAAGTGATTCAAACATTAAACAAGCAAAAGGGAGAGGGAGAGAGAGAATGCTCTCTCCCCCTCCTCCCTCTCTTTCTCTTTCTCTCCCTCTCTTATTTCCTTCCCCTCCCTCTCCCTCTCCCTCTATTTCTATTTCTCTTTCTCTTTCTCTTTCTTTCCCTCTCCCTCTCTCTCTCCCTCTCCCTCTCTTTCTCTCTTACTCTCTCGTTTCCTCTCTTCAACAAGCAAAAAAGAAAGTAATTTAAACATTAAACAAGTAAAAGGGAGAGAGAGAGAGAGAGAACGCACTCTCCCTCTCTTTCTCTCCCTCTCCCTCTCCCTCTCCCTCTCCCTCTCTTTCTCCCTCTCTTTCTCTCCCTCTCTCTCCCTCTCCCTCTCCTTCTCTTTCATTTCCTCTCCTAAACAAGCAAAAGAGAACGATTTAAACCTTCAACAAACAAAAGAAAGAGAGAGGGAGACTCACCAATGAGATATGGCGAGCGTGGGCGGCTTCTCTTTGCAACGAGGGCTCCTCCTCTCCTTCGCGAACAACGGCGGTGGTGGCGGCGGCGGCAACAAGTCTCTTCCTCTTCTTCTCTCACAAAGCCTTCGCTCTCTCCCTCGCTCTCGCTCTCAAAAGGCGAAGAAAAGAAAATGAAAACGGCGCTCTGGTTTCGGCCGCGCTTTTTTTCCCTGCGGCGTCGCTATTTGCGTCGCAAATAGCGATGCCAATAGCGATGCCAATAGCGACGCCGCTATCCGCCATCGCTAATCGGCGTCGCTACTAGCTCAAATCCTTGTAGTGACTCGGAGTTTGACTTGGGCACATCGTTAGTGACAAGTAGTTAGTAATGATCTTTTTTAAAGCACCTCTCTGTAGGTATATTTTCCTTGCTTACTAACCAGCCCATCTATAATAGAACCTTTGATTCTTTTAAACAATGAGGTAAATACATTTTATGGGAAAAAATTCACAAACCCTCAAAAAAGGGCATAACAACTTAAAGACTCTTAACCTTGCTTATGACCTTAAACCTTGCTAAGTTTCTTGACTACTTGACCTTACAGGTAGGGTATCATCTCTTATCCCATTCAAAACCACTAGGATGAGACCTTTGAAGATGCATATGAATTCTACTAGTAGGACTCAAATCAATATTCACTTGACAACTATTGCATGGATTATGTGGGATTTCAAGACGTAGCATGGAAGAGAGGTATATTTTTCTATACTTAAGAGAAGAAGGTTTGACATTATTGCACTACAAGAAGTGAAGAAGGGCAAAAGATTGAGTTTGTTGGGTATAAAATATTTGAAGACCACTATAAACAAGGCTAAAGAGGGACAATATTATTGGTCAATGATAAACTTGAGGCTCAAGAGTTGTGGGCCAAGGGTGATGGCAATGGAGTGGCAAGTGTGTGAGGATGGAATGTGAGAAGATTGATTTCTTCTCAAGAGCTTGGCAATGCTCTGATGGATATGTATCCAAAATGTGGAACATTTACAAAATCATGGGAAGTGTTTGATGAACTTCGTGTGTGGGTTGTGGTCTCTTGGACTACACTAATTGCAAGAAATGCAAATCATGGTTGTGATGTAGATGTATTGGACTGTTTTGGATAGATGCAATGTGAGCGTGTATCTTCAAAGTCTAGACCTAGGTTCCTTTGTTTGCATAATCAATGCATGTAGTCACTCAAGTGTAGTGGATGAGGGCCAAAAGTATTTGACAAAATTGAGTGCCAAATTTATGGCATGACCTTGTAGTGTCACAAGTGAGGTGTGTGAATAGGGCCACAATGAGAAAAGACATGCCAATCACTTAATCATGCCAACTCAAGTTGATCAACCACTAAGACAATCATTCTTCTCATCATTAATAACACTATCCTCATGACTTTGATCTCCATAGCATGGTCTTGAACTCAAGGGCTTGCATTAACACACCCACTCCTTCTACCATGCCTTTTACAAGCTCAAGCTAAGAAGTGAGCTTAGAGAATGTGCTAGAGGTTCTTAATCCTCAACTCACACTCAAGGAAACAATCATCACTTCCTCCCTTGCTCAAAGAAATAAGTGACTTGCCCCACTCAAAACAAACAACCCTAGCAAATGTCACACCCTATTCTCTACCTTAGGTAGTTGCACTTGAGGAAACTCATACCTCCCTCCTCTTAAAACAATCATCTTACTCCATAAACCACTCAAGACAAACACAAGCACCTCATATCTAATTGCTTTTCTTTCAAAATAAGGAAAAGCAATGCTTGTGTTGCTCACTAACTTGAAGGAAAAGCACTATAATGCTAATCTTGCCATTTCTCCCTCTCAAGACATTCACCACTCCCTTCCACACTCAAAGCAATTAGTGTATTGCTCATGATCAATGCAATTCCCTTACATTCAACTTAAGGCATTGCACTTGAGGCAAACCTCCAACTTTTCTCAAGGCAATCATGGTGCAGCCCACCATTTGCGGTATCACCACCCCCAACTTTACACTCTAGGTAATCCTACCCTCACTTCATCAGCAGTAAATAATGCAACATATGCAATTGCAAGTGAATGCATAGTATGAAAACACAACAACTAAAACTATGGAAGATGTGGCTAGTGAAAGGAAATTATTTGATGGTAGGAATGTCTCGAGTTACTTGAAATTATCTAAAGCATAGATGGATTTCTTTGGGGTTCCTACTCATTTGATGAGTTAATATTTTGTTCGGCTTGTGACTTTTACATTGAAGATGCACATAAATGAGATCTATGGGCAAGATGCTAAATGGAAAGCATTCAAGAAAGTATTGAAAGAAGAGTATTTCTTGGAAAACCTAGGATTTGATACCCCAAGGGCACCTAGAGAATGGGTTTACAAGCCTAATAAACGGCTAGTTGCATTAGAGTTGTTATGAAATCTTGAAGAAAAATTCAGCCATTTGGATACTACATAGCATGTAGCTTTGGAATCTGAAAATGTTGAGTTGTTTTTGCAAGCTATAGATCCACAGTTGCAAGTAGAATTAGGGGAACTTCTTGAAGATAGAACCAATCCTATGGGGCTTAAAATAGATGCCAAGGATGCTATCTCTACATTGATTAAGAGACAAATGCGGAAAGGTAGATTGCAGAATGGGACTATTGCTCCTATGACTTCTCCTACTTCTACATTCATGGCTACTCCTTTGAAGAATATGGAGGATTTTCAAAATAAATTTGCTAAGTGGGAAGTTTCAAAGAGAGTTAGCCCTTCATAAGCTCCACCTAGAAATACTTTTGTGCAAAGATGTATATGGTAATAAGCCTTGATCATGAGTGCAAAGATTGTAAAACATTTAGGGATTTTTTGTAAAAGAATCTGGTTTTCTGGTAGGATGGGAGGACCAATGCAACCATGATAGGTAAGCCTATTGCTACAAACTTTGTTAAGGGTGGAATAAGAAAGATTTTTACGGATATATCTACTCCGATATCTTATGTAGCCACAAGAGATGCTTCAACTTATGCTATTTAGATTGAAAAGAAACTTGAATGTAAGTAAAAGTATGGACTTTTTCTTTATAGACTACAAATAAGGGCAAAGTTCCACAAGCAAATTTATCTAGTTTAGGGAAGAGCATCAGAATAGAGACTAGGTGGGACTCTCCAATTGATACATATTTGGTTTATGCTTGTTTAGCAAAGACTCAAGGTGTAGAAGTGATTGTTGAGAAAAAACAAAATCTGAGGGAAGATGGTGTTTCTAGCATGAGAATGTTAGAATGTACTCATATGAATATGTACTTAGAGAATATCTAGGAAGACAATATCTAGATATTTAGGAGAACTAAATAAGATAGATCTAGAACATGTGGAGGATACTTCATGAAGAA
Organism: Lygodium microphyllum; assembly: GCF_053477565.2. Classification (NCBI taxonomy): domain Eukaryota; kingdom Viridiplantae; phylum Streptophyta; class Polypodiopsida; order Schizaeales; family Lygodiaceae; genus Lygodium; species Lygodium microphyllum. The sequence goes on from NC_141143.1 coordinate 85,554,187, forward strand.
GACCTACCATATTCACACCTTTATTGTATATAAATGTGTACTCTCACCTATTTCGATTCATGTGTAAGAAAGTGTGCATTACAAGTGTGCGGTTCATTCTCCATCTCATTGTCTCGTTGTCTGTCTCTCTTTTTCTCACCATCACTTTCATTACATGGTATCAGAGCACACCAAGCTCTTAAGGGCCTGGGTTATTAGCTTATGGCTTTTGTCTACTCAATTAATCCTTAAATTTATTTCTTGCATGCAATCCAAATCAATTGCTTTGTGTGTATATTAGTAGTATTTGAATCCATGTCAAAGTAAAGTAACCTTATCCACATGCACCTTATCTTCATTATCTTGATCTCATTTTATCATGTCCACCTACTTCTTGTCTATTCTTATCATCTTCCTACTCTTATCTTCTTTATTATCACCTCTCCTTAAGAGAGCAAGAGATATTTGTCCTCCTTATCATTATTGTCATCCTTATCTCATCTTATCTCCTCTCTCATTATATTTACAAAAAATATTTTGAACTTACAAAGCTTCCTTTTGCAGTGCTGGTAGACTTGTTTCTACATTTTTGGATACTACTTATGAGGATCTTGCTGATCCTCAAAAGCCTTATACGTTTTGTCTACAAGAAGTTCCATTGCAAAGCGATGCGCATTCTTATGGATGGAGAGTTATATCAAATATTTGCAGAACAGTGGATTCAAAGTTGTTACAAATAGAAGGAGTGAATGTAAGTTAATTTCATTTGATTTTTGTGTAACCCTTATCATGATTTCTTTTAACTAACTTATAACATTTATTCTTACAGTGTAGAGACTATCCTAATTCATATGTTTGGTGGATAAGGGAGAGATGCATTGAGCTGATTTTGGACAAGGCAATCACACCATATGATCCTGACTCCCCTCTTCCTCCCAAAACTTCAATGGTCAAGGGCACAAGCAAGGGAAAGGGTAAAGGCAATGGTAATGGAAATGGCAATGGCAATGGCAAGGGCAAGGGCAAGGGCAAGGGCAAGGGCAAGGGCAAGGGCAAGGGCAAGGGAAAGGGCAAAGGCAATGGCAATGGGACCACTGCTGCAAAGTCTAAAAAAAAAGGAATGCCAATGCTTTCTCCTCTGAAATTTGATCCATCCCCTCTTAAACCCCAAGAAAAGAGAGTACCTGTAAAGGTGAAATTCTTTCAACAATCAAAGAAAGGCCCTGTGAGAAAAAACATCTTTGAAGAAATCAATAAAGAAGCCACAAAGCCAACAAAGGAGAAGGCAGCAGATAAAGAATCAAAAGAGCAAACATAAGCATACACAAGCCTTATTATTTTGGCTTTGTACATTTATATGACATTTTTGTACCTCATGATGTAATGAACTTTTTCACTTATAAATCGAATGTAATGTACATTTTATTTATATACATTCGAAAGGCAACTTGCTTCATGATAGCTTATGAGTTTCTACTAAAAAATATCTTAAGGACAGTCTATTAAGATAAATTCCTGCAAAGTTTTCATTCTCAAGGCTCAAAACTCACAATTGTGGGAGACAAACAACTCGTACAAGAGAAAGAGCACTCGGCTCTTTTACCAATTGTTATGCCATTTACTTTGAACTTATATCTAGGGGATGTATTGTCTAGCGATTCCAAGGTATCCCTCACATCTTTCAGACTCCAATTGGAAGTAACATTCACCTTCTTTACTTCTTCATGTGGCAAAATGTGCACCGCAAGTTTATATGGTGTGCAATCTGTATCGAAATCCAAGGGAACCCAAATACCCAATCTTAGTTTATATCTCCTGTAATCAAAGCCCAAAGCAAGAGTTTGGCGAGGGATACTATAAGCCAAAGCCAAGGATTGAGGGCATGCTATAGTGTTGTCCAAATCCTCTTCCGAAAAGTTTCTACTTAGCCAGGATACCTTCGTTCTTTGTAAATTTGTTGTTTTGAAGCAAGCCACGAAGATATGGAGGGGTATAAACCATGATAAGCGTATTCTTCTTGAGATCCTTCCAGCTGTCATGGACTTTTGAATATCCTGAGATATTTTGAATTTGAAACTTTGCACTGTTACCTTGTCAGGAATCTCCCAGTTTAGAGATGAATGGCTTGGCAATGGCAAATCTTTAATATTCCCATACCTATCCGCTTTAGAGGGAACCACATACTGTGCATAATATATAAAAACCTTGCATTCACTAAAAAAGGACACAGTTTGATCGGCATAAATAATGTCTGCCAATACCTTATGAATGGCATGGAAAGTCCCACTTAGGCTTTCCACAAGTTGCCATTCAATACTTGTTGATGGAAAGATATCTGCAATGACGAACCGTTTGTTAGAACTTGCCTAAATGGAAAAGAATTATATACGTTATTCAACTAATAACTTACAATGTGTTTGTTGGGGAACACTTCGTTTGGAGGCAAGTGCATATCCTTGGCCATGTAAACATGTTGCACCTTGACAAACCACCCTTCGGGCATAATTTTGAAGGCAATGATACGCCCCTTCCAATGATGTTTTATATCATCTCGTTTTCTTCTTTTCACCTTATGAGAGCCCTTGCAAGATGGCAGCATGGTAACCCAATCGTTTACAGTAAAAGTTTTGGGCTCCCAATTTCCATCTGCTCCGTAGCGCCAAGAACACAAATGAGTATGTATTGGGCGCCAAAAAGAATATTGAAAGATCTCCCGACTTTCAAAAAACTCATTATTAATTTCATCACATCCCTGTCACGTATTTTGTTAGATTTGTAAGTAAATAACATCTTTGGGACTCCAAAACATGTCAGACTTTAGGGATTTTGACTAAAAAAGAAGAGAGAATCACGAAATCTAACAAAAGTGCATTTTTTGAAGCATTTTTTGCCCTAATGGGCTCAATCAAGAGCTCTCAAATCAGGGCGAATTGTAAATAAGCTCACCCACTACTGAATGTATATTTCATGAAGAGTTGACTGCTGCAATAAGGTTCAAGATAGGGTGATTTGACATGTTTTAGGCTTGATCACTTGAGGTGACATCAAGGGACCTTCCTTCACTTGATTTTATATCAATGAGAGTTTGGTTTTTGCCTTGGATGGATGTAGCAAGAGCTTTAGAGATATAGAGTGATTAAGCATAGTCTTGATAGAGTTTCACTTGAGCTATTCCCTTGAGCATAGAGTTTTCTATCTGGAGGGTATCACTAAAATGTATATCTTTATTCATCATAATACATAGAGAGTCTTTTTTATTTCAATCAGATTCTATCTTCCATTTTGTCTATTCTCATTATTCCCTATGGATTGTGGCTTGATATAACTTCCATGGACACTACTTGGTGGTGACCCTCAAAGACCAAAACATTGGATGAGGGTCACTAGCAAGAGATAGCGGATGCTCCATTGGCAAAGGGTTGCCATGAACCACTTCGGGGAAGACAAGAATGGTGGAGGATGTCACCACTAAGTGATAGAGATTGTTGTTAGGCAATGGGTAGCCTTGAAGACAAAAGCACTAGAACATGTAGTGGTTAGGGATTTTTTAAAAACAAAACAAGGCTTTACCAGTGAATAGGTCACGGCGAGATTGGGGCTATCATCACAGAGTCACCTTCTTTTGTAGAGTCATAGTGTCAACAAAAGCTCAATGGATGGCACGAAGGCTCAACATGTATGACTAGCAAGATGAGAGTTAGAATACACAACTAGGTGAATGTGAGAGTCAAATGCAAGCAAATTCTAGTTTAAGAAAAGAGATTTTGCATTAATTGCTGTTATGCCACTACACAGACACAATGCAAAAAATCTTGGAGTGTATCATCATCTGGATTTCTTATTAATATCTAGAGAGTCAATGCCATATTAGTCATTAGTATTAGTGTCCATAGTATGGATGGTTAAAAAATATGAGATTTTTGGATAATTCTAGCCTATTTTTGATATTTTAGATATTATTTCTTATAAATATCCAAAAATGGTATAGAAAACTTCTAGAATAGATAGGGTGACATCCAAAAATGGTATAGAAAACTTCTAAAATAGGGTGACATCCAAAAAGGAAGTTACTTTTTCAACTAGTTTTGGAGATCTCATGCAAAAAGAAGGGTTCCAAAACCGTGTCACATGCGATCGCAGTTTTCAAGCAGCAAATAGCACTTTGAATTAAAAAGAAGAAGAAGGAGTGATCTGGGAGAATTCTGAGTAGGTGTCGGGGTTTTACCCCCCTTTCGAAGCCAACGGAACCATCAGATTTGCGGTGTAAGTAGTAGAGAAGAAGCTTATGTTTGGTGCATGGTTTTGGTCTACCAGGGAACTTGAAGAGATCTAATGCTTGAAGATTACTTTTGAGTAGTCCTAGACAAGGATTTTGTTTATCATCTCAGGTTCTATCAATACATAGTGCTTTGATTCATTGAGCTTTGTCTTTATCTTGTCTATCTCTTGTCTATTCCTTTTCTCTCTTCTATCTCCTATTCTCTATTTCCTTCTCTTTCTGATCTCCAATGGATATGACCTTTCGACTAAAACCCCTCCGACATTGGTGAACGCGACATGAAAGGTCATCATCATCAGAAGGAAATATAGGATGGAAGAACCTTCAAGCAAAATTTCTAGTGATGTTTTGCAGCAGTTGAGATGGTTGACAAAAAGGTGAAACCAAATGCTTTGCCCCTTCCACTAGATAGTGAGAGTTTGTATGAGAAAGTGTCAAGGCAGCCAGGTTTACGGGATCCTAAAGATATAGGTCATCATTTTACAATTGAAACATTAGAGGAATTGAAAGTTGGTGCAAAAGGCTTCTTTTGCCTACTGAAAGAGATTGTTTTATGGAGAGGCTGGATAGGCGTGGGAAAGCATTTGCATTTCAGCCAGCTGAAATAGGTTGTGTGGATTTGAATGTTGTCTCTCCTATGGTAATATTTATTACGCCACATGTACCATGGAACTTGAGGCCTATTCCAGTGCCTAGAGCTTACTTGCCAAAGGTAATGGATTTGCTAAATGAAAAGGTTTGCATGAAGTTCTTGGAGTCCTCTTCAGCCCCGTACTCAAATCGTTGGTTTACTGTGCTCAAAAGGAATGGGGCTTTGAGATTTATTCAAGATATGCAATTGGTCAATAAAGTGACCATATGAAATGTGGATGCATGTCTTGTGGTTGATGAATTTGTAGAGGCTTTTGCAAGCAAAGCGATCTATTCTTTGGGTGATCTTTACTCAGGGTATGATCAATTTTAGCTTGTAGTTAAGAGCAAGGATATCACAACCATGAAGACTCCCTTCGCATTAGTATAGATGTGTACTCTTTCGTAGGGTGCAATGAACTCAATGGTGGCACACATGACAAATGCTATGAATAGGGTACTTAAGGATTTTATACCACAATTGACAATGTCCTTCTTAGATGATGCTCCAATAAAAGGGTGTGCAGTGGATGAAACAAATGAAGAGATGGATGCTCATGGTTGAAGACAGTTTGTTACAAACCATATTGTTGATTATGAAAGGATTTTGATGTACCTAGAAGAGGTGTATTTAACTCTTTCTGGACAAAAGTTAGTAGTCTTCAGAGTTGAAGGGGTTTTGATTGTTAGGCATACGTGTGGACCCTATGGGCAAAGACAATCACCAGCGATGTCGTACCACTATGTGGACATAGTGCGAAAAACTCTAGAGTGCATCATCATTTGACTTTCTTATTAATCTAGAGAGTCAATGCCATATTAGTCATTAGTGTTAATGCCTGTAGTGTGGATGGTTCAAAAATACTAGATTTTTAGACAAGTTTAACCTATTTTTTATATTTTAGAGATTATATCTTGTAATTATCCAAAATCTGTAGACAAGTTCTAGAACTAGATGACATGTGAAAAAAGCAAGTGGCTTTCAGCCATTTTTGGGAGATTTTATGCAAAAAGAAGGATTGGCGAAATCGCACGACGTGGGATCGCGGTTGATAGGCAGCAAACAACACTTTGAACTAGGAGAAGAAGAAGGAGGAGTGATCTAGGAGTATTCTTGCCAGCTATCGTGGTATTTTACCTCCCTTTCGAAGCCAATGGAAGCATCAGATTGGCGGTCTGGGCAGTAGAGAGGAAGCTATTGTTTAATTACATTTTTGGTCTACAAGATATTTATCTTCTGAGGATGCAAAAATAAATTGTCAGGCTTCACCTCTATGAGTATTCTTTTACATCTTCTATTTCTTTGAACCCCTTCTCTTGCATCTACTCCTCTCCCTAAATCTCCCTTCACCCTATTATCTCTTACCCCTATAGTAGACTTTCGACCCTAAATGCTCCAATGGTGGTGAACCCAATGTGAAAGTCGGCAATAGGTATGTAAAGATGGGGGATTCTGTAGGTTCAAGTGGTGGTGATACTTTATAACAGATGATTGCTTTATTGCAGCAAAAAAAAACAACAATAATTGTTGTTACAACTTCATATGCAAACTCGGCAAGAAGCAGAAAGAATTGATTCCTTAGCTATGAATGCATTTCATGTAGTGAGATAGGAATTGAAGTAGTTTAAGGGTCAAAATGTTTCGGCCTTCATCTAATTCTATGAAGAAAAGATGTTGTTTCGTGGGGTATCGCAGTATCCATGGAGTCGGTATTTCTCCCATTTGGCCATGCATGCATTGCATGATCGGATTGATGAGTTACATAGAAGAGATGCTGATTTGAAAGCTTTTAGAGAAGAGTTTTTCCTAAAAGATGCATGATTGAACACTAAAAATACATTTACAGATTAGATTCAAAAGCCCAATAAAGGGTTGAGTGCTACAGCTTTACTCTATGAATTTGAAATTCAGTATGTGCAATTGGATACCGATGAGCAACAATCATTGGAGAGTTAGAAAATTGATTTCTTTCTGAAGGTTGTAGATCCTGTCTTGCAGGAGAAGCTGAATGATCATTTAGAAGATGCCTCTTCTGAAACAGGACTGAATTCAAATTGGGCTAATGTAACTAAGGTAGTGCATATGTTGGTAAAGAGAGAGCGGATGAAATTAAGATGGGGCACATGCACCACACTTGCCAGTGCTTAGAAGGGGATTGAAATTGTAGCCAAGGCGCACCCATGGCTATGGAAAAACAACTGGCTATACCTGTTGGTCCGATCAGCTCTTAAAGGTAATGATGTAGATGAATTAATCGAAGGCATGCATGATTTGAGGCTGAATTTGAGAGATATCTATGCAAAGGTCAAAAAGTTGGATGTTAAGGTAGAAGACAAGGGTCGGAAAATAGCCCAAAGACCAGACAAAGAAGGATACAATAGGAGATGCATTTGGTGTAATAGTTTACAGCATGAAAAGTGAGAATGTACAACTTACCGTGAAGCAGAAGCAAAAAGGTTAGTCTTTTGAAAAGATGGAAAAATACATGTAACAGAAACTGATCTTCCAATAGAGCCAAATTTTGAAAATGGTGGCATGCAAAAGAGGTTGGAAGAGATGGCAGCAAGGATAGCATTTGTTGCCATAGATGCAGTCACATATGGGTTGAGAATTGAAAGGACCAAAGAAGCTAAAAAAGGAGGCATGGCTGAAGCAAAATCTCATGTTTGGATAAAAGCACTAAATTGTATGGAAAAAGGAAAAATAGAAAAGTCTAAATTGGCTGATGCAAGTCAGAGTATATGAGGGAGAATAGGATGGAGTGCACAAGTGGATTCATTTTTAGCCTATGCTTATTTGGCTGAGGTTCATAATCAAGAAGCTCTTATAGAAGAAAAAATAAGAAGAGATGAGGACACTACTAGTCCTTCCTCTTTAGTCCCATATAAACACATAATACGAAGTAAAATGGAGCAGTAGAAAGAGGCTAAAAAAGCCATGCCTGAGCATGTTATAGAGGATGCATCTCAAGAGAAGAAACAAGAAGGAAGAAAAGGGGCAAGCTGCTCGGTTACAAGTTACAATCGGATCTTGAGACTACCACAAACCTTAAAAAGGTCTTGGAAGATCGCATAGTTGGTAGTAGAGTGGAATTCACACTTGGCAAAGCTCTTCGAATCACAAAGCGTGAATTTCATGATGCAATAATTGATATGCTAAAAGAAAAAAGACAATTTGATAGTGAAGTTTTGCAAGCATTGATGCAGGTTGACAAAGACATAGAGAAACAACTTCAGGGGGAATATGATGATGCATGTAATGTTGATGTTGAAAATGGGTTAAATGGGAGTGTAGATAGCAAGCTTTTGGCTGAAATTGGTCTTATGGGTAGCAGTAAGCATAGAGAGAAGGCTGTGTATAATGGGGATGTCCATCAATAAGTACACGAAGAAGAAGATGCTCATTTTATTCCAAGTAGTCATTATTCACGAATGCATTGGGTTCGTGGTACAACAAAGACAATTGTTAAAGTGAGAGAAAGAGAGACGCCTTGCATAGCTCTCTTGGATAATGGTTCTGAAATCAATGTTATGGCACATAGCTTGTATGAGAATGGAGGTTGGCTGATTGATGTAGATTCGGGATGGCGCATGCGGGCAACAAACAATTCATTAGGGGATCTTTATACGGCTTGTTTGAATGTACCCGTGACTATTGGAGATGTTAGAGATGAATATCATTCTTTTTGTGTAGGATTCATGTAGTTATCCAGTGATTTTGGGGCAGCCCTATATTTTGGAATCAAGGCTGGAAACAAAAGCCTTGGATGATGGTTCTTTATATGCTTGGATTCATAGTAAAGACAATGCAAAGGCGGTGTAGTTTCTTAGTATTTGTGTGAGAATAATCTCCGCAATCGGGATAGGCTGTGGATAATCCCATGCCACCTAATGCGCAGGAGTTTAAGGGTTTTTAGATAGCACTGCTGTAAGTGGAGGCTATGGCAGTGTCTCTAGGAAGATAATTATGCCTCCAAAAAGGGGGAAACTATGTTTGTGTCTAGATTGAAGGAATAAACAACATATAGTCTTGGCAGTTTTAAGAATATTTCAGCCATGTGTAGGGTTGAAAAGAAATATGTAGGATGGGCTGAAAAAGAGATGAAGACATATGGTCTGATGGCTACAAATGAAGGTATTTCAGGGTTGGTTGATGTTGATACAATGGTTGAAATTACTGCAACAATTAATGCTAAAAACTAGACAGAAAAAGAGATTATTTATGTTGACACTTTAGAGATGTATAAAGTCATTTAATTGTTTGATGAGCATGAATGTTATTGGCTGCAATATGGGTTGCAAAACAGGGCTGAACCAAGGGTAGATACAAAGTACAAAACTGTTACAAAGAAGGTTACGCCTATGGCTTTGCCTTTACCATGTGAAAGTGATGGGTTGGCTGAAAAAGTGACTCAACAATCTAGTTTACATGATCCACATGGATTCAGACATAAATTTACAGCTGAAACTTTACAAGAGCTAAAATTTGGTGATACAAGCTTTCTTTTGCCTGCAAAAAGAGCTTGTTTCTTGTAGATATTGGCAAGGAATGGGAAAGCCTTTACGTTTCAGCTCGATGAAATTGGATGTGTTAATTCGACCATAGTTGCGCTTATGGTGATCTTTATAGTACCTCATGTGCCATGGAATTTAAAGCCTATTCCAATACCTCGAGCATATTTGCGTAAGCTACTAGAGATTTTGAATGAGAAGATTAGAATGAAAATTTTGGAGCCTTCTTTAGCTCCAAATTTGAATTGATGGTTTACTATTCCAAATTAGAATGGGTCTTTGAGGTTTATACAAGATTTACAACCAGTTAATAAGGTCACCATGAGGAATGTTAGATCAGGCTTGATAGTGGATAAATTTGCAAAAGCATTTGCAGGCAAGGAAATTTACTTTATGGGAGATTTATATTCAGGATATGATCAGTTTTAGCTTGCATTAAAAAGCTGGGATATCACTACCATGAAGACACCACTTGGATTGATTAGGATGTGTACGCTTCCATATTAGCCATTACTTTGTGGGCTATGCACTTACAAGGTATATGCAATGCAAGACGTATGCATGAATGTATCTAAGGTGCGTAAATTCTTGTGTGCATGTGTTTTTATTTGATATGGATCCCTTACTTTGCACATGTAGTTGATGCTCTATATTAGCTCTTGAGAAAAGGTGAGGTTTCACTGGGAAAGGAAGCATCATAAAAAAATGAAGAAATAGATTTTATGGCTGAAGGTGACTTACCCGAACCAACGATGGAGCAAAAACTAGATTTGATTATGATGCAGTTTCAAGAGGAACAAAGAGCACGTCAAACTTTGCAAGCTCAATTGGCCAATCTGTATACGACGTACGATCGATGCAACACTTAAAGCGCAATCTATTCGGAAAGAAACAAAGATAAGTAAAAGAAATTTCAAATTTCATACTTTCAATGGGTCATGCGATGAAAAGACTGTACTTGCTTTTATCAGTCAATTTGATGATTATTTCCATGAAGAACAGTACGCTGAGAAAGACAAAATTAAGTGTGTCACTAATCATCTAGTGGATAGAGCATCTCTATGGTGGATTGTTGTCCGCGCAAGAGCATTGATTGTCCTACTACTTGGGAGACTTTCCAAAAGAAATTTTTGCTGAATTTCCTTCCACCCCAATTCCACGAAAAAGCAATCAAACAATGGGATCTTCTGCAACATAAGAATCGTGAGCCTATTTCACAATATTCCGAGCGTTTTTGGAATACTTAGTTGCAACTTTGAATGCTCGAAGATGTACCTGAAGCAACCCATAAACGCAAATTTATGTGTGGCTTACTTGGACATTTTTATGCGGAGGTCAACATGTTCAAGCCAACGACTCTCGAAAAGATGCAATTTCCTTGGCCCGTGGCACTGAGGACAAATTTCAAGGACGAGAGAAGCAACCACAACAATTTCAAACTAATGGTAACTTTGGTTCAAAACCATTCAAATCAAATTTTCGAAGATTCAATCAAAATCGTTTCCTTCCATCTTCATTTCGTAAATCTTGGACACGACCACCTACTTCACCATCAAACACAAATCCAAACTCTAAGCTATCTTTCCAGCAAAATTCTAGCATTCCTAAACTTCCCGCTATTACCGATAATGTATCTAAAGCCAAACCCATAGTCTGTTACAAATGTCATCAACTTGGATACCTAGCAACGAATTGTCAATCCAAAAAGCCAACTGTACACATCAATTATTTGGGAGCGATAGAAGATGAAGAACATGAAGAAATGCCAAATTTCATGGAAGACGATGACGATATCGGTACTACTTCAGATACTTTACCAAGTATCCCCATTCTTTATTAACAATGAAATGTCTTGTGCATGGTAAAGAAAAGATTGTTTTACATGATGATGGGAGCACACACGACTTTATTTCTGCAAAGTTGGTTAAAGATTTGAATTTACATACTGTTTCTACACATTATCGCATCAAGGCTGCATTCTTAAGCACTAGATACAATGAAGAAGTGCTTGACTTAGAAATTAAAATTGATGATTATGTTGAACGTAGAAATTTCTTAGTTGTGCCTTTGCAATCCAGTGACATTATCTTAGGAATGCCTTGGCATCATCAGTACAATCCCAATATAGATTATTCCACGCATTCAATGAAGATTCATTCTAATGGGAAACAAATCACATTGCATGGTATGCACACTTTTGATAATTTTCCATTGCTTAGTCATACACAGGCTAAACGTGCATTACGAAAAGGTAGCAAATCCTATTTAATATGGGTGAATGAAATCGAAGCTAAAGAAAATCAAATACATCCTAAGCATGCACAATTTCTTTCACAATTTCAAGATTGTTTTGCCGCTGACTTACCACCTAGCTTACCACCTATATGTCCCGAAGATCACAAAATAGACCTAGTTCCTAGATCACAACCACCATGTAAAACACCATGTAGGCATAACCAAATTGAACAAAAAGAAATTCAAGCCCAAGTTGAAGAATTATTAACCCGAGGACTCATTAGACCTAGTAGTTCTCCATTTGGTGCACATGTTCTATTAGTGAAGAAGAAAAATAACACCTATCACATGTGCATTGATTATCGTGCCCTAAATAAGATCACTATTAAGAATAGATATCAAATTCCTAGGGTAGATGATCTTTTGGACAAACTACAAGGATCTGCAATATTTAGCAAGATAGATCTTAAATCTAGATACCATCAAGTAAGATTGGACACATCTGATATATTCAAAACTGCATTTAGAACACAATTTGGACACTATGAATTCCTTGTTATGTCTTTTGGTTTAACTAATGCACCAGCCACATTCAGTCGTATGATGAATCGCATATTTTTGAAGCATCAGCATTGTGTCATTGTTTTCTTTGATGACAAACTACAAGGATCTGCAATATTTAGCAAATAGATCTTAAATATGGATACCATCAAGTAAGATTGGACACATCTGATATATTCAAAACTGCATTTAGAACACAATTTGGACACTATGAATTCCTTGTTATGCCTTTTGGTTTAACTAATACACCAACCACATTGAAGAGCTCATTTTTCACCCTAGCATTGAGAGAGAGAGAGAGAGAGAGAGGGAGAGGGAGCTTCCATTAGTGATTCGAATTGATCTTGCCATCAGGGAGTTCTTCTCACGCACCAAGTATATCAAACCCTTCCTCCTACGTCCTTGTTGTGATCTGGAAGTTTGTGTGCCTTGTGATTGCTGAGATCGCTAGATTTAACGAAATCGCCCTCGGTGCTGCCGTCATCACCATGCGCAACTCGGCCTGTCCGAGTGGCTTGGTTCTGGGCCGAGTCCTAGAATCGGCCCTCAGTCCTCTTGCCTTAGCCTGCCCAAACATACCATTCGGCCCTCGGCTGACTCAATTTGTCCCAACCCAACTCGGCCTTTTTTGACTCGGCCCGTCCAAACGATCGACTCAGCTCACTAACCTGACTCAGCCCCTCGGCCACATCCATTCGGTCGTCCGAGCCTCAAATTCAGCCACTATTCCTATTCGATCCTCGGCTCATCCAAATCCACCACTTGGCCCCTACAATTTGAACGAGTTGGGCCGAGTCTGATTTTTGCAAATTTTTTGGAGAATTACACATTGTGAGCCATCCCGACACACCTAGAGATCAATTCTAGCGCAAGGAATAGGTGAATTCGCAAGATGTAGCCGCTTAGCAGTCTGAGTAGGTTATTGAGAGAGTCAGCGCCATCATGGCAACCAGTGGAGTGATCATAGACCCGAAACAAACCTAAAACAAGTAAGACGATGCAGCAAGAAACCCTAGAACCTCAATGGGCCAATCTAGCCAACAAGGGCAAAAAGACCACACCACAAAAACATGCATAGGTTGCATTCCGACTGTATCTAGTCAAAGCGGAATGCAACGACCTCAAGCTACAACTGTGAGGATAACTAGACATGGCAGTCCTGAAGATAGATGCACCTTGAACGGCACTACATAGACGACCCAAGATATCAATAGAAAACCCAAGTCTAACTGTGTACTTGGGGACTCAAGGGCATACATCAGATAGCTTAAATTTACAAGCCAAGACCTGGAAGATGAAGACATAGTGCCGCCTGCTTACCTTAGGGTCAAACTCACCGCAAAAAGAGAGCATAGTATTGATGCTCTCATTGATCAAGGAGCTGACTTTTAATATATTGACCTATGAAGCATGGACCCTTCTAGGCCAACCAGAGCTCACAGCAACTAATGCAACTCTTAATCCTTACAGTGGACACCCACAAGCACTTATAGGAAGTGCAAAATCCTTGTAACTATTGAGACTGAAAGATTGCCTATCATATTCCATGTTTTTCCAAATAGTGCTAATTATGGAAAGGAAACCCTCCTGGGACCCTTCAAAAGGGCAACGAAGTGTGAGGCCAACTATGTAGCATAGAGGATACACTCGACACTACCAGGTGTGAGGATGATCACAACCTTTAATAAGGGTGACCTCATCCAACCTCAAGGGAAAGACAAGGAACAATTTGACATGCCAGGCAATCCTATTGATGAGAGCAATGACTTGTTGAAAGAGTTGATACAAGCGCATGTTGAATAGAGAGAACCAGTGAGCGAGGCCATGCTTGAAACAAGAAGGTCACGAGACAATGCCAAGGACAGGCTTTGGACTTACAAATATCATAGAAGACCACAAAAAAATCCCAATCCTTATGGATGAAGGTATCGATGGAGAGCCAGCACAACGCCGCAATGGGTATCCAAGGTGTTGCTATGTGCTCAGGGATATTATGCAGGTAACTGTTAGATTTGGGTACCCAAACCCTCAGCTAAACCACCTCTATCAGCTAACAACCAAGACGTATCGAGAGCAAAGAAGGGCAAGAGGAAATCTAAATGAAAAAACAAATCTCAAGTCAAAAACATTAGAGTGACGGAGCCCCTCACTATTGAAATCAAGGAAAACGAGACTAGTCGAAGGGTAGATCCTCAGCCTAGCATGCTTAACAAGCATATCTCAAATGTAATCGTTTAGGGTACACAAAATCCACTAGTGCCCAATGAGCCTTTGATTTTCCAAAAGGATAATGAGTGTCTTAGGTGCAACATTGCTCATGGTAAGGTTGATTGCTCAGTAAAGCAACTGGCAAAATCATCTAATAGCCACCAGCAAATCTCCCAGCTAATGCCAAGTCCAGCAAGGAGTCCCAAATCTCTTACATCCTCTTTCCCTATGCGGATACAGGAAGCACAACAACTATCGTCAAGTGTAGCTGCTCAGTCCCAATCTCTATGTCCATATAAGCTTCCAAATGTCCAAGAGGTGGGACATAGCAGCCACGAGCAAATCTCCCATCTAGTGCCAAGTCCACCAAGGAGTCCCAAATCTCTTACACCCTCTTTCCTATGCGGACACAGGAAGCACAACAACAATCATCAAGTGCAGCTACTCAATCCCAATCTCTATCTCCATATAAGCTTCCAAATGTCCAAGAGGTGGAACATGACACCACCCTTATTAGCTCTCAACCTAAGGATATGCATGTGCAATCCATCGTGACTAGCTCAACTCATCCTTGATCTGTACAAGAAAATGCGCAAAAGGCAACAAAAGACACGACCACTTCTAATGTGCTTAAGGACTTAACATCACAATCAACTAATAGTAGCCAGTCCACTGAACTAGCTGTTACTACTTCCAATCCGGAATCTCAGCAATCACAGCCTTTGGCCATGATGATGCCTCTTGCGGAATGTGTCCTTAGCAATTCACACATGGAAGAGGTTTCGCAATCAACATCCTTGACACCTCTAGCACTATCGAAGCACCTTAAGCCTAGAATTGAGGAGAAACCTCTCGAAGATGTGGCCAAGGAGATGGCACATCTAACCAATCAAACTAGCAAGGCTGTCCAGCAGGTTGCATCTACGTTCCATGAGGATACACCAGAGAAAGAGAAAGTTGAGGCCCAACCAAGCACATCAATGACTGACCTAGTTCAAGATCTTGAGTCTTTAAGGGATACACCTTCATTTCCCAAGTACAAGAGGAGAAAACAACGAAAACTATGGTAGTTACAAGTGGTTGGGGATACTAAGAAGACAGAGACTAAGAGCATGGAAGGGCAAAATAAAGCATTGAGTCCACTCACTAAGGAACCCATGGCCATCTCTCCTAACAGCGGTGAAACCTCAAACATCCATGTGTTCTAATAAGTCAAAGAAACCATTACCATCAACGATTGCTTGCAACACTAAATCCACCGACAACAGAACTTATATTGACCAATCAAGAGTGGATACAACACTGTCACAACATGTTGACATAACTATAATAGTCACATCCAAGAGAAACCATGACACAATAGTAGCAAAGCCTCACGAAAAACACAAAAACCTCAAGGATGTAAGCAATCCTAGCATTGGCCAAACTTGCTCATCTAGACCTGACCCCCTAGCTATGCTAAAGCCTAAAGTAACTCCTAGAACCTTGCTAGACATGGCTACTGGAGCAAGCCTTCATGGAACATAGAAGTGTCACAAAGTGCTTGACTGAGTTGGATGCTAAACTCAAATTATTCGCATGCATCTACATCCTTGCAAACATGGGCACATTCCTTAGGGAATAGCTCAAGGAATACTTGCCATGTTCTCTACCCTGGGAAGAGCGAGAATGTCTTAACAAGCACTACGACACGCTCCTACATAAGCGCATGTAACTCATCTCTGACGAGGAGGCCAATGAACTACACTTAACTATGACATTCAATGAAGTGCTTTGCCAACCAAATCTCTTAGAGATAGAGCAACTTAAGCAACAATCAAAAGTTCGAAGTCAATTTGAAGAACATTGATTTGAAAAAGTGGCTCTCCTCTTCTTCTTCTTGTTCTTACTTGCTTGAGCTTGTACTTGAGAGAGGGAGTGTGAGAGTGTGAGGGAATGAGTGTGTGAGGGTGAGGGACCGGGGTGGAGAAGCTCTCCGTCTTCTCCTCCTCTTCTTCTTCTTCTTCTTCTTCTTCTCTTCTCTTCTCTTCTCTTCTCTTCTCTTCTCTTCTCTTCTCTTCTCTTCTCTTCTCTTCTCTTGCTCACAGCAATGGAGCTTGAAGTGCGGAGCTTGAGGATGGACCTCACTTGAAGTTTGCACTTGGATCGTGGAGCTACCAGAGTGCTTGGGAGAGGAGGTAACTCAATTGGGCTTGGAGGTAAGCTCACTACACCCGTAGAGATGGATGGCATGTCGGCTATCTGAGAGGTAGTCGTTAGTGCTCGGCTTAGAGCACTTGAAGCAATAAGCGGTCCATGGGTCTCTACAGTTGATCGCCTCTACATCATTCATGCACAACATAAAAGCATATGCCAAGTTGGTAAAAGAACTTTAGAGCCAACTTGACAAGATGATTGAAGAAAAAAAGGCCACACTTGCAAATCCAGAAAAAGAAAAGTATGCCTTTGCAACCTATAAGTTAGAAAAAATGAGGGTGGTAGCCATAACAAACAAGGAAATGATTGCATTAAAAGATGCCTTAAGGGCAAGACAGGGTGAAGAAGGCCTAAAGACATGTATGGTGAAGAAAGGGAGAACCATATGGCTCTAGAGGAAATATGTGTCTTTGACTCCAAGGAAAATAGACACCTAGAGTTGGAAAATGAGGCATTGAAGAGGCAAAAAGAGGAAGCAAGAAAAGAGTTGCATGTGGCAAAAATACAAAAAGATGAAGAGGCCATAAAGAAGCTGGTGGAGCTACATAACCAACTTCAAGTTCTCCATGAATAGGCAATCCTAAAGGAACAAGTCGAGTGCCAAAACCAAGAAAAAGAACAAATGAATTTATTATGGCGAGAGCAAGAGCAGGTCATCACTACCATAGCCCAATACATGAACCAAGGTTTGGAGCAAATGAAAGAGAAGGTAGAAGAATGGATAACCAAGAATGAGGTTAAAATTAAAGACTTAGCTTACGAACTAGCCCATTTAGAGAGTGAGTGTGTTGATAACCGAGTCAAGAGAGGAAGAGACAAAATGAGGAAGTCAAAAGGAAATTAGAGCTGGCAAGGAGAGCGCTTCAGCATGGATTCCATGCCAAGGCACCCAAACCTAGCACCAACTTAGGAGCAGAGGAATAAAGAGCCCATTTGATCACAACTAGATTAACCATGTAAGAACTCAAATTACTAGGGTTTGGGGAGCTAGAGCAACAAGCATAGTAGTCTCTCGAGAGAGAGATGAGAGGCAATGCTTGAAGAGGGGCCGGACTTTGAGCATGACTATGCCTGAAAAGGGGTTGACTTTGAGCATGATTACATTGAAGAATAGCAACCGTATGAACCAAGCCCCCCCCCCCCCCTCTGCAATCACAATCACAACCAAAAGAGCAAGGAGAGGAAGCTATACCACCCAAAAGAATGGTGGAGATGAGGCAT
This sequence comes from Lygodium microphyllum, assembly GCF_053477565.2. Classification (NCBI taxonomy): domain Eukaryota; kingdom Viridiplantae; phylum Streptophyta; class Polypodiopsida; order Schizaeales; family Lygodiaceae; genus Lygodium; species Lygodium microphyllum. The sequence goes on from NC_141143.1 coordinate 85,572,008, forward strand.
AGGCAGAGAGAGCATGTAGAGCTAGCATGAAAAGAAAACTTAAAGCCAAGTTGTTTCATGTTTCTCATATGGCCATCTCTCAAGGGATGGAGTGAGATCCTGTGAATTGGAGCCATGAACTTATAGTATGGGAGTACTCGGAGAATCGTGCTCGACCATCCAAATTTGCCTTCACTTTCCCTCAAACACTAGATAGAGTATTATCTCTAGGGATAATGGAGGAAGTGATAAAGCTCTCAGTAAGGTTGAGGAAGAGATGGTTGGAGGAGAGAATGCCTTTTGCAAATACTACTAAAACAAAAGTCTACTAAAGAGTGGTCATGCCCCTCTTTTTTGACATTAATATAGGGATAGATAGATGTGCAATGACCCACCTCATGATGAGAGTCACCCTCTTGCCACAATTTTGTATGAGCATATTAAAATATATGAGTAACAATAGGTTCTCTAGGTGTAGCCACCCATTTTTGTCATCTACACCCCTCAATGTACGAGTCAACTTGAAGGGCTATATGCAAAGCAAAGCTGTCCTAAGAAAATCCCTCAAGCCTTCTCGTAGCTTAGCTCTTGCCCATGAATAGGATGCCACTTAATGTTCTCCCTTGTAATTTAGAAAAAATAAAGAAAAGAAAATAAGAGAAAGAAGTGAAAAAGAAAAGGAAAGAAAATTGAAATCCATCCATTTGTGCTCTATGAGTGTCACAATCACTACGCATAAGGACCACCCTAGCCCCTCCCCACCTCACAACTTAAGGCACATCAAGGACATGATATTCTGATAGACCTATCTCCTTAACTCACTCACAACACCTTTCTTTACACGAACTAGGTCCTCAAGTGTGGGACAACATCTTAGGCTTTGCCTATGGTTCCAACCCATCTCCTAGTTTCACCATCACTTACACAGTGCACTCCATGGTAAGGTAGACACACCCCCTACAAAACACACTCTTTTTCTTTTTAAGTATATTGTGTAGTGGCACGGCAAGCCAATAACTACCAAGGGCTTCGTCAACTAACCATCTATCTTCGATATTAGCAACCTTCAAAACCTGCTTCACAAAGTGTCCCAACATGGCCTACCTCTCCAATGGCCCTAATAATCATTCCACACCAATCCTCAACATTTTCAACCCATACCATCAAGTGCCATAGGACTGGCACTCAGCTAGAAGGGGGGTAAATTTAACCCTAGGTAGACCAAGTTGGAAAATCTTAAAAAACGGAAACGGAAAACAATACCAAGGCAAGAGAAAGACGGAGGACAAAGGTACAATAAGAAAATTTTGAAGACACAAAGTGTAGGAAAAAGTTTAAATGTAAGAGAAAGGCGTAGAAGACTAAGTGCACCTTAATATTTATACAAAAATAGCACCATATGCCTTGTAATTTATCTTATAAAAGAGCATCAGACTCTCTCCTGTGCAAGTTATCAAGAATGAGAGACACAAGTTAAGGCCAATGCTAATAGGTATGGAGGTCGAAGCTTGGAGCTTGGAGATGGATCTTGTTTGAAAGCATATATTGGATCATGGAGCTAGCGTCGATTAGATTCAAAGTTAAGCTCACTACATTTGTGTGTGGGAGAGTGCACACAGCTAATAGCCATTGCTCTTTGCATGAAATGCTTGAAGCAATAAGTGGTCCATGGGTCTTGGTAGTGTGCTCATGAGAGTGATGATAAGAATCCATGTGTGAGCATGGGTGGATCCTAACTTATATATCAGATGAGGTCTATATGACCAAATGGCAAAAAGATGACATTTTTGTATCTAGCCTTTTGGTTAGATAGAGTAGTTATGTTGGTAGCAACTCGAGGCACAATGCATCAAGTTGTGGGGTGTGGGAGTTATCAGGGGCCCCTATTGTGGGGTCTGGAGGCTGTGGAAGTGGTCCTTGGCTAGGGGGTCTCAAGGGATCAATGCCCCCCCTAACAAGGGTCCAAGGGTAGCACCCATAGCCTGATGGTAATGGGATATTTTGTAGTTGACTAGGGAAGGTTTATAGAATGGTCACACACGTTGCCTGGGGGGGGGGGGGGGGTCTCAAGGGACCAATGACCCCCTCCTGACAAGGGTCCGGGGGTAGCACCCATAGCCTGATGGTAAAGGGCTATTTCGTAGAGTTGACTAGGGAAGGTTTATAATATGGTCACTCATGTTGACTAGACTACCTTCCCAAGATATAAAAAGAAGGCCCATCTAAAGCCATTGTCAATCTATATTTCACCCAATCAAAGTTATTCTATATATCCTTAAGCCTTTCACCTATCATCTCTCTATATCACTATCTAAGCTTCACAATGGAAGCGCATGGGTGAACAGAGCTATCTTTGTATTAGTTCGCTTGAAATTAAAGCAATTTCTATTCTTCTCATTTTTGTTGTATATTCTCTACTCCTTGCTTAGATTTTGTTTGCTATCTTGTATAATTTCTATAAGTTAGAAATTGGGTGGGGCCCTTATACCTCCCCTTTTAGGGAGGTTATCCATTTCAGCATTATTCATGCCAATGTGCACTTAAGTGAAAGTTTTCTATGATTCGCCTAGCCATCTAGCCCCCAAAACCTTAAGGTAATGGATGATCTCTCATTTATCCAATTATGGAAATTTTCTCCATTTAGCCTAGGATTCAAACCTGGTCTCAACACATCACCGTTGCACCAATAGTGAGCTAAGTTTTCTCTGTGGATTGCATTTCCAACACCCCCTTCAAGCCACACCTTAGTTGAGGTCCTAGTGCCACCCAAGATCAGTAAACTAAGCTTTGATACCAAGTTAGAAATTGGGTGGGGGCCCTTATACCTCCCCTTCCTCCCAGGAGGTCACCCATTTTAGTATTGTTCACACCAATGTGAACTTAACCAAAAGTTTTCCATTATTGGTCTAACCACCTAGTCCCCAAAACCTTAAGGTGTTGGATTACCTCTGATCTATCCAATTATGGAAATCTTCCTCCATTTGGCCTAGGATTCAAACCTAGTCTCAACACGTTGTCGATGCACCAATAGTGAGCTAGTTTTCTTTGGCAAGTGTGGATTGCATTTCCAACAATGTACTTAGTGTTCTCCTTGATACCATCATGAAGGAATTTGTTCACTTTCCATCTCCCTTTCTTTATCTCAACATTCAAGCACAAATACACTGCCTTGACCATTTCAACATGCATTACCTTGTTAATCTCCTTTCACTGCATGTGAGTCGGATTAGCCCAATGTGAGAGTTGCTATGCTATGTGTTGGACCTCCTTTCTATCCAATAAATTTGCTAAATGCTTCAAGCACTCATGCATCTTTTGAGCATGCTCATTGTACACATTCACTTCATTATCATCATCCTTGTTTCTCATAGTCACCTGTCTTCACAATCACCCATGTTGTCTCCTTAATGGATAGAGGTACTATGTTATGCTTTATAGATTGATAATAAGATGTCTACTAATTATGAGCAAATGCATCCACAATGCAATGAGAGACAAGTTAGCATCACGAGAGATAGAAAATAAATTACCATGGTCCATAATGAGAGACAAGTTAGCCCAACTACAAACTCTGACTTTTTAACAAATTACAAATGAGGAACTATGACTCTTTAACAATGAGAGATAGAAAACAAGTTAACATAATGCCAAGTAAGCATAACCAATGATAAGTTGAAATAATGAGGTATGAATTCTTAGATATAAAAATTACAAATGATGACTATTTAACAAATTGTATTCCATAGAGTATAGAGTTTTACAAAAAGATTATACCTCTAATCTAGGTATCCATGCATTCACAAGTCATAGACTCTAAAATTTGATAAAATTGTCTTATGTAATACAAAGAGAGATTTCATAGTATGGACTATTCAAAGAGGATAAGGGCCAAGCTCTACAAGTAGTTTTTGCATCTTTATAGGATGAATGTGGCACTCCACCCTTATGAAGCCATCAAAATCCACAAAGGGCATTTGCAAGCCCCTATCATTTATCAACATACGATCTCTTGTCTTCCAGTCTATCACGATTTCTTTGTTTCCTACATCCCTTAGCTCATTGTGCAAAGACCTAACTACTAAAACTCAATGAGGCATATGCCAAAGCCAATCGATTGCATACATATTGGATTGCTTTGTTGTAGGCAAGGACTGCAATAGTGAGTCATAGATCTCAGGTGCAATCCATGGCCTTCTTCTCATTTCCATCTCTCCTTTCCATTGGTGCTCATCTATGACATGCAAGTCCTCATTAGGGAACCCACATTGCCGGTTGAGAGCTAGTCTTAGAATGCATAAAATAAGCATTAGGCCCTAGTTTATGATGCCCACCCCCACCGGGTTTTATCTCTAATGAAGTCTAATACTATTTTATTAGCACACAAGTCTATATGGATGATACCATCACTATGCATAGCCTTCATCCCATTCACAGGTGCATGAATAATATTTGGCATATTGTCGATAATGTCCAAGATTGTAGCTCTCGTGTTTGCACTAGGCTCCATGTCAAGATCAAGTTTGAAATTGAATTGAATTGAATTGAGACTTATGTTGGTGCTCAATTTTTCTACTATATTTACATTGTCGGTCAGAGCTCCATATAAGTATGTCACTTAGTATTTCATCATTGAAGAGGGGAAATACTATAACCCAAGGGGACTCATAAGTAAAGGCAATGCATTGGATAATCAATGAATTGACCTTCTACATCCCATGCTCCACTTGAAACTATTGTAGCTTAGCATTATTTGAGCCCTCTGAAGACACCTTTGCCTATGACCTTGCCAAACTTGATGGCATCAAATGGAATATTGATTGTTAGCGCACATTGATGATTCTACAATGTACTTATTATAGTTCCCAACTATTGCAAACAGATCAACCAACTGCACCCTTGTGGGACTAGAGCAGAAACTTTCATCTATGGTAGTCTTCAACTACTTTGAAAGAGAGGTCCACTTGATATGTCCTCTTCTTGCTTTGAGCATGCCACCTCCTCTCTTCACTTCATATTCCACAATGATAACTTCTCCTTCAAAGCAAAGTCTGGTGCTAGCTCCTTACAGTCTTTGAGCATCTTGGGTGCACCTTCAAGCACCATGTAATAAAGATGCAAGTTCTTCTCAAGATTGTAAGGACCAAAATATAGTGAAAATGTATTCTTGGTACCTATAAACCAACCGAAAACACTAGTTAGTAAGGACCAAAAAGCATTGACAAGTTGCATGTGTCAAGGGACCACCTCGATTGTCATCTCCTTTACACCATGTTAAATGTACCTAATCAGAAGATAAAGAACCCATTTCACTTGTCACAAAAAGCAACTGCCTTTTGTCTCAGATGATAGAGAGAGCTCCGATCACCTATATCTATACAAAGGAGCACAACATTGCCATTTTGTATTAAGGAGATTTCTTGATTATGATATCAATTTGTGAGGATAAGAAGTAGAGAGGTAGATGCAAATATAATCAACTATCATGAGTCCATAATTTATTGATGGAGAGATGACAATATGGATTACCTTGCAAATTTGTAGCCCAAGTTTTTGTGAGCAAAAGATGGCTATAAGATATTTTCTGATAATAGCTTCATGAGAGAGGGATAGTTATATGAAAATTGTGAGAGAGTGATAGCCATAAGAGCTTTGATAAGGGTAGACAAGCCAGATTGGAAAGGCATAAGAGTGGTGATTTAGAAGAGTGGTTTGGGACTTATAAGAGCTTCATGAGAGAGGGATAACTATATGAAAATCATGACTCAAGAATGGAAGGGGTGAATTCTCAAATATATCGATAAAATTACCTATGACTCATGCTTACTAAGGTCCTTAGGGAAGATTGATTTTGTCTCTAATTTTAAGTTACATGTTGACAAATAAATTTTAGTAAAATAACTAATGTCTCACTTCTATAATGCCTACCTTCAACTCATAAAATGTTGCTAGCTACATCATGTTGATAAATGATGATTGAGGCGAGCTACAACCACATCATTCCCAATGTATTCTTCTCTCACGTATATAGTTTGGATAATACCAAAGATTTAGGTATAATTCCGTATAGAACCACTTTCCTTAGAATAATACAACACGCTACATAGGAGACCATACTTGCTTTTGTAAGTTTATATCTCTTATTATGACTTGATTTATGTAGTGTTGTGTTTCATTGCACAACATGGGGTAATTATAGTGTATAGGGTATTGCATTGTAGACAAGTAAGTAGATAATCAAAGGTAATTTAGGGTTTTTAGTGAAAAGGACAGTGATTATAATGCTTCTTGGTAGGATGCTCATTTTAACACTTACATTTAGGTCTATACATGCTTCTTGTATCTTTATGAGGAAAAACTATTAAATGAGGAAGTATGATCATTTTGCACTTTTAATCCATGCCTCAAGTGGTAGCAATTGGTGACAAATTATGAGAAAGTTGCTTCTCTTAGACTTTGGGTTACCCAAAAGGTAATGCATTCGTAAATGTATCTAGATGGTAAATATCCTCCATCTTGATTCTTTAGTTTCTTAACATGATGTGATTATTTTAAATTTTAAGGCTACATTTTAAGCTATGGGAACTCAATCTAATGGGAAATGTACATATAAAAAAGATAGATGTATATTCCTTCTCTTCTACTTTTCTAGTGACATATTATGAGAATAAGTAATTAGAAATAACCTTAATAATGAATTTTCCTAGTAGATTATTAATAGAATTGTTGTTTTCTGCATGTCTAGAGACAAATAGGTGAATAATTTCAACATATACCTTTCCTACTAGTTGAGTATCTAATTAAAAAGTATTTTGAAAAATAAGTAAGGGTATGAAAAACTTATAAATGACAAATTTAGTTGTTATATATATCTCATGGCATATCCACATTGCATAGGATATAGCGGCCTATGCAAACAAATGTTTGAGGCTAAACATGGTGTGTATCACATGAGATAAAATGTCATGCAATATCTTAGAATTATAACATATAGTGATATACACTTGCTTGTTTCCAAGTCCCTATGAGTGTCTTAGTATACTTAAGCACTATGCTTATCTATATCACAAGTAGAGGAGGGGTGTAATTAATGGGGCATGTTATGTGTAGAGATTTATGGATGGACTAGTTTTCTATTCCAAAGTTAAAGATTTATGTGTGCATATGAGAGAGAGAGAGAGAGAGAGAGAGAGAGAGAGAGAGAGAGAGAGAGAGAGAGAGAGAGAGAGAGAGAGAGAGAGAGAGAGAGAGAGAGAGAGAGAGAGAGAGAGAGAGAGAGAGAGAGAGAGAGAGAATGTGTGTGTGTGTGTGTGTGTGTGTGTGTCCTATTTCTTTCTTAAGTTATAAAACACAATTTCATGATATCAACATTGAGTTCGATTGGTGTTGTAGCTAATTTTAGTTGAAGAAACACAATTACATGAAATGATTTTAAGTTAAATAAATGTTGTGTATAATCTTCCATTAAAAACACACTTGCATGAAATCAATTAGGAGTTGCATAAAATCTTTGATCCAAAAATATAATTGAAGTTAATTTAGAGTTATAAATTTCAACTAAGTTACATAATTGCATGATATCATTTAGTATGTGAAAATGTAGCACAAATTATAACAAGATGTTACTCATTCAATTAAAAATATAAAAACGTTGCAAGATTTTTTTTAAAACTACACATAGGTGATGACATTTCCTAATTGAATTAATGAAAATGCCCATCCCATTAAACAAATAACGCATCAAGATGTTATATAGACGAATATATGACTAAATGCCCATCACTTTGTTTATTCATATGGAGCTCATCAAGGTACTAATTAGTTGCTATCAAAGAAATTAGGATGAAAGGTAATACACATATCAAAGCACCATTAAGCATGCATGTTTTGACATAGGAGCATGTCTACAAAATCTCCCAATTGTCATGCAGCTTTTGTGAGCTCCAAAAAATTGGATGTGGCAATAGTTGGCCACATCAAAATTCCCCCACCATGGCAAACAAAGTTGTTTCATGAAAACATAAGTGATTGCATATGCAAATAAAATCAATTTAGAGCTCATAAAGAAAGGAGGTAATTTTAGATAGAAGCCATTAATTGCAAAACATAGTTTGTGCACCAACAATTTTGGCATGAATTCATAAGATTGAAGACAAACTAAATAACACTGAATGATTAAGAAAAGTGAAGCTGTAATTAAGATCTATTGCAAAATCCATGTAGAAATTAGCATGCAAGTCAGTGTTTGTGTTTAATGATGTGTGGCTTTGGTTTGATTTGGTAAAGGCATGGAAGGAAGAATTACATGCCTAAAATTTCAGCCTTGCAACAAAAGTAATTGCATGAGAAAAAAAATCAATTTAGAGTTTGTAAAGAAGCCATGATAATTTTAGATCAAAGCCATAAATTATAGAACACAGATGGTAGGCTGACAACTTCAACCAAAATCCATAAGATTAAACCAAACCACAATCAACTATAAGAAAAAGGAAGCTGTAATTTAGATCTATTGCCAAATCTATGCATGAAGTACCATGCAACTCAATGCTTGTGTTTAAGGATGCGTGTCTCCAGTTCAATGCGACAAATGGGTGGAAGGAGAAACCTTCATTGCATTCCTAAAAATTCTACCTTAATGCATACAATTGTAGGCAATCAATTTTGGACTCTATGATGAAGGAAATTGAAGCAAAATTTTGCATGTATCTTAGTGTCAATGCATGTAAGTGTGTGGTTCAAGTGGGCAAAATATGAAATTTCACCTTTTAAGGCCAAATAAAGCATATGCAGAGCCGGAATTTATAAGAATAGATTGGAAATGGAAGACACATAATTGGCATATGTAGACAAGAATGCACACAGATTTGGAGCGAGATGATCTCAAAGTTTGTATCTCAAGTGTTCCTCCTAGCACATGTTGGAGAGCAATATCCATTGAAGGGGAAGGGCACCATGGCAAAAGCTTGGCGGCGAAATGATATTCTTCTTCTTTCATTCAGGTCGTTGAATTAAAGTTTCGCTTGCATAGGTGAAAGTAGTAGGGTACAGGGGCCGCCTATAGAACACCCAAGGAAAAAGATATATTTTTGAGGGGGATTTCATATTTTGCAATGCTTTTGAGATTTGAATATATGAGCATGTAAGGCATGTCAAGAGGAATTGAACAAGTCGAATATTGGAATTTTTATTTTTAAAATATATTATGTAATTTAAAAAGTACAAATATGGGAGGTAAGAGTAACACTTTGGAGAGCTAGCTAGTAATGTAACACTTTTAGGCAAACTAAAGAGAAGCAAGATTCTTAGCATATTCTTTTTTTGTAAAGTGGATGGTTGAAAGGTGTTTGCTCTTTGACACCCATTTTGCAATTGGTCCCTTATCGTAGGTCAAAATGGTCAAATGGGAGAGAAATGGTCAAAGTGACAGACACCAAGGAAAGTAGCTAGTTTTTGCACCCACTAGGGCATGCCACCGACTAAGGCTCTCACCACATGTGGTTAGTGGAAATCCTTCTTCTTTTGGAGTCCCCCGTCCCTCGCCCCTTGCACACGATCACCATGGTGTGCGACCCAGCCCTTAGGGCTAGGGTTAGGGTTAGGGTTTGCGGAGAGTCGAATCCCATCCCTCTATAAAGAAGCACATTAGCAGTCTGTTGTCGTCGAATAAAGCATGATAGGGTAAGGGCTCGCGCGCTGACGAGAATTCCATCTGTCATGATGGGCGTTCGAGTGTGCGTATCGTGACGAGATGAGCAGCCCCGCTGCATGCTTGGCTTACAATGATGGTTGTTTTTTGTTTTCCGATCGACTGTGGAGGAGAGAGATTGTCTGAGTAAGCCCCAGCACGGGATCTGCTACGTTGATGCTACAACACTGCTTAGCTGATGATAGTGATGGTCTTTCCTGCGTGTGTTGTTCATCCGTGGTGCGTGGAGTGGCGTCTCACGCATTTATCTGTGAACTCCCAGGCCCTTTCACCTAATCGTATACCTACTTGTGTTAGCAAGCGTCATGTGGTTCTTTCCTACTTGAAGTATGTGTGTTAGCAACCACCCTTGCTAGAATCATGAGGTAAAACCCGTAGCTACATCCAACTTGAACATTGGATAGATTGGCTAATGATCTTTCAAGCTGAACAATTAGAAATATAAAGTTATCCTCCCCCACAACCAACACAATCTCACTTAGCTTTGGATTCTGCAACCAGCGTTCCAAGCTCAAGCAATTGAATGTGTGGCAACATCGTGGGGAGTTTTCCTAAAAATATCTGAATGTAGCGCCCCTATAATCTTTTAGGAGCTTAAGCAATTTCTACTAACGAATTGCAAAAATTATGTATGCATGACTTAAACGAAGTTTTTTTTATGCGTACATATAATTCATCAAAGTTTAGCTCTTGGATTATCAAATGTTTGCCCAGTTTCATTAATCTTTCATCCATCTAGCATGACGATCAGCTTGTCACATCGATGGAAAGTATTATAGCTCTAGGTTTTTTAACGATGGATTAAATAATGCGATCCATGGGTAGTAGAAAAATCGATTAATCAAACAAGGTCACAAGAAACTCTCCCGTGTAGTGAGAAGAGAGATTAGCAACGTCACCAGTATTGATCGAAGCCTTGAGTCCAGTATTCTGCTCCTTTGCCCCTTGAAGACATTCACTTGTGGATGTATCACTTTTAACCCAACGGAGGCTACCATCATTGGTCTGAAGATGGAAAAGCAAAAGAACTCTCTTAGAGGAAATATCGTAAACATTGTAATTTTCCATCGTTTTATACAATAAGAAAGCTGAAGTTAGAACCCTCTTGGAGGGAATAGCAACAACTTTGTCCACTACAAAACCATAGGCAACACTCTTTGTAATTTGCAAGCAATACATTTTACCATCATTTAATACAAAAAAACTCCTACTCATTTGGCTTGATGGCATATTGATCCAAATCAAGACTTGAGATGAGCTCTTCATCCTTAGACTAGTGACGATCAATAATAAATTCTCTAGTCATAATGCACCATTTGTCTTTCTAGCCCTAAGTCCAACTTAATTTGTGTTGAAGAATGTTCTAGTGGTTAAAAACTTTGAACATTGCTTTAGCGCATGACTAATTATTATTGATGATAACTTCATAAGAACAAAATGAAATAATTAAGCATTTTTTGCACTAGAGCTCTTGAGCAACTCTTGCAAAGGAAAATAAAAAAGGCTCTCTTCCATGAGGAAGCGTCCTTGAAACAACCTTTATGCTGTATTGATCAAACAATAGTAGAGACCCATAGCATCTTTGATTGAGTCCTACCAACCATAATATGTTAAGTACAAGACACTTGACACTTCTTTGCAACTTCACTAATTTGATAGTCTTACAACATGATAAGTGCAAATAAGATGCTTCTCTACAATTGAGGGCCATTAACATCTACATTTGTTTATGAATTTGTTGTGATATAACCAAAAGTGTCTATATATCCTTTGAAATTCAAACATTTCATACCTCATTGTGAAGAATGTCCAATTGCTACATTGTTTGTGGATCATCTAGCCAGCAAAACTCTACATTGTCTACACTTGGTTGTGTATCCAACATCACTAGACATTTGTGGATTGCAACTAATTGATGTATTTTGGAAAAGACATCTCTTCAAATGACATGTCTTAAAAATCTTGTAAGCCTCCACTTTTCTAGAGGTCTAAAACATCTCTCTAGAACAAGCTCTTCATTCTTTGACCAATGAGGATAAAAAATAATTCTCTACTCATTATGCACCATTTATTCTTTTAACCTCAAGATCCAACCATATCATTATGTTGAGTTGATGTTTCTCACCTCAACTAGTAAGTACTAGCTAGTATAACCATCATTGGCTTATAAAGATTATGTTAACTAGTAGAGGAAGGTGATGATTAAAAGTGCTGATTAAAGACAAACACCGTCCAAACATAACTAATTTCAATTGATACTAACTTCTTCACTAAGACAAAATGAAATAATTAAGCATTTTCCTTGGAAGAACTCTAAAGCATCTCTTTCAAAGGCAAACATAGAAAAACTCTCCCATGAGTAAGCATCCTTAAAATAGCTTTCATGTTGTAGTGGTCAAACAATAGAAGAAACCCATAGCATCTTTGATTAAGTCCTACCACAACATGTCAAGTACAAGTAAGACACTTCAACACAACTTCACCAATTTGACTAAGTCCTAAACCAATGTGATAATGCAAGTAAGATGCTACTCTACAACATAGGACCATCAACATGTTCAATAGTATATGAATCTATTGTGATATAACCAAAAAGTGTTTATATATCCTTAGAAAGAAATTCAAGCATTTCATGCCTCTCATCATGGAGAATGCCCAATTCCTACACCATCTTCAAAATAGTATATGAATCTATTGTGATATAACCAAAAAGTGTCTATATATCCTTAGAAAGAAATTCAAACATTTCATACCTCTCATCATGGAGAATGCCCAATTGCTACACCATCTTGAAGTGTTGATATCGTCATCTAGCCAACAAACTTTGCATTTTCTACACTTGGTTGGGTATCCAACATCATTAGACATTTGTGGATTGCAACTAATTGACTTGATTTGGGAGAGACATCTCTTCAAATGACATGCTACCTTAAAAATCTTGTAAGCCTCTACTTTTTTAGAGGTGAAAGCATTGATTATTGTCAAAGCTTGGCCAAGAAACCTGCAATATAATCACACTAAAAGCATCTCTTCAAAACAAGCTCTTCATTCTTAGACAATGAGGCCCAATAATAATTCTCTAGTCATTATGCACCATCTAGTTTTTTAACCTCAAGGTCCAACTATATCTCTATGTTGTGTTGAAGCATGTTTCTCACCCTAACCAGGAAGTACTAGCTAGTATGATAATCACTAACTTATACATATTTTGTTGATTGGTAAAGCAAGGTGCCATTTAAAAACAAACGCTATCCTAGCATAACTAATAATTGCTATTGATGTTAACTTCTTGACTAAAACAAAACAAACATTGATGCCAACATAACTAATTGCAACTATTGATGCTAGCTTTTGCATTAAAACAAAATGATATAATTAAGCTATTGATGTTAACAAAATGAAATAATTAAACATTTCATATCTCTCACCATGGAGAATGCTACTACACAACCAAACTTCATATGTGTATTTCCAAAATCCTTGGTGATAGCATAGCAGTCAGTCCAAACAATGTGGACATTGATTTTGAAACTAATAGACCTATGAAAGAACTTTATGAGTCATTTGAGGTTGGAGATTAAAAAAACTCTTTATTGTAAAGGAATCAAGAGAGAAAAAGAGGACTTGTAGTCATCATCCCACCATAAAAAACTATTAGTGGTCTTTAATGCTCCATTCTAATAGGGTGGTAACATGACACACCTACCCATGTAAGCTCGGGGTACAAGGAAATGGCAGGCTAGAAATGGCAAGAATCAATCTATGCAAGCAAGCAAGATAAGGAAAACTTACCTACTATGTCATTGCCGCTTGACCCAAGCAAGCTAAGAAAACCTTACCTAATATGTCACTACCCCTTGACCCAAGCAATGCATTAGCTAATCAACAAGTGAGTCTAGGCTACTAGAGTCAATGTAAATGTAGGCTTTAAAATTACTCTTTTTAGAGATAGAGTTCCTCTTGGAATGCAAGTTTAGATGTTGTATCCCACCAAAAGATTGCTGATGGTGAAGAGTGTTGTCTTCTATTGTTTGGGACTACCAACTACTATTGTTGATTTTCTCCTAGCTCTACCACCATAAGATCCACTTGTTTGAGCCCCAAGAAACCCCAAAGAAATAGAGGGCCTATCATTCTACATAAGCAACAACACCCTCACTTGCTTAACTACTTTCTTTTTAATAATCTCCCCTAAATCAAACTCCCTACCCCTAAAATTAACGGTTTGAAATCTCTACCCCAAGAATCAAACCCTTTGCCATGCATTTCTATAGATATTATTGAATCAAAGAAATCATTCATGTAAAGCTACCTTATATGCACTTGTGATTAGATGTGTTGTGTTGTATCCTTGGAAATACTAGTTCTATTATTTTCTTTTTCTTGGTTTGGGCGGTGGGTGGATTAGCATAGCATAGAAGGGTGCCCCTTCATCTAGCAAGTCCTCTTCTTCAAGTAATGATCCACTTCCTTGATGGAGCTCCTACTCTCCCTCAAAAGTATTGAGCCTTGCCACAATGCAATTAACCTCTTCAAAATAGAGCTATTGTAAATATTAAGGACTAAAAAGCATAAGAAGAATCACTATCACATCGGTTTATTGCCACCTTTTGATGAATACCTTACATTAACAACAAACAACCTCAAGATCCTTTTAATTTTAGCTAATCAAAAGAAATAATGAAATTCTAGAAGGACACTCTTTAACCATGAAAACATAACTCTTTTGAACCATTTTAACTCAAGAAAGCTATAACATATGCGCTTACCAACATGATCCACCACTAGAAGGATGCCCACAAATTATGTCTCAAAGGTCTTAGGTAACCATACAAGAGAAGAAAGACCATATAGAAGGCAAAACTTTTGAGATGCTCAAAGCTCAAATTTGATTGTCATCATAGAGTACCATTTGTAGAAGTTGATGCCATGTAGTAATGACCCCAACTGTATAGTAAGGATTTGAGCATGTAGATATATGACTTAGAAATAATACAATCAAATCTATTGCTCCAACTTCAACAAGGTTACAATGCCACCAAGCCTCCTTCAACATGAAAAAAACACTCCACCCCTCCTAATTGTTGAACACAGTCAGCTTTCTCCATCTTCAAGCTCACATAACTCAAATGCTTCATCAATTTCTTGCAGCTTGAATTAATTATTATTATTGAATTTTGACCCTGTGAAACTTCCTTTAGATTTTGAATTAGCTTCCCTTAACAAGCGTTCATTCATAGTACCACTATCATTGCCTTAAAATTCTTTTTTCACTCACCTAATAGGCGCATTCATAGAATAAACTATCCCAACTCTTAGACTCTAGGAGTTTTCTACACATCCCTCTTGGGCATTAGACTAATGTATCCCATCAGGCATTAGATTCTAGGAGTCTACGATTCAAAGAGTTTAATGCATCCCATTAGGCATTAGAACCTACGAGTTTTATGCACATTTAGATTCACTCTTGCAATACCCTCCACGTCTACAGTGTGAGATGGACATCATCATCCATAATAAATTCATGCAGAGATGTGCACGATTCAGAATATCCTCGAGACAAGGAAACCATCTAACTCAAATGAAGCTATAATGGGACCTAAAATGGGCCGACATTGGCTATGGCACTAGCCGGACCTCATGTTCATGACATACAAACACACCCTCACGGCCTCGCAGACTAGGAGCGTCAATCTAATGCTAAAGGACAAACTGCCCTAAAGCCTAATCTATGCATTTATAGTTTCATCGTTTTGTAGTCCAATGTTTCCCTTTCTCATAAGCTCCATAGAGAGAGAACCCATACACTTTGGCAATGCCACGATCACATACATGGAGGCAACCTCTCAGTAGAAACACTGCGGCCCTACTACAGCTCTCCTACATCGCAGGGATTAGCCCCTTAATGCGCTGCTCAACATATAACACAAACGAACACAAACTCTTCTCTTTTATATTTCGAATCCAGGAGATATGCCATGTGTCCTTACTTAACAATCCCTTAGGAAACCGACCCTCTATCCTACGGCAAGGAATAACCTTACACTCTCAATCGTGGGTCAAATTCCTAAGAAAACAATTGCTATGCAATCCAGGAGCTTTTCCGTTGATACCATGAACTATGCATAGTGCATAATGTGAACGGTTTAGTGCACAAACAGAAGAAAATCAGCATTGTGCATCGTGCGAAACCAATCTTTTCATGATTCCCATACTAGCGCTTAGGAAAGACACCGAGCCTTACGCTCATGCTGCCTTTCCCTTTATTTTAAAACAACGTCCTATAGGCATGATGCAACACATAAACCAGATTTTAATTTATTTTTTGACGTTCAACCTCCCCTCTCACCCTACTGTTTAATGTTTTGCATTCGTTGATAGGTGAAAGAGTCATTTTATGTGTATTTCCTTACAACGAAAGCGATAAACATGAACGGAAACATAGAAACAAGGATAAACCGAGGCCAACCTCGTGCTTTACCTTCATTATACGCTGCACAAACACACATGTAATTTTTTGGAATTTTCATTTTACCGTTTCCTAATTTTCTCCCATTTAAAACCCATTTTCACCATTTTTTGGTATTTTTTCTCTATTTTCTTCAATAAAAACTGACTAGAAATTAAGATTAATTATGGGCTGTGGCCCTTAGGTTCCTTGATAGCAAAATTTCAGGTTTTGTAGGTATTACGTCTCATATTTTCCATTTATTTTGCAAAAACTCCATTTTTACCCCTTAAACGCGTGTTTTTCGGGTTTGATAACACTAATTTCAGCCATATCACTTATGATTTTCTGATTTTCAGATTATAAACTATTGAAACTCATAGCAAAAAACATCGTAATACATATTCAGTCCATGGGAACAATATTTCATCAAACAAATAGCATAAAAACTCATTTTTTCTTCATAAAAATTTAATTACCGCTTAGGCTCTATGTCTCGGGATCTCAATTTCGGTGCGGGACTACGGGTCAGCCCACATTCAATGTCCAGCATCTTCACAATCAGCAATCTTCATGTCTACATCAATCTGGTTCCAACCGGACAAGCTTTCCTTCACCGTTCTTCATTTCCTCTTGCACGCAAAGAACAACCCTTTTAAGGAGAGAGAGAGGGAGGAGAGAGAAAGACTAGAATCGGATTTCTTCATTCCCACAGCCATTGCTCGTGCGAAGGGCGGCGATAAGACCAGCCAAGAGAGGGAAGATCAGCCCCATGATCGATTGTATGGGTTGCTTTCAGCCTGCATACTCCATCTCCATCATGAGAGGGTGCAAAAAAAGGCCACCATGTTGCTCCACGTTTTTTCTTCATCTTCCTCACATTTTTTTCATCAAGATTGCATTTTTTATTTTTTTTTGGGAGGAGGGGGGGGGGAGGGGGGGGGGGGGGGGGAGGGGAGTCCAAGGCTCCCAAAAGGCACACCCAATTTTGGTCTTAAACTTGTCCACCTCTTCAAATCTTGACCATTTTGTGGTCACTTCACCATCCTGGCTCTGATTTGAGCTCTGAAAAATCCTGGGCGTCCAGCTTGATATCCCACATTGACTGGAAACTCTTGACAACCTGCACGGCAGTCTGAAAATTTATCAAAAATCTGCAAGTGTTGCTCAGGCGCCTTTTAAAAGTCGTCTTTCACTTGGTGCTTAAAATCGTCCTAGCTGGAGCCGCCGCCTTCGATGTTAAATATTTTTTCCCTAAATTTCAAATTTTTTGGCAAATTTTAGACACATCCCAAACTCAAAACTCTGCTCTCATTAGTGACTACGGGATATGGCGACTCAGCCCGTCGAATCCCACAAGAGATCTGCACAAAACAACCAAAGGAAGCATCAAGCTGATACAAAATAAAGACATACTAAAACACAATACAATGCTCACCCTACCCCTTGACAAAACCAAGGCATGACATCCACAAGGAGTAGGCCTAACATAATCTGATAGAAGGTCCGAAGCTAGTCACTAACCGACTACTCCAACACGGCCAAACTAAAAAGAACTACCAAAGAGGTCGCCCTAAGTGGTGGTCTGAACTACCTACCTAACTAAGGACAACACAACCAGGAGCTCCTATTAGGCGAGGACTCCTATAGCCTGATCAAGAAGTATTTCTTTTAGGACATTTCTTCTTTTATGTTATTATTTCCCCATACTCGGGCATGTAAAAAGGAGGGAGCTGAGCGTAGTGACCCAAGGAGAACAGGGCATCGGCCTCAGGTCCTGTCTCGGTACTCAAGAACCTACTAAGCTCTCGCAAGGCGACACTTAATCATTTTCTGACGCTCCCTTTTATTTTCTCTCCAACCTTCCTTAATTTCTTCTTTTCCAGCAAGACACCACCCTTAGGAAGACAAGGCATCAGCCCCAGGTCTGACTCGTCCCCAGGAACCTACCAGGCCTTCGCAAGGCGATGGTCAACTGCTTATCAATTTTCCTATCTTTGCTTTTCTATTTTTATAGGGGTTACAACCCCTTTTTATACACCTTTGTATATATGTATTGTCTTTTAGATATTCAGGGTTATTCTTCTATATCATCATCATTTCCTTCTACAGGTTTCTGTAACTGCCTCACAACTAACAAGAACTCCTAGAACGGCTACCTAGCAGGCTAGCAGAACAGGGTTACTAGGACTGCCTTCTAAAACAGGTCTTTTGATGTCTGACAATGTCTTTATAGGAGGCAATGACTACTCAGACCTCCCTCAAACATACCTAACCTAAACCTAGGACTTCATGCCTTGATCGCCGATCCCCAATAAGAAAAGAAAATCCCCTACAAGTACACAGACACATATAGTATAAAAACACGGTACTCATAAAGGAGAGATATCACTTGGATAGGGCCACGAGAAGCTCCTGCGCAACAAAAGGCTCCTTCCAAGCTCTTCTTCGAACTTGTCTAGCACAGAACTAAAACAAGAAACCATTAACCGCACCTGTATTAAACAGACAACTGGCCCTCTTGGCCTAATGAAATAAAACATTTCTCTAAAGAAACCGAGCGGCCCTCTTGGGCTATTTGGATGCAATATCCAAAGCAGCTAGCCTTCCTAGCTTAAAACTAGATAGGTCATTTTAGTCCATGTAATACAGATGTCCTTGGCATATACGTCACACCCTATTAGACTAACCATGGTGCCAAGGATAGCATATCATAGGTCGACTAGCCCCATGCTACTCATGCAAGTTAGCTAAAAGCTTGATCTTGTATTTTTTTATCTTAGGTTTTTTTTGTTTAGAGCTACAAGTCCAAGCCTTTCCAGAAATACCTCATCAATAAGATGGATCCCTTCTTGGGCACTATGAGCTGAATAAACAGCCTCAATGGGCTCGCATGTCCTACGTTTATTGTAATCCGAATAAACTGGTCGTTCAACCGTCTGAGTGGCTCCTTTGGGAGAAAGAATCATAGCCTTGTACTCATTCAAACCTCCCCTATTTGGGTTTTCACATAAATCAGTGCTGCGACCCAAACTAGGTAGAGCTTCAAGCCTAGGCACATCACATGGGTGTATCCCAAGGCAGTGTATATTGTCATATGTATATCTAGTCTTATCCTCTTGGGGGTTCGACAAAATATATCCAAATGGGATCCTTGGCCTTGCATCCAACACTCCTGCCACAATTTTGGAGATTTTGGGTCTCCAAACCCATCTCACATTTCCCTTAATATTCAACTCAATGCAAACTTATCCCTATGGCCAAATGGCCTCACATCCTTATGACCTTTGTGAAGCACAAGTGAACTTTTAGCATTTTGCATCCTCTTTACAAAAGATGTCTTTACTTGTTTGCGTCCATACTGCAAATTTTTCCCTCTAAAAACCACACTTTTACTGAAGGGAACAACATCCACCCGGAAGCAGGATTCCGACACCAAAGGTCTCTCAAGAGCCTTAGTAGCAACAAAATTAGAACCACACACAGAATGCTTATCAGCACTCATAGGCCCATTGGTTCTATCCATGTTGCCATCACAACTACCTCTCATGGAAGTGTTGCAAGCCCTAATGGGAATTACATGGTTTGGAACCTTTTCACTGAGAGGGATGTCATTACTACTCATACGATGGCCATTTTTTGCTTTGAGATTTTGGCCACCAAGGTTCCCCTCATAGGCTGCCTTGGTATCAACAAGTGAGCTGTCTTCTTGCAGAAATGGTTGGAAGCTAGGATGCACTTGTACTGAGCGGGGAAAACTCCAAAAGTTTTCCCAACATCTCTGAATATGACCCTCATAATCAATGGCATGCATTTTTGCTTCCCTTAACGACTTAGGATTCCGTAGTCCCACTTGGATTTGCGTATTAATCTCTAAGCCATTCAGAAAGAGCTCACATAGCACATCATCTAGTAATGCACTGGCTCTTTTTGGCCAAAGCCTAAGAGTACTATCAAAGGCTCTAGCATACTCTTTAACAGAAAGATAAGACTCCTATCTAAACTACATAAGCTGCCCTAAGACCTGAATCATAGGGAGCTTCTTTTCATACTCATCTAGGAATCTATCACAAGACTCCTCAAATGATTTGATCGACCCTCTTGGGAGGCTCCAGTACCATTTCCTTGCCTCTCCCTTTAGGGTACTTGGGAATACGAGCATCCGATGTATATCGTCGAACCCACTTGCAATGCAAGTTAGGCCATACTCTCTTAAATGAATCATCGAATCCTCATTTGGCAATCCATAAAATAGTGGGAGATCCCTATAAAGAGGAGGACATTTAGTCCTCCCCTTTGGGATCAACACCGGGTCATTAAAATCTTCATATTCATCATGATCTGGGTCCAGCCTCTTAGGATCTTTAACCTCTTCCATCCCCACCCTTTTTGATGTAGGGAGGTTAATATCCTCATTGACATCCCTTTCTGCTAACTCACTGAGTGGTCTAGGGAGTCCTATAAGTTTCAACATGTCATTTTCATCCCCTCTTAGAGGATCTTCCATACCTTTCCCTTTAAAAGGAAAGTCCATAGCGAGTTTATATAAGAGCTTTTGGTCCTTATCTAAAGCAGATTTATCATTACCACTTCTTAAAACTTGGGAACCGTGCCTTTTAAGCAACGATTTTCCCTTGATAGCTAGGTTTAACATCCTTGTGATGCCTACTATGTCATCATGGTGGCCCATTATACGGGATGTTTCAACCACAAGCATATTCCATCGTATATCAGCACTTTCCCATGGCATTATGGCTTTAGCATGATAACTTGTTGATGCCATGACTACCATAGTTTCCAACATGCTTGTTTCATGCCCTCTAAGTTGATGGATGGTTAAACATGATATCTCTTGGGTAGAGACCACACCAAGGCGAACCTTGGCCCATGTGATGCCAGGAAGCATATTTCACGGTGGATTCCGTGAGGTTTTTACAGTGGATTCCGTAAACTTTATTGACCGGGGCTCATACACAAAGTGGATTCTTTGTGCGAGAAGTTGATAGGGACGCCTATCCTTTTCAGGCGATTCATTAATTTAATGTGTACATGGGTGATTCCATAGCAGGTGATTTCACAAAATACATATTAAATTAATAAACGTTTATGAGTTTAGAGTACGCACTCGTGATAAATTAAGGTTAGGATTGATTTCTAACCAGTTGATTTATTTATGTAGCTGAAGACTGCTAGGTATTCACTTTTGTCGGTTTAATTGTATTATTTTACTAACGATTGTGAATGCTTCAATTGATGTGTAGAGATAGCAGCAGTGGCGGAGAAAAGCATTGGAGGATAGCGTGTATTCAAGTTATCACTTATATTTTGATGGGCGCATACCTTAGGCATGGCGCCTATATTTTGTTGCGCCTATTTATTAAGGCGTTGGGTATTTATTTATTATTTTGTATGCGCATGGGTGTACGATTATAATATTTGTATTTAGACATTGTATTGGGTATGCCTGACTCTTTGGGCGCCCGCCCATTAGCTTTATTTCTATTTTGTGCTAAAGCAAACTCAAAAGCCAAAAGCGTGCTATTTTGTAATTTGGGCTATTATTTGAGCTTGAAGATGATTACTACATAAAATACATGCTTTTGTGGAGCACTCACACAAGGCATGGGGGGAGATTGCACCTAATTGGTCTCTTGTTCATGTCGTGCATACTTGCTCCCTTGAGTTTTATGCAAAAAGTAGAGTTCTTTTGTTCTTGGGGACCTTCCGGCGTTCACTACATGAGCATACAGCATCCGATCTGTGCACCAGTGGTATCAGAGCGAAGCTGAGATCGAGAGCTTCCAATCTCTACCCATCTTGTGCGAAGGTAGAGCTCCTAGAACGATCGAAATCTACAGCCAGTCTCATCGCGAACGGTCGATATGGGTGGATTCCTGGTGGTCAAGAACCTCTGTCTACAACCTCTGATCGCGAAGGACCGGCCTAAGGAAGCGAAGGACCATGTCAACATCTCCTTCTATCAAGTCGTTTTCTCAGAGATCATAGATAAGTTTCATATTCTTCATCAAGTTTAAAAGCTTCAAAACTAAGCTTTTAAAGAGCTTAGCCATACAATTTATCAAACGACAGCATTAGGAGAGGATCGCCGTGAATCACAACACTGAAAAACGGCTCGTCCCCTCCCTAAAATTCGACGTTTTTTTAGACTTAGCTTTAAGCTAAGTCAATCAAGTCTCCAATCATACAAATCTTCAAAGTCTGCAAGTTTAGATTCTGCAAGTCTAAATTTACTTACTCCGCAAGTCAGTCAAGTCACCAGAAGTCAGAATTGACTTATGCCGAAAACTCCCATAAGGACTGATCTTGCGCAAACGCACTGAACTGCAAAATTGTTCCCTGGAAGACTCTGTTCGTATACGCAGACTTGCTGAACCACTTTCGACACACGTAGAAGGTCATATGCAGATTTTACAAAGATTTCAAATTCTGCAACCGCAAAAGTCGAAGACTGTGAAAGCCAAACAAAAATCTATAAGCCTTGTACACCCGACTTTGAGCTACGCTCATCCCGCTAATTGAATTTTGAGAGTGTGAGGTCTTTTGAATTTTTACAGGATGACGGAACAAAATATGGATGATTTAATGGCTGAAGGCGATCTTCCTGAACCTACGGTGGAACAAAAATTGGATTTAATTATGATGCAGTTGGATGAAAAATGAAGAGCCCGGCAAACCTTGCAAGTTCAATTGGTTAATTTACAAAGATCGACTACCAACAAAGATGGACCACAACCCGAAGATCTTATCCGACGAACCATTGATGCGACTCTCGAAGCTCAATCCATCCGCAAAGAAACAAAGATAAGTAAAAAAAAATTCAAATTCCGTACTTTCAATGGCACTCGAGATGGAAAGACTGTTCTTGCATTCATCAGTCTGTTTGATGATTACTTTCATGAAGAGACGTACGCTAAAAAAAATAAAATCAAGTGTGTCACTAATCATTTAGTGGATAGAGCATCTCTTTGGTGGACCGTGGTTCATAAGAGCATAGATTGTCCCACTACCTGGGAGAGTTTCAAGAAGAAGTTTATGTAGAATTTCCTTCCTCCACAATTCCATGAAAAAGCCATAAAGCAATGGGACCTTCTTCAGCAAAGAGATCATGAGCCTATTTCTCAGTACACCGAATGCTTTTGGAATGCCTTACTGTAACTACGCATGCTTGAAGACGTACCTGAAGTGACTCACAAGCGCAAGTATATGTTTGGATTACTTGGGCATTACTACGCTGAAGTCAGTATGTTCAAGCCTGCAACTCTTGAAGATGCAATTTCTTTAGCTCATGACACTGAAGACAAGCTTCGAGGAAGAGACAAGCGTCCACAACAATTTCAAGCAAATGGTAATTATGGTTCTAAGCAATTCAATTCAAATTTTAGAAGATTCAATCAAAGTCAATTTCCTTCATCATCTTTCCGTAAGTCTTGGACAAAACCACCTGCTTTGCCATCAAATACCAATCAAAACCCTAAGCCATCCTCACAGCCAAATCCTAATATTCCTAGACTTCCTGCCATTGCAAACAATGTATCTAAAGCCAAACCTATAGTGTGTTACAAATGCCATCAACCTGGACATCTAGCAGCCAATTGCCAATCGAAGAAGCCACCTGTCCATATCAACTATCTTGGAGCAATGGAAGATGAAGAATATGAGGAAATGCCTGACTTTACGGAAGATGAGGACGACGTTACTACTCCTTCGGATACTTTACCAGGTATGCCAACTCCACATTCTTTGCTGACAATGAAATGTTTAGTACATGGAAAAGAAAAGATTATTTTGCATGATGATGGTAGTACACATGATTTTATTTCTGCAAAGTTAGTGAAAGAATTGAAATTATAAATTGTTCCTACGCATTATCGCATGAAAGCAGGATTCTTAGGCACAAGGTATAATGGAACACAAGAGGTGCATGATTTAGAAATTCAAATTGGTGAATATACTGAAAGAAGAAAATTTCTAGTTGTACCATTACATCCCAGTGATATTATCTTAGGTATGCCTTGGTGTCATCAGCATAATCCTGACATAGATTATTCCACGCATTCAATTAAAATTCATTTTCAAGGAAAACATATTACATTGTATGGTATGCACGCATCTAATGCTTTTCCACTGCTTACTCATACTCAAGCTAAACGTGCATTACGCAAAAGTAGTAAATCTTATCTAATTTGGGTGAATGAACTTCAAGCTAAAGAAAAACATATGCACCCTAGGCATAAAGACTTCCTTGCACAATTTAAAGATTGTTTTGTTGAAGATCTACTACCTGGACTACCTCCTTTATGTCCTAAAAACCATAAAATAGATTTAATTCCTGGTATACAACCACCCTGTAAAGCACCATATAGGCAAAACCAGATAGAGCAAAAAGAAATTCAAAATCAAATTGAGAAATTATTAAACAGAGGATTAATTAGACCTAGTAGTTCTCCATTTGGTGCACCTGTTTTGTTGGTAAAGAAGAATAATAATACTTATCGTATGTGCATTGATTATCGTGCCCTAAATAAGATTACTGTAGAGAATAGATATCCAATTCCTAGGGTAGATGATCTTATGGATAAACTACAAGGTTCTGCCATATTTAGTAAAATAGATCTTAAGTCTGGTTATCATCAAGTGAGATTAGATAAATCTGACATATTCAAGACTGCATTTAGAACACAATTTGGTCATTATGAATTTTTAGTGATGCCTTTTGGATTGACTAACGCACCTGCTACATTTAGTAGAATGATGAATCGCATATTTTTGAAATATCAGCATTGTATTATAGTATTCTTTGATAATATCTTGGTATTCAGTAAAAATGAGAAAGAGCATTATGAACATCTGTCTTTGGTTTTCAAGTTTTTGAAAGATAATCAATTGTATGCTAATCCAGAAAAGAGTGAGTTATTTTAAACAAAAATTGAATATCTAGGTCATATTGTCTCATCAGAAGGTATTAAGGTTGACCCTAAGAAGATAGAAGAAATATTGAACTGGCCTATACCTAAAAATGTGTATGAGTTACGTTCTTTTCTTGGTCTTGCTAGTTTTTACAGGAAGTTTGTGCAAAATTTTTCATTACTTGCTTTGCCTTTGACTAAACTTTTAAAGAAAGGTATTGTTTATCATTGATCTGATAATCAACAGAAATCTTTTGATTTATTGAAACATGCATTAACCCATGCTCCTGTATTACACTACCTGATTTCAATAGATCATTCTTTTTAGTAGTTACTGATGCTAGCGGATCTGGAATAGGAGCCGTACTTATGCAAGATAATCATCCCATAGCCTATTCTAGCTGTAAACTGAAATCATCCGAACTTAAATATTCCACATATGATAAAAAATTGTTAGCTGTTGTACAAGCTTTAAGACAATGGAAACATTACTTAATGGGTTCTGAGTTTTTGATTAAGACTGACCAACAAAGCATTAGACATCTCCTTAGTCAACCCCAAATATCTGACCGACATATCAAATGGGCAGCTTTTATTCAGAGTTTTCATCCCCTTATTCAATATCAACCAGGTAAAGAAAATGTAGTAGCTGATGCATTAAGTAGAAGACCGACTATTCATAATATCTCTGTTATATCATTTGATTCTCTAACCCCTATGAAAGATACTTATCATCAAGACATTACTTTTCATGCTGATTGGAATAAATTAGTTGAAAATAACTAGATTCATATTGATTCACTGTCTTACAATGATGGATTCATGTTTTGTGAAAAGAGATTATGTGTTACAGTCCCATTTAGATCTTTTGTTTTGAATGAGATTCATTGTCCTCCATATCAAGGTCATAGAGGTATCATATCTACTTTACGTACATTGACTGAAGATTTTTATTGGCCACATATGGACACTGATGTATCTAACTTTATTTCTGAATGTTTGGTTTGTCAAAGAGTTAAGAGACATCATGGTAAACAGTATGGGTTACTTATGCCTTTATCTATTCCATCAAGACCATGGGAATAGATTTCTATGGATTTTATTACTAGTTTACCTAATTCTAAAGCTAACCATGATATGATTTGGACAATTGTAGACAGGTTTAGTAAATAAGCATATTTCATTCCATGTAAGAAAACTTTAACAGCATCTCAGGCAGCACAATTGTTTTTGAAAATTGTTTTCACTAATCATGGATTACCAAAAGTTATTATTTCTGACCGTGATTCTAGATTTTGTAATAACTTTTGGATTACTTTGTTTGCTAACCTAGGAACAAAGATTGATTTCTCATTTGCATTTCATCCTGAAACTAATGGACAAACAGAAGCCACTAACAGTACGTACTATTTTAGATCTTTTACATGCTTACACTATTTCTAAACCACAGACATGGGACACACATTTACATTTACTGCAGTTTGCATATAATAATACACCACACACATCTACAAAGAAAGCACCGTTTGAAGTGATTTATGGTTATAGATTGTCTACACCTGTTGCATCTTTATCAAATAGAATTCAGAGTGCTGATGATATTGCTAACATGCACACTACTATTTTTGATGAGGTTAAAGACATGATTGCCAAAGCCCAGCAATCATATACAAAACAAGCCAATAAGAAAAGACAGGCCATGAATTTCAAACTTGATGACTATGTTTGGTTGAGAATAGAAAAACGTAGATTACAAAGTGTAGATAAACACCCAGTTGTGAAATTAGCACCTAGATTTTATGGACCATTCAAAATCATTCATAAAATCAATGACAACGCATTCAAGTTAGAACTACCACCACACTGGAAAATTCACAACACCTTTCACATTAGTTTATTACGACCCTTTAGAGGCCAATTACCTGTACACCCTATTTATGAAAACCCATCTTTGCTAGATGAAAAGACTGAAATACTTGAACTTGAAGCTATCATAGATACTGACTTTATGACCACTAGAACTGGCTGAAGATATTCTAGATATCTAGTCAAATTTAAGAACCATCCTGTAGAGGA
Source organism: Lygodium microphyllum (assembly GCF_053477565.2). Taxonomy (NCBI): domain Eukaryota; kingdom Viridiplantae; phylum Streptophyta; class Polypodiopsida; order Schizaeales; family Lygodiaceae; genus Lygodium; species Lygodium microphyllum. The sequence goes on from NC_141143.1 coordinate 85,599,141, forward strand.
AGCCCAATGGATGCACGCTAGAGACTTAAATGCTTTCCCCACACTGCTAGCTCCACATTGAGCTAATAGCAATTGAGGTCAATTGCTATCCCACCCCGGGAGTATGATGCCAGGAGGCATATTCCACGGCGGATTCCGTGAGGTTTTACGGTGGATTCCGTAAACTTTGATGACCGGGGCTCATACACAAAGTGGATTCTTTGTGCGAGAAGTTGATGGGGACGCCTATACTTTTCGGGCATTTCATTAATTTAGTGTGTACATGGGTGATTCCATAGCGGGTGATTCTGCAAAATGCATATTAAATTAATAAACATTTATGAGTTTAGTGTACGCACTCGTAATAAATTAAGGTTAGGATTGATTTCTAACCAGTTGATTTATTTATGTAGCTGAAAACTGCTAGGTATTCACTTTTGTCGGTTTAATTGTATTATTTTACTAACGATTGTGAATGCTTCAGTTGATGTGTAGAGATAGCAGCAGTGGCGGAGGAAAGCATTGAAGGATAGCCAGTATTCGATTTATCACTTATATTTTGATGGGCGCATACCTTAGGCATGGCGCCTATATTTTGTCGCGCCTATTTATTGAGGCGTTGGATATTTATTTATTATTTTGTATGCGCATGGGCGCATGATTATGTTATTTATACTTGGACATTGTATTGGGTATGCCTGACTCTTTGGGCGCCCGCCCATTAGCTTTATTTCTATTTTGTGCTAAAGCAAACTCAAAAGCCAAAAGCGTGCTATTTTGTAATTTGGGCTATTATTTGAGCTTGAAGATGATTAATACATAAAATACATGCTTTTGTGGAGCACTCACACAAGGCATGGGGGGAGATTGCCTCCAATTGGTCTCTTGTTCATGTCGTGCATGCTTTCTACCTTGAGTTTTGTGCAAAAAATAGAGTTCTTTTGTTCTTGGGGACCTTCCGGCGTTCACTACGCGAGCATACAGCATCCGATCTGTGCACCACCATGCCATTGCATTAGAGGATGGGATAACCACTAATTGGCTACTCTTTTCATCACATAAATTATCTTCTGCAAGGACTCATGGTCTACATAACTACCTAAGTCCATTAGTAAGTTTTGTATGGGGAAAGCCAAGTTTTTCCATCCTTGAATAAACCCCATTTTATGGATAATTTAGGGTCCTTTGAAACCCCAAATTCGAAAACCACCACTTAAAGGCAGCTCCCGGCAGACGCACCACTGATGGGACCTAAAATGGGCCGACATTGGCTATGGGACCTTATGCTCATGACAGACAAACACACCCTCATGGCCTCGCAGACTAGGAGCGTCAATCTAATGCTAAAGGAAAACTGCCCTAAAGCCTAATCTATGCGTTTATAGTTTCATCGTTTTGTAGTCCAACGTTTTCCTTTCTCATAAACTCCACAGAGGGAGAACCCATACACTTTGGCAATGCCACGATCACATACATGGAGGCAACCTCTCGGTAGAAACACCGCGGCCCTACTGCAGCTCTCCTACATCGCAGGGATTAGCCCCTTGATGTGCTACTCAATATATAACACAAACGAACACAAATTCCTCTCTTTTATATTTGGAATCCAGGAGATATACCATGTGTCCTTACTTAACAGTCCCTTAGGGAACCGACCCTCTATCCTACGGCAAGGGATAACCTTACACTCTCAATCGTGGGTCAAATTCCTAAGAAAATAATTGCTATGCAGTCCAGGAGCTTTTTTGTTGATACCATGAACTACGCATAGTGCATAATGTGAACGGTTTAGTGCACAAATAGAAGAAAATCAGTATTGTGCATCGTGCGAAACCAATCTTTTCATGATTCCCATGCTAGCGCTTATGTAACGAGGAAAGATACCGAGCCTTATGCTCATGGTGCCTTTCTCTTTATTTTAAAACAACGTCCTATAGGCATGATGCAACACATAAACCATATTTTAATTTATTTTTTGGCATTCAACCTCCCCTCTCACCCTACCATTTAATGTTTTGCATTCGTTGATAGTTGAAAGAGTCATTTTATGTGTATTTCCTTACAACGAAAGCGATAAACATGAACAGAAACATAGAAACGAGGGTAAACCAAGGTCAACCTCATGCTTTACCTTCATTATACGTTGCACAAGCACACATGTAATTTTTTGGAATTTTCATTTTACCGTTTCCTAATTTTCTCCCATTTAAAACCCATTTTCACTATTTTGTTGGTATTTTTCTCTATTTTCTTCAATAAAAAATGACTAGAAATTAAGATTGATTGTGGGCTGTGGCCCTTAGGTTCCTTGATAGCAAAATTTTAGGTTTTGTAGGTATTATGTCTCATATTTTCCATTTATTTTGCAAAAACCCCATTTTTACCCCTTAAACGCGTGTTTTTCGGGTTTTATAACACTAATTTCAGCCATATCACTTATGATTTTCTGATTTTTAGATTATAAACTATTGAAACTCATAGCAAACAACATCGTAATGCATATTCAGTCCATGGGAACAATATTTCATCAAACAAATAGCATAAAAACTCATTTTTTCTTCATAAAAATTGAATTATTGCTTAGGCTCCGTGTCTCGAGATCTCAGTTTCAGTGCGGGACTGCGAGTCAGCCCACATTCAATGTCCAACATCTTCACAATCAGCAATCTTCATGTCTACATCGATTCAGCAACAATCCGGTTCCAACCGGACAAGCTTTCCTTCACCGTTCTTCATTTCCTGTTGCACGCAGGAACAACCCTTTAAAGGAGAGAGAGAGAGGGAGGAGAGAGAAAGACTAGAATCAGATTTCTTCATTCCCATAGCCATTGCTCCCGCGAAGGGCGGCGATAGGACCAGCCAAGAGAGGGAAGATCAGCCCCATGATCGATTGTATGGGTTGCTTTCAGCCTGCATACTTCATCTCCATCATGAGAGGGCGCAAAAAACGGCCGCCATGTTGCTCCACGTTTCTTCTTCATCTTCCTCATGTTTTTTTCATCAAGATTACATTTTTTTCGGGGGGGGCCGGGGGGGGGGGGGGGGAGGGGGCGGGGGTCTCCAAGGCTCCCAAAAGGCACACCCAATTTTAGCCTTAAACTTGTCCACCTCTTCAAATCTTGACCATTTTGCGGTCACTTCCCCGTCCTGGCTCCGATTTGAGCTCTGAAAAATCCTGGGCGTCCGACTTGACATCCCGCATTGACTGGCAACTCTTGAAAACCCGCACGGCAGTCTAAAAATTTATCAAAAATTAACAAGTGTCACTCGGGTGCCTTTTAAAAGCCATCTTTCACTTGGTGCTTAAAATCATCCTAGCTGGAGCCGCCGCCTTCGATGTTAAATATTTTTCCCCTAAATTTCGGATTTTTTGGCAAATTTTAGGCAAATCCTAAGCTCAAAACTCCGCTCTCAAGCTATCATCATATATAAGCTTCCACACATTGCTTGGATAGCCCTTTTTCAAAAATACTTAGATTCCTTCTTTCTAGGATGTAGGGACCATGATACATCTAGGTAGAGATGGAAATCATGTGAAGACTCCTAAGATGTAGGGACCATGACATATCCAGGAAAAGATAGACATCATCATCTTTGCATATAGATATCTAGGTAGAGATGGAAATCATGTGAAGACTCCCAAGATGTAGGGACCATGGCATATCCAAGAAAAGACAAACACCATCATCTCTGCATATAGATATCCAGGCATAGACTAGAAGCTGTCATCAATGCTAATGAAGGGACATGTAGTCAAGCTAATTGTTGCTTGTGAGAATGCAGCTATCAATGACCTAGATGCTAGAAATGAAGGTGGTTTTGTCATAGTCAATAGCCCTGCTCCTCTACAACCATTGATGTGACCTAAAGTATCAGAGAGCAACAAGTTCTCTTCCTCAAGTAGTAGTCTTCTACAACCATTGATGTGACCTAAAGTATCAGAGAGCAACAGGTTCTCTTCCTCAAGTAGTAGTCCTCTTCCTTGATGGAGCCTACTCTTTCTCAAAGTATTGAGCTTGCCAAAATGAAAGCAACTTCTTCAAAAGATGGCAGGTTTTTCTCCCTTTTTCCTTGCATAGATCTCTACATGCTATCCATAATTCCATCAAGAGTATCACATCATTGGTCTCTTCCACTATTGACTTGTCATGAAACGAATTGCTATCTTCTGCATTATGCAGCTTGCAATTCATCCCTAAAATTGTCCACTCAAATCATGATAATTGTTTACACTGATTCACAAAGCCACCCTAGTGACTAAATAGAAATACCCATTGAATCAAAACAAGGATGAAGCAGCCAGCACTTGCTTGGTAAGGGGTGCCAGTGAATAACCAATTTGGTAGCTACCCCAATCAACGAGCTCCTTTTCTCCAGTTTTGTGTTGCAGTCTCCATTTGCATGAGGTACTAGAGCTAGATTATGGCCACCTTCTTAAGTCTTCAATTTACAAGTCCTCTCATTTCCTAGATGATCCTAGCTCTAAGGATGCCTTGTCATGTTGTCTTAGAAGCATCGCAAGCCTTCATCTCCAAGATGCCGATGTAGCTCAACCTCAACGTCTCAGCAAATTCCCCCTTACACGTCTTCTTTCTTCTCTCTTCCATTTCTTTCCACAATCAAAATTTCACTTGATTTTATTCTTCTATTTCAAATTAGGACTCTTTGGATATGCCTTGTTTCCCTTGTTCTTACACAATGCCATAAAAGCACAAACACGCAAATAGGAGCCATGCATATATAAATGCATATGAAGAAAATGTTTTTACATCTATACATTACAACAACCATACATACACAAGAGTCAAATTTACATGGAAGAAGCATAAATAGGCCTTTGCCCCTCGAATAAGAATTCTACAACAAAGGGACCAAATGATCTAATTTCAGCTGACTGATTAACACCCAACTTTGTTTCTCAAATGCTTGTTATGTTAAATCCTTTTGATTAGGGCAAATAACTCTTCTTTCCTCTTCTTAGAGCACAATCCAAGAACATTCCAAGTTAGTACAGAGATCCTATTGGAGATCATGTGCCCCGAACCATGTTGTGCCTTCTAGAACCACTTGCCATGTAGACACAAGCCTTTAAGCTACACAAGACTCTTTAGTCCCATTATTTTCCTAGACGACACAACATATGCATAGTTAAGGCCATCTAAGTTAATCTTCTTCATCTTCACCTTCACAAGCCACGCTTTAATGAGCATTCCCATGGCTAGAGCAATTTATTCTCTAGAACAAGTCAAAAAGAAGCATATATGCTTTCTATGAAAGTTTGAGAACATCCAGTTTTCCCTCCTCTTTCCTCCAGATGACCATAGGCAAGCTATCAACCTCTAGCCTCTTTGATCCATTCATTGGTTCCATAGGGCAGCTATGAACTCTCTCTCAATTTGGCCCAACTACTTCCACTGAAGTTCCATTGCTAAAAGTATTATCATATTAAGGACTACCAACCTTTCTTGGGAGCTAAGGGTTAACTTATCCAATGGCTAAATTTGTGATACACCTTCCTCTCCTCCAAGTCTAATATTTATTTCATTGTGATAACTTTTTCCCAATGGACATCCCAAATACTTGAACGGTTTCCCAATTCCATTACTTTGAAGCCTAGCACCTCATTACTCTGCTCGATCATTCAAACCTAAGTAAAAAAGCTCACTTTTTCTCTTATTGATCACCAACCTAAAGAGCTCTAAAAAACTGTCATGCACTCTTATCAATTGATCTAATAAATTCTTCACAAATTGCACAATGTTGGAGTTGTCATTGGCAAAGAATTGGGAGATGGTGTGCTATGCTTATGACATGGGAGGCACCTTGGTTACTTTGTGCTATATCAATCCAAATTTCTAAGAAAAGTGTGATTATGGAAAAGAGTAATGGGGCTGCGCAACACCGTAGCCCACTAACCTATTTACCTCAAATAGAGTTGAGCATAGACCATTTCACAAATATATTCCAAATAGATTGAAACAACTCTATAGATATACCATGAATCTTCCTCCATCATCTCTCATAATGGCGAACTCCTACTACTTTTATTTCATTTATTTATAAACATAATTGGCCAAAGTGTCACCCATAATGCACCATTTGCACTTCAACTTAATTTTTATAGCTTCAACTTTATGTTTACCCCATCATGAAAACACTTAGCAAGAGCTTGAATAATACACTCCTTGCATTGCTAACTACTAGCATGCAAGCCTCTTTGAATTCTAGCATGATCTTTGCTATACTTCTTATGGCAATCTCATAATGGGAATTGTGCATCTCATCCAATTCTATAGTTGATAAGCCATTGGATTGCTATTTCATTTCCAAGCGTCCTTCAATTGTAGGTAGAATTCTTTCTTCTAGAAAGGAGATGCTAAACATCAATAGAGGGGTTTTGTTTGTACTATATTCTCTGCTACATCTTGAAAAAAGTCCCACAAAGCTTGTTTACCTCCAAATTTACCTTGTCGATGGGCCTCAACTATATTATTACAAAAGCATCGCACATCCTTCTTGTTAAAGCATTCAAATTTTTCTTCTTTCAAGGACCTAATCCTCACCGAAAGCATGCCAATTCTTGCTTCTAACCACCATACCTTTCTCTTGGCTTCTTTCAAGTCTTTCTTGGACTTAACTGTCACATTTTTCAACTCTTCACTACTAAGATAATCTAATCGCCTTCCTCCTCGTGTATTCCTAACCCCTCTCTTCTCAATAGCAATACTCTCTCCATATACTCTCATGTGAAAATCATCATAAGTGGGAATTTTTTTACAATACTCACAAGTAAAACTTTCAAAGGGATTTCCACCACATGAAATACAAAGGCAATTTATGTGCCTATAGCATCCATCTACCTTAATTTCAAGAGATCTGTCATATAAGATAGCTTTTGTATATGGCTTTGGATATTTATAAGGTCATGTAGAATAGATTTTATGTTGACATCACATGCTTTGTAAGGCACGGTCCTTTGCCATAATCCCCAACAACAGAGCAAATTTAAATCACAAGAAGAAGGCATATATGGGTCACCTGTACAAGTAGAAGGTCCTTCTGAATCTATTAGTATGGTACTTTCTTTGGTTGGGTGAAGTAAAGAGCTTAATGACTTTTGTTGTGGATCTGCATGAAAGAGCTTCTTTGGTTGCCCCGTAGCATTTGTCAAAACTACATGGTTGGTAGATGTTTTTTTGGATATAGCCATGATGTGAGACTTTGACTTGATATGCTCAGTGAGAATCGTATGCAAGTCTAATCTTGAAGGGCACAAATGCAACCATTTCTAATCATACTTGCATACAACTCTTCCTCTCCCTTTATCTTTTTAGTCATTCAATGTTGCCTCAATAAGCTCAAAATAAGATCTTGTATGATTTCAAGTCAAAAGTCACAAATTAATATCCAAAATGATTAAAAATTAGCCCTAAGATACATATACAAAAGTGATTTTAAAACAAACCCAAACCTTACTAAAACTCAACTCTTTCATAAACCAATAATTGTTGTATATGAAAATAACACTTTATTGGAGGTTTCAATGGTTAAAAAGATGTCACTTGCCTTCGTGAGTGCTATTAAAAATATCCATCTCCTCTAATACAGCTAAAACCACAACCATATTATCTTCATTGCTTTCTTTCATGTCTTTTGAGCTAGATGTCGCTCCCACCTTCAACCCTTGATTTGTCAAATATCTTATTTGATCTGCTTGACCTTCTAATATATGGGTTCTCATGAAATTAGAAAGACATGAGTAAGCGGATTGCTTGCCAATGACTCCTGATCCATAAGGAGCTTCACATTCATGGCACCATACTCGAGCCAAAGGTGCACCATTAATATCTTCTGTAGCAAGCTCAAACCTATCATCTCTTGGTGGGTTTCACTCCCTCAACTTCTTAGGAGTCTTCTCACATTGGTTTAGCCAGCTTTCAAGAGCAGACTTTGAAATCAATGTGCTCTTGAGCATGCTTTTAATATGCTTTATGTTGCCACCTGACTTGTGCAAACTATGATCATTCATCTCTTGCATTAAAGTTAGTTAAAAGGGAGCGACGGATCGAAGGTTGGACTCAAGAGCTATGGCGGGAGAGCAAGAGCAAGAAAGGAAGAGACTAGAAATGGGAACTCCAATAGTCACAATGTGTGACCGGGCCTTCCTTTATTCAAACAGTCACTAAAAGAATAAAGAATAAAGTGAGGGCAACGGGCACTCACTACCTGCAGTGTGCAGTGGTGGTGACCGTCAGTGTAGTAATACATGGGCGGCTAGGCAGAGGCACCTTTACCCCCAACAACCTCCCACTTAAAGGTGAATCTGCCCTAGTGAGGAGTGAAAAGAAAAAGAAAAAGAAAAGACAGTACAACATGTACACATGTACAACAGGGTGAGGAAAGATGTCATCTCATCCCACGCCCTCCTGAGGAAGGCAAAGCGCTCTGTAGAGAGGCTTTTCGTGAGCAGATCTGCAGGATTCTAGTCAGTCGAGATCTTGACAAGATCAACAGACTTGTCCTCAATGACCCCACGTATGAAGTGATACCTGACCTCAATGTGTTTCGTCTTCACATGGAAGACCCGATTCTTGGCTAATTCTTGGCTAACTGAATAGCACTCATAGAATCCGAATACAGTGTAGGGATAGCATCAATACCAAGATCAGCAACCAAACGACCCAACAAATGGCCTCCTTGCAAGCCTCAGTGACTGCAACATACTCGGCCTCTGTAGTAGAAAGGGCCGTGCATTTCTGCACCCTGGACATCCAAGAAACAGCACCTCCAGCATAGGTGAATACATAGCCAGAAGTGGACTTCCTACTATCTGCATGTCCTGCATAATCAGAGTCAGTGTACCCCACGACTCCTGTATCCTAGCTGCCATAGCATATGCACATATTTGCAGTGCCCTTTAGGTACCTCATGATACCCTTCAGGACATCCCAATGCTTCTTGCCAGGTGTAGCCATATAGCGTGCCACAACACCAACTGCAAAGGCAATATCTGGACGAGTGGCTATCATGGCATACGGACAATCAGCCTGTGATACCTTCACATAAGAAGGAAATGGACAACCAATAGGCTTTACGTCCTACATGCGGAAGTGCTCAAGGACTTTATGAATGTACTCCCTCTGTGACAAGTAGAGGAGTCCCTGATGCCTGTCGCGTCTAATGCGCATACCAAGTATGTGAGCGGCCTGTCCCAAATCTTTCATCTCAAAGCTCTTCTTGAGCTGAGCCTTAAGAGCATCTAGCTCATCATGAACTTTCCCTGCTATCAGCATATCATCCACATAGAGTACCAAAATCAATAAAGAACCATCATGGGCTTTCTTCATGTAAAGACACGGATCCATAGCACTCCGGCTGTAGCCCTGTGACTGCATAAAGGCATTAAACTTATGATACCATCCCCTAGGTGCCTGTTTCAAGCCATAAAGACTTTTCTTCAAATTGCACACTAGGTGCTGCCTGCTAGGTTCTGCAAAGCCCTTAGGCTGCTCCATATAAATCTCATCATGCAAGTCCCCATGTAAGAAAGCTATCTTGACATCCATCTGGTATAAATCCAAGTCAAGCTGAGCAACCAAAGGCAAGACTAAACACAGGGTGGTCATCTTAACCACTGGAGAAAAGACCTCATTAAAGTCCACACAATGCTCCTTCTTAAAACCCTTTGCTACCAATCTAGCCTTGTATGTCGGCTTGGGGTGTCCAGGGGTACTTTTTAGCTTGTACACCCACTTGCATGGCAAAGCCTTCTTGCCCATAGGCAAGGAAACCAAATCCCAAGTGTCATTCTTTCAGACTGCATAGCCCTCTCCCAGGAGTGACTGTCACCCCTGCACATAGCCTCATCATAGGTGAAAGGCTCTCCTGCATCTGTAACCAAGACATAATGCATCGAGGGCTGAAATCTATCAGGTGGACGTCTGTCTCTAGTAGACCGTCTCACGGCAGGCTCTACTACCTACCCAGCTGCCTATCCAAGTCCATGAGCATTTGCTGCAGCTATAGGCTGTCCAACTGGCTGTGCAGGAGCTCTCGGCTCCTCCTGAAATATGACCATGCAGATCTCAATAACTCTCTCAGGCTGCCTATGCATCTTGTCTTCATGGAAGACTACATCATGATTGTGGATGACTTTCCGTGCCTGTGGATCCCAGAGATGGTAACCCATCTCACCTGCATCCCCATAACCAAGGAAAATGCATTTGACACTCTTGGGATCCAGCTTACTTCTCTTGTCCCTGGGTACATGGCAAAATGCCTCACATCCAAAGACACGGAGATGCGCATAAGAGGGGAGTTTTCTAGTCCATATCGCCCCTGCAACCTGGAAATCCAAACCACTAGAAGGTGATCTGTTTATAACATGCACAGTTGTACTAGCTGCCTCAGCCCAAAAGCTCTGGGGTAGGCCTACATGACTAAGCATACTGTGTACACGCTCCTGGATAGTTCTATTCATCTGCTCAGCCAAACCATTCTGGGAGGGGGTGTAGGGGGCGGTCAACTGACGCTTAATACCCCTCTCATTACATAACTGCTCAAAAGCACGTGAGACATACTCACCCCCATTATCTGTCCTTAGGCATTTTAGCCTATACCCAGACTGGTTCTCAACCAATGCAAGCCATCTCTGAAACACAACCAAGACATCGGATTTCAACTTAATGGGATAAGTCTAAAATTTCTGTGAAAAATCATCTATGAATGTAACAAAATACTTTGCACTACCCATAGACTGACAAGGCATGGGCCCACATACATCCGAATGTACCAATGCCAAGGGCTCACTCATGCGTGGCCTACCAGACTTCTTATGCGTAGACCTAGTCTGCCTGCCATAAAGACAATGCTCACATGAATCAAAACATGCATAATCAAGGGACGGTAAGTAGTGCAAACCAGAAAGCATTTTCATTCCCTTCAAAGACATATGACCCAAACGGGCATGCCAAAGAGATACATGTGGGATAGAACCCACAGACAAAACATGATCAAGGGAAGAAGCTGATACAATCAAGGGGTAGAGACTGCTAGCCTTGGCACCTCTCACAATCACAAGTCTGCCACGAGTGATCTTCCATGCAGAGTCTCCAAAACATACATAATATCATGCGTCCCAGCTGTCATGAGACTTCATGTGAAAGCAGGTACATGACGTACATCCTGCATAACAAAATTGCTGCCAGAAGGAAACTGCAGCCTAACATCACCAATGCCCACAATATCAAGAGAGGTATCATCACCCAAGTGCACAGGACCCGAAACAATACGGTATGAATGAAACCACTCTCGGCAAGGTGTCACATGAAAGGATGCACCTGAGTCCAAGAGCCAACATTGTGCATACATAGAGTGTATCTCTGTCATCTACGAAGCACTAGAAGAAGCTGCAAGGATATAATCGTCATCATCAACATCCTCAGGTTGCATAACTTTGATCTCTTCAATTTTAACACTAGACTTTGCAGGCACTATGCTGCGATCAGAAAACTTATCCTGCACTTTGTCTTTCCCCTTATCTTTGCGCCTTTCATTGCGTAATTCATGGCATTATGGCCTAATATGGCCCTTTTACCCACAATGGTGACAAGTAACATTTGCATTCCTGCCATGGGATTTGCTACGTGACTTCCCACGAGACTTGGACCGAGATTTCTGAGAATCCCGCCCACGGCCACTAGCACTGCCATACTTTCCATATCCATTATTCCTGCCTCTAACTGTCATAGCATGAGACACACGAGAGGCATCCAAATTCTTACGGTTAACCTCTTCCTACTAAAAAGCATTCTCAACATCAGATAATTTCAAGGTAGCAGTAGAGGCACATAATGCAGTGCGGAATACATCCCATGACTCATTAAGAGTACCAAGCAAGAAAAGAGGAGTGACATCCTCTGCAAAAGTGATGTCCTGCGAAGTCAAGTTCTTGAGTATAGCATGGAACTGGCTCAAGTGAGCGAACATAGTCACATTCTCCTTCATGCGTAGATCCATAAGCTGCTTCAGCCAATACATTTGACTCGCTGGACTTTTCTTGTCATAGAGATTCTTGATTTTATCCCACAACTGCCATGCACTCTGTTCTTCCTCAAATACATTGTAGTGAACCTGTTCTGTGAGAGATAATACAATGGTGGACTTGCATAACTCATCAAGCTCAAACCATTCCTCATCTAGCATAGTTGCAAGCGGATGCCCACTTAACCTCAAAGGTTTGATTTGCGATTTCTGCACCAATACCTACCAAATCTGGCTCTTCCAATAAGAGTAATTCATACCATCAAGCTTAGTGATGTTGAAAATAGCATGATCAGTGGACGAACTCGCCATAATGCAGGCTGGAAGACTGTAGACAGTTCAAAACTGCTTGATGTTCACTACAAAAAATGACCAAAAAATCACCAAAATCGAGGGAAAATGGCGAGGAAAGTGGAACCAAAGTTGCTGCCCACCAAGTACTAGTGAAAGTACATCATTTCAGAGTATTTCAGCATGAAAAATCCATGTCATTCCATACATATATGCTTGCTGTAATAAATTTTAGATTTCAGTAAAAGAGAGCTAACAGTGCCAAAATCGGATCCCAAGGCAATCAGATATTGCCAAGACCAAAGCCGGCATCATGCGGGCATAACATAAGCATATGGCGGTCGATAAGCATGAATCCAACACCCAAGTATATCATTCAAATATTTGCCAGTGAGTAGGCACACCCCCCAGTCAACGAGGCAAAGTGTTCCTGCCACTACCAAAACTTGACACAAGTAGGTGTCAGCTCACAAAGATATGGATCCAAAACTGAGACTTAGCTCATAAGCATACAGTGAACCAAGGCATATGATGTATCATCCCAAAAGGCAAGAAGTCCCACAGTCTCAAGTGTCTGTAATTGCTCAATAGCATGTAACGGCTCAATGCATAAAAGTACCACCTGCTCAATGTTTAATAAGCATTCAAGAATGCTCCCACTGGCACAAAAGCCATATGTACGAGCTCAAGAGCTCAAGCCAAGGCAAGACACAGTGCCAATGACAGAAGTCCAAGACAATACATCAATAGTACATCCCGAACATGTAGGCGATAGAGCATCCGTAAGCATGTAAGACATCAAATGCATCCCAATCCAAACTCTGACAAGCCAAGTAACATCCAAGACTACTCCAGATAATCCAAAATGCATCCAAGGTGGAGCTTCAATGAGCACTCAAGCTCAACGTATGCATAGGGTAATCAACCATGACATGAGCATCAAGCCGTAGGCAATGGGTATGCATAAACCCAAGAAGCATCACTGTCAAAGCTTATACCAATGTTAATAAGTGTGGGCTGAAATAAGCTCAAGCTTCTAAAAGCATCTGGATTCAATGACAAGCTCAAAGTCGTCCCTCGATGATCAATACATCATAGCATAACCCAAGACATACATCCGGAACCAACAGGCATATGTCAAAGCATGAAAGATAGCTTCAGCCCAAGAGTATTCAACATGCATTTACTGTTATAAACTGTGTATTTTCAGCCCCAAAATCAGGCCAAAATCATAGCATTATATGTAGCTTCAATCCCCCAATCAATCGGGATGCAATAGGCATTAAACCGGTTATGTAATCATGCCTAAACAAGCATAGGCATACAAATACATGCTGTCTCAGACCTGAAATCTGTTGCAAAATATTCTATCATCATAATTTGGCAAATTCGACATCATCATCGCGTCCGAAGCATGCCAAAATCCCAACTTAGACTCTTACCTTGCCTGAATCGGGTTCCGAATGTCCAAGATATGACAAAAAGAGTGATTTTTGGGCCAGATTTTGAAACATGCGCAAAAAAAACGTGAGCTGGCTGGGGGGGTCTGCTGTCCCACGTGTCAACAATGGGGCCCAAAGGGAGCACAAATGAGGGCCAAAGAAGGCCTACACCAAGCCTTAGCAAGCCTTGATAGGCTGGAAGCAAGATCCAGGTGAAGGAAGCTCCAAGAGGTGTGAGCTATGGCTGCCCACAACTTGTTTACAACCTGTGAGACTTGAGAACTGAAGTAAACCCTGAAGAAAATGATCAAATACCTCTAATGTAATGCCCTGAAGGTGCCCAACAATGCTGGGAAGGTGCTCGGGTGTCCTCGAGAGTATCCCTCATGCCTTCACATATGCATTTTCTAGGCATGCCCTCATCCCCAACCTTATCTACCATGCTTGAATCTCTCTTTATACCAATAAACTTGACATTCTCTACATGCTAGCGTTCTTCTTGTACTGGGTTTAGGGTGCAATCACTGTCATCATCTTCATCTCCAATTATGAATTTAAAGGGACCACATGTAAGCTCATCTTGTGTAATCTCTTGTCGTATTGCACTATACGTGGAATCAACCATAACTCGGACATAACCCAAAAGTTTCTTCTCGCTAGACCCATAATCAAAGTCCTTCATGTGAGTTCTTAAAGCCATGAAAAAGCCAACCTTATAACCAAATACAAAGCAAAAAATAATTTAGTAACTTCTCATATGTAAATTTTTTTAAAAAAATATAAAAAAATAAATTAGAAGTGTTTCCATCACATAACACAAGCATCAATTTCTACTCAATGAAAAATATACCCCACATTTTTAGCTTGTAACTATAAAAGCAATGCATCTAGTAAAGACTTAAATATTTATCTAATAAAGCCTATCCATAGAAAATAAAGTACATAGCATTAAAAATGATAATAAGATATAAAATTCACCAATACATTCTACACACTTGATCACGTTGATGACTAAGTTTACAAAACTAGGGTATTTCTCACAAGAGAATGTCTACTTACACTAGTGGAGGTGACAAGTTATTACATCACTTCAAAAGCAATAGTTTGTTAGGGAAAGTTTAGGAGGTTTGATATCATCTATAATTGTTGGGTGCACTTGGCCATTAGTTTTTTAATCATTCATTTATAATATATTTTTTTTCTAATCATTAATAATTTAAAATGCAACATGAATATGATGTGAAAATCATAGCTTTTTAAACCATTGAAGTAGTTCTCTTTCTTGCATGCTTGCGTGTTTACAACAACAATATATCTCTTTGGCAACTTTAAAAAATCGCATGTATACAACACTCCACTTGCACAATCATATTTAGCAAAGAAAATAAGAGAGATTGAAACTTTGTATATACATTAAATGGTTCGTTAATGTTTCACGTATGCTAGCTAGAGACTATTTATAGATATAAAATCTACACCATGATACTAAATATGAAACAATGTGGTTATTAAATTTCAAAACTTGAGAAAGTCAGCCATGCAAATTGCTGACAAGACACATAAAGACATAGAATCTTGAGATAATTGCTCTTGAATACGTAGATCCACATAATTAACTTAATCATAAAGCACAAATTACAAGCTGTATTCTATAGAGCATAGAGCTTTACAAAAAATATACAACTATCCTTGGTTTCATGAGTCATAGAGACTCCAAAAATTGATAGGTTGTCTTACAAAATACAAGGAGAGATTACAAGAGGTGGGTTGTTCAAAAAGGGTGAGCTAGAATAGGGCCAAGCTCTACAAGCGATCTTTGTGCCTTTGCAGGATCAGTGCTGCACTGTGCTCTCAAAAAATCATCGAGATCTACAAAGGACATTCACATGGCCTTATCATCTAACAACATGCGATCCCTTGCCTTGAACTCTATTAAGTATATGATGAATTCATTTGGGGCATCTCTCGGCTCCCTACGCAACCACAGATGTTGGCTTTAGCGCCAAAACTCAACGAGAGCCAACCAATTGCGTATACATCTAACTTCTTGATGTAAGCAGACTCACACAATCGATCATAGACCTCAAGAGCAATCCATGGCCTTCTTTTCCTTTCCAACACTCCTTTCTGTCTCGTTGCTCATCTACGATGTGCATGGGGGCTCATTTGGTCCCCCAGATGAGCAGTTGAGAGCTCATCTTTTCATACTAGAAATAAGCATGAGACCCCAATCTATGATGCCCACCCTGGGGATGTTATCTCTGGTGAAATTCAACACCATGTTCTTGGCATGTAAGTCTGAATGGATGATACTAGCACTATGCACGGCCTTCATCCCATCCACCAATGCATGAATAATGTTTGGAATATTATTGATGACGCCCACAATCCTAGCCCTCTCCTCTGTAGTAGGCACCCTGTCAGGGTCAGGTATGAACCCCATTGATGGCTTGTGGAGGTGCTCCATGGTTTTCCTATATTTACATTGTTTAAAAGGGCCCCACATCAATATATCATCTATTGTACCACCATTGAAAAAGGGAAAGACCGTAACCCAAGGGGGCTCATAAGTAAAGGCAATGCATCGTACAATGGATGCATTGACCTTTTGTATCCCACACTCCACTTGGAATTGCTGTAGATTAACATTGTCGAAGCCCTTGTACATTTTGGTGCAATATGTTAAATCTAAAGGAAAATAAGTAATATTATCTATAGTAACTTGGACACACTGTCCAAAGGAACCTTCACCAATGACTCTAACTAGCTTGATGGCGTCAAAGAGAACGCTAATCGTTGGTGCGCATTGGTGATTCCTCAATGTGCGCAACATGGTTCCTGCCCCTTGCCCCTAATGGATTCCCTCTCTGCCTTGCAAGACTAGAACTGGGACTTGCATTTATAGTGGTCTTTAGACACTTTGGTAGAGAGGTTGTCCCGAACAAGTCATTTGGGCTAACCTCTCCTTCGATGCAGACACTAGTGCTAACTCCTTAAGATCTTCAACCATCTTGGGTGCATTCCCAAGCAGTGTATGACAAAGATGCAAGTTCTTATCGGGATCCCAAAGTGCATCAATGACTAGGTGTGAAAGCCCTTGCTGCTGCAACATGGTCTGCATGGATGTACATGCTGAATTGCAGAAGTTGACAAAGACAACTTCATTACTATTGATGAGTGATATCTGCTCTTTTTTGCTGGATGATATAGCCTCTATCAAGCAAATGCGTAGTGCTTTGGCAATGTTCAAGGCCATCTTCACAAATTGTAAACTCTCTACAATAAAGAAAAGAAGTGTATAAGCATAATGGCCAAGGCTTAAGCTACCAATTGTAAGTTAAGCTACATAACTTTAATATAAATGTATGACATATAATCTTTGATTAACAATACAATTGTATGATATCAATCTTACTTTATATTGGTGTTGCATATGAACTTCAATTGCATGATACCATCTAAACATTGAAAATATAATACAAATTATATCAAGTCATAACTTATAAAAAACATACAAATGTAAGAACATGATAAATTTTTTAAAAACTATACATAGGTTAGGACATTTTTTGGTTGAATAGACAACCTAAATGCCCATCCCATCAAACAATAGCAAACAATTAGTGTATCAGGACATTAAGCAACTGAATACACGATCAAATGCCCATCACTTATTTTATGTGTAGCCTGTCAAGACACTATTTAGTTGAATTCATGGCCAAGTGCCCATCTACACTCAAGGGGGAAGGGAGGGTATCACAACCAAAGTGACACCACTATGCCAACTTCACGACACAGTGCCAAGTCAATTGTGACATACTTATCAAAAGACACTCACTTGCCGAGCTCACGACTAAGTGCCTGTTTGATAAGCACCTTTTGGCCCTACGAACTCATCACAAGACAAACGTATCATGATGCACTCATCCCCTAAGACCCTTGTACATAGTGATGATTCAAATCATGTGTGTGTACCTATGTTATACATTCAAGGAGGCAAGGGAGCATTAAGTGTTAATCATAGAAGTACATATACATAAATACATACATCTATTAAGATAGAAGTATATATACATAAATACATACATATATCTATTAAGATATTAGTACATAAGCAATCTTTCAAATTATACGCATTACTTTGCACATTTTTCATAAAATTCTTTTTCACAATCCTCTTCTTATCCCCCCTTTCTCTTAATCAAAGGGATTCTCATTACAATTTTGAAGCTTTTAAATCAATTTGTAGGTCCTAGGGAGGGTCTAAGCAATAATATCATATCCTATTTTCAATATTGCAAAAGTAAATCTCCATTCATGCTAATTCAACCAAAATAGGAGAGGTGCACGCTGAATAGAAAGATCAAAACACTAGTACAAGAAAAGCATCTATGTTGAAAAGCATTTCTCTGTGGCATATAATGGACCAAGCATCTCAGAGTAGATGTCTTAATTATTCTTAAAATAACAACACAAAGTTGGATTGTTGAAACTGCATCTACCTCAAAGAAGATGAGGATGAGAAATATAAATTGTTGGCTCTGAGCACACCCATATGAGAGAAAGAAAGAGAGAACGCGGACTTGATCAACCATAACTACTCACCCTTGTGCAGGCTTGGCAGCCTTCTCCTTGTTCCAAGTCACCAAGGAGTACCTACAAATTATATAGAGTAAGATAAAGATGATGGCAAAGAGCTGAATATATGTCCTACATGGGATGCTTTTACAAGGGAATGATTATATTCAATGAGTGAATAAATACCTCCTTAAGCTTTATCACCATTCATTTGATGAAGCGTCTATTATGTTCTTCCTAGTCACATGCTAGTCAATGTAGCAAGTATCACATGGCGGAATGCTTATACACGTTTTCCCTTCCATTTTTAGTAACCACTACTTTGGCTCTAAGTTAACTTTGGTGCCAATAAATTACATTGGGAAAGAGCACAAGTAGCCGAGGTGATATAGCATGGTAATTGTTTCTAGCAAATCCTCTCGTTGGAGAATGACAAATCATACAGTATTATCATGATGTCACCTGCTTGCTAGCATAGAGTAGGTAGAAAGGGATCAACTGAGAGGATAAAGTAACTCTTTAGATAATTTTTGAATAAAACAGAAAAAAATTTGGACTTAAATAGGCATCATTGCTGAGGTGTGGGGTAGTTTGGCGAGAGGGTAGGAGAGCCACGCGTGCTCAGCAACATGAGGTAGCTTGTTGGCGAGAGGCAAGGTCACCTACGGAGGACTTCTCATATGTTGGGCAGCTCAGCAGCAGCATCGGGTAGCTCTAAGAAGTCATCAGCTCAGTAGCAACGTTAGGCAGTAGTACCAGGCAACGATCATCACTCAGCGACCATAAGCTTAGTAGCAATAACCGTCAACTCAACGAGCGTCAGGTAGTAGCGACCATCAGCTCAATGATCGTTAGGTAGCAGCGACCACCAGCTCAACGACCATTAGCTCAGTAGCAGCATGTAGCAGCTCTAAGTAGCAGCATTGGGCAATGATCGCCATCAGCTCAGTAACAACATTAGTAGCTCTAAGAAGTCAACAACTCAGTAGCTAGAAAGGGATCAGCTGAGAGGATAAGGCATCATCCTGAGAATTAGTATAAAGCTTCAAAAGGGCGACAGAAGCATGGCCAAGGCGAGGGCAACTTGGTGAGAGGCAAGGAGTTCAAAGCATGGGATAGCTTGTTGGCGAGAGGCGAGGTCACCTGAGGAAGACTTCTCGTATATGCTTGGCAGCTCAGCAGCAATATGGGGCAGCTCCAAGAAGTCGTTAGCTCCAAGAAGTCATTAGCTGGGGAGCTCTCAACAGAGCATGTAGGAAGGTGAGAGAGAGAGAGAGAGAGAGAGAGAGAGAGAGAGAGAGAGAGAGAGAGAGAGAGAGAGAGAGAGAGAGAGAGAGAGAGAGAGAGAGAGAGAGGTCGATGGGGGGGTAGAGGGGACCTAATCATGATTTAGCAACCTCTAGGAAATTTAAACCATTAAATCACTATCTTTATAGAGAGTGGGCAATTATGAGAGAAAGAGAAGGTGGGCAATTATAACAGAAAACATGTTTTTAAAAAAATTAAAGGAATGAAGCACCTAATATGCAAAGATGCTTACTTGTTGTAGCAACCTCGAGCAAAGTTATTGGCATCATTCTCCTTGCCATTGATTAGTTGCTCAATGTGAAGTATGTTCATGTGCACACTTCATCGATCGTAGCGGCCTCCACATCAACAAAGACAACCCATGGTACATGCTTTCTTTCCCGAAACATTGTTTAAAGAATTGTTAAATAAGGTTAAGAAAGTATCACAAACTTACAAGGCACTTACAAGTCACTTGCTAGATTTGAAAGAAGTTTAGCAAGCCCCTCGTTGTATGACTTTTACTCCAATTCTACACCTTTTCATCTCTTCTTCTTTTTCACTTTTCATGAATTCCTCATGGAGTCCTAATGCTACATGATAGTTTTTGTTTTATAAAACTTTTATATTCATCAACCTAGTCAACAACCCTAGGGATTACATAGACTACATCCCGCACTACATCCCACACATAGGACGTTCATCAAACACTTTCTATGATTTTGTAAATTTGCCACACTTAGCATACATATCCACTTGAGCATTTCTAAGCACAACATTTCCCTCCAACAACCCTAGCCTAGCAATCTCTTCATGAATTTCTTTGTCCTTGTCAATGGCTCTTATGTCAGCACACATGCTTTCAAGGCACTCAAGAAGGTGACTGCATTAGGAATGTGACCCTCTTGTCGTGGCTTGTCAAAACATTTTAGTACTTCCTTACATTGCCATGTTGTGCATTACCTATGATAAGTGAACTCCAAGAAACATCCCTAATAGGGAGCTACTCACTCTTCCTTTGCAAATGCACTACACTTGGCATACATATATTCACCACAAAATCGCCAGACACACACACTCTCTCCAACCACACTAGTCTATTTGTCTCATCATGAATTTCTTCACCCTTTACAATTGTTTTTACATCTCCACATGCTTTCAAGGCATAAGCAAAGGAAATTGTAGTGGGGTAGTGCCCCTCATATCATATCTTATTGAAACATTTCAATGCCTCCTTCCCTTGCCCATGCTGTGCATACCCTACCAAGCATAACATTTCAGCCTAGCCACCCCAATCTAATGATCCAGTCACAAATTTGTTCGCCTTGTCAAGTGCTCCTACATTGGCACATGCTTTTAAGGCACAAATAAAGGTGACTAAAGTGGGGGAGTATCCCTCATGTTGCATCTTATTGAAATATTTCAATGCTTCCTTGCCTTGCCCATGTTGTGCATACCTTGCAACAACTACTGCATTCCAAGTGACTACATCTTGGACATGAAGTTCATCCAACACTCCTTGTGTTTTTCCCAATGCAGCACAAGTGGCACACATGTTCACCAAAGCAGCATTACTAACGAGTACAACATATTTCTCTAACAACTTTGATATGACAATCTCATCACAAATTCATTCACCCTTATTGAGTGATTCTACACAAGTATAGGCTTTCAATGCACATGCAAAGGTAACTGAATGTGGAAAGTGGCCTTCGACAAAAGTTTGCGGGCTGGGATATAGGATTTTGGGTTGTGAATAGTTAATCCCCATTGACTCAATTTGGGAAGAACCTCCCTTCAAATATGGGGGGCATGGAAACCATCCCAGAACAAGTGTGAAGGTGTTTCACTCCTCCATAGACACATAGGCCATCTAAAATGCCTTTGTTATTTAATTTTTAACGTATAAAAAGAGCACCTAAAACGAGTTTCTAGTCAAATACTCTATCTTTGAGAGGAGCCCTAATGTTCCAAAGATGAACAAGTGCCTCACAAGTGCCCCCTCAATCTCAACATCTGACAATTCAATGCCCTAGATTCTACAAATGTGGCTAAAATCAAGTCTTCCACGCTTGTAATTGAGTCAATGAGTGGTTTCCTTACTTGTAGTTTGAAAAGACCATGTTTCGCACTTGTAATCAAGTCAATGGGCATAGCACCTAGGAGGTGACCATGGCTGGTTTGATAGTGAGTCGACAAAGACCCTTATAATTTTGGAGTTAAAGAGTCCAGTGGGTAGACACTGGTGAGGTGCGTTAAGACCCCCGAAGTTTTGAACTCATACTGCCACCCCTTGGGCAACCTATTGGTTTTTGGGGACTTGACGAGGACATTGAGTTCTTCAAGGGGGGTGTGTATGAGGGATGTGAGCTGCTCAAGCCCTTTACTCATCCACAGTGTCATGTTGTGTTGGAATGTATGCTGATAACGCCAACCGCTTGCTCGTGAACCTTGTGCCTCGTGCCTTTGGCGCCTTGTAAAAGCTTCTGTGCCTTTGTGCCATCGTGAAATACAACTTTGGGCCTTCAAGAGGGGCCCTCCGTTTTTAGCCCCCTCTCACTTGTTGTATCCTCGTGCCGTGTCATGATATGCTTCCACATGCTTATGAGCATGCCAAGTGGTGGGTGATACCCCATGAGGCAGTCTTCACGTGGTGGGTCTCCCTTACCCCCAGACGGATCCATGGTGGGTTCATCACAAGCATGGGCAAGTCACTATTTTTGAGGCGTGAGTGATTCATGGCAGGCGGGCCTTGTATTTTAG
The DNA here is from genome assembly GCF_053477565.2 of Lygodium microphyllum. Lineage (NCBI taxonomy): Eukaryota > Viridiplantae > Streptophyta > Polypodiopsida > Schizaeales > Lygodiaceae > Lygodium > Lygodium microphyllum. The sequence goes on from NC_141143.1 coordinate 85,621,523, forward strand.
GGGAGCGAAGAGTAGACACATGGCCCCCTTTAAACCTTTTATTAAGAGGTTTGAGGGCATATACGTGCAGGCCACATGGCCCAGGCCCCAAACCTCTGTATATGAGAGAGAGAGAGAGAGAGAGAGAGAGGGCTTAGAGATGATAAGAGATTTATATTCGCGTTTTTCTTTTTAAAAAACCGCATATTTAAATGAATGTTGAGGCTCCATGTATACTCTCGTTACAATGCAAAACAGCCTCGAGAGAGCCATTTCATGCAAGTTCAGAACGAATGCATTTCAATGCTTCAAAATAGTCGACGTTTCACAACCACCATGAGGTCCTAGGTTGCCTCAGCCAAGAGATGGGATGCCTTTTGGGACGCCATGTCCTGGGAAGGTGTACTGTTTCATAGTAAAGCTTGGCTGAAGATCAAGTAATCTGCTGCGGCTCAACGCTTGTTTAGGTTTCTTGGACCATACAGGAGCCTAGAGTCACTTTGAATGAAAGCTTGGAGAAAGCGATTGAAAGCTACATGAAGGGAGACACTTTTGGTTAGGTTATTTCTTCCGTTACAGCGAATTGTTGCTGACAAGCTTTCTTCCAAGGATAGACTGATGAAGCATATTAATGTCTCTACTTTACGTCTTCTCTGCAGAAAGGAAGAAGAATCTGTTAGGCACGTATTTTGGAAGTGTAGAGAGGTTAGAACTTGTTGGAACAAGTTCACAGGTTTACTCAAGTATGGCGGACTGCATCACAACATGAATCGGGATGAGTGTTGAGTGGTGGCAAAGGAAACCTCAATGATGAATTTTACAACCTGTGGGCTATCCTCAGGGCTGTTATGCTTATAGCGACATGGAATTTCAAAAATGTATTTTTGTTTGGAAGGATGAGAAATACCAGAACTTCCCTCTCTGAGGCGGAGGGTTGAGGATCTTCAGGTTTTTCAGGTAAAAGGTCCAGTCCTTTTAAGGCTGTGAAGCTTCAGCTGACTACACTGTTTTGAAATGATGTGTGTATTTTGCGCCCAATACAATATTCCACATTATTAAAAAAGTTCAGAACAAATGAAAAGTGTCTATCCCAATGGGTTACTGAAATCAATTTTGGTAGGTTTTGTTGTTTGGAGTGTTAGTAATGGCTTTATGATGCACATTCCTGGAGGTTTATATTTCTTTTTAGTGGTTGCTTTGGGAGTTAGCAAAGCCAGTATTTTCATCTAGTTCTGTATGTGAGATTTGCAGCTGCCTGATCATCGAAGCTGAATTTGTGAGCATAAGAGCTGTGGTGGATGATTGATTAATTTGAGATGACAGTTTATGAAGGGATGCCAAGTATCTCAAATAGTTCATGTGTTGTATTGCGTAGAGAATAACAAGCATTAAGAATAACAGGTGCGCACAAGAAGCATTGCCATTTCGTTATCAGCAAAGTCCCAATAAGGGAAAATTCATATTTGCTAACATAAGCCTCTTACCTCAAGCCTTGTAACCCAAGCTAAATGGGGTAAATCTTTCGATGAAGATCCAACATGCCACCAATCCATTGTAATAGGCTATAGCATATGCCCCAATGGACAATGCTAACAAAGGGTACTGTATGGTGATAATTTCATGTTATGATGATCATCCTATACAGTCACAGGAGTTTTCAAGGACTCTAGGATCTTGCCATCCAGCTCAAATTTGATGTCCTTTTTATCTCTTCCAATGGCAACGTACTCCTCAAAGCGTTCCTTGAGATCCTCTGGAAGGTTAGTTGTACTCTTCCAACCCAGTTTCTCCTTTGCTGCCCTGGGCTCAGCATAGAAATGCTGAAAAAACCACAAGTTCACTGTCATTTCAACTGCTGTGGAAATAGATTCATATTTTGTGGTTTTGCGACGAGTCTTTGATTTTGGTGGTATTGATGGTGTAAGTTTTGCAAGTGAATTTGAAGAGAAGTTATTTATCTATATCAACTGAATGGCCCATCTAATTTAGTTACAACATCATGATATGAAACATGCGCTAGGCTACTTATGCAGTCTCCAAGTTGTCCGCTTTTTTCTTCAGCACTCCAGCATTATATTTTGAACATCAATTCACACATGCAGTTATCATGTCTTATGCTGCTTATTGCACAAGCAACAGAAAGAAATGCAACAGTTATTGTCAATGTAACATCCATGTATGCTTTGAAGGCCTACTTGCATTGAAAGCCATGAAGCATCTTAGCGAACAAAAGCAGGACAAAATGTCTTACCATGTTGCGGAATGGGAAGGCTTTCTTGGCATCTACACCAGCAGCTTTTGGATCATAGTAGACTATTTTTACTTCCTTTCCAGCTGCCGCTGCACAAAGCTTTACTAGTCCATTGAAGGTCACTGCCCGATCGCTCACACAATTGAAAGTAATGCCATTCGCAGCATCAGGCTTCTCTATGGCTAATGTGATCATGCTTGAAAGGTCTCTGACATGTGAAATATTTGTAACTTGCAATCCTGGAGTTGGAAGTGGAACAGGTCTTCCCCTCACAATACCTGTAGGCATTATAGTAGATTTTTTGAGGATATCAAAACTGAAAAGAAATGATCAAGTGTTGGGCAGCAGATAGAAGATCAAAAAGTTGAACTTACGGTCAAAGAACCATTCTTCACAGTCTTTATTGTTTCCTGATCCTATCATGTATTGTGGGCGGAAAGAAGCCCAGCTAGAAAAGGACAGACCTGAAATGTATTCCTCCACTCCTACATGTCCTGCATCTGCTTTAACTGCCTCCTGTAAAATGAAGACATGTCATCTTGCTTGGCTTCTTTTACATTGTTGCCTCAAGTCAATCTGTGTTGACAGCCTTGTTGGCACAGAATGAGTACATTTAGCTGTTTTGAACTTGCTACAGGTTGAATGAGATATGCCTATTCTCAATTAAGAGCAACAAAAGGCTGCCTACAGCTTATCCGCCCATAAACTTTTGTGATGTAATATTATGGATGGAGTTAGCATAGCAAATTACGTCCAGAGTGCTAACATGTGGGATGCTTACATGTGAACTCAGTGAAGGCATCATTTGAGATAGAGAAGACACTATTATGAGGTCAAGCTGAGCCCCAAACCTTCTTGCAGTGAAGTGATGCAAGAGATACTTGGACATTTCTGTGCCATCCTGAACACAATATGAAAACATAGCACTCTACTTCAATGTTCCTGCAGAATGAAGGACATTGGTTACTTTAATTTGGTGTTGAGAGGCAGAGGGTCCCTAGCACATATTGCAAGATGCATGCGAACTATGCCTACCCTAATGCATGGCCTATAATCACCCTTAATGGCCTTGCCTAAGCTCTGCACCACTTGAGCCCCCAAAGCTCTGCACCATGAACACTGTATTGGAACTTTTACAACCTACACTGACATCTGAAAAATATTGAGCATACTACGTACAAAGCAGATTGATTTGTTCAGCAGCTGTCCAGGTATCAAGCATGGGCAACATGGTGAGGTGTGATTATGGGTAGTTGGCAATGGGCAGCCAGCACGATGGTCACCCAGTAGGGAAAACCAGTTGGAACCAGAAGGCAAGCCCGAAGAGGATTCCAACCTGTGATGGGATCAATAGGCAGCTTTGGAACAAGTAAAATTCTCCTTTCTGCTCACTGCCAGAATATATAATCTCAACCTACCCCTTGCCTCTCTTCTCACAGCAAATTTTACAGAACTGGAGATGTATAGAGTAAGCTGTGAAGACACTAGTTTCTGAAATTTGGAGGACTTCAGTATATTCCATTCTAATCTACTGCCATGAACATACTCAACAAAAAGTTGTTCAAAGTAGTTGATAGTCAAGATGAGTGTCCCCTCAAAGGCCTTAGGGTGGATACCATAGCCACATGGAATGGGGAACAATGTCATCTACACAATACTTTGTCAACTAGTCAAAACACGAACAGAAAACATAGAAGAAGGATATGTGCACAACGAGGTTAATGAGAAGGCACATAAAACAAGGCTTACAATGTTGGAATTTTGTGCAACCACACATGATCAAGAGCTGGAGGACATAGCTATGGTGGATGATACCTTAAAGTGCTCATGGTTGTGTGTGAGAGAGAATGTGTGTGGAGATGAAAAAAAGAGCATGATAGACAAAATAGCTACAAAGTAGAATTGCATTCATGTTGATAGAAAAAGAGTTATTTGTTACAATGAGAGTGAACCTCTTATATACGCTTCGGGTAGTTGCTTGATTGCATCATTAGTGATGTCATAATTACATGGGTCCAACTACTTCTCTCAAGTGGGTCTAAATACATCTTCCCTTTTTCTAGCAAACAAAGGAGGATTCACATGAGCTTGTTAGAGAGATATATTTCAACATACAAACACAAAGGCAATAACACAAAACACGAAGGCCAAAAAGACAAAACTTGACAGAGAACATGCCAAGTGGAGAATGGGTCAACATGTTGAATATCAAATGTAGGCAATGATGGCATTGTTGTCCGGCTAACACAACCAACATCAACATGTCTAACACATGTTAGCCACATTAGACACAAGCCAATGCACCAATATGTGGGCATCAACATGAGTCCCACCACAAAACACCAATGCAAACATGGTGCCAAACCAATTAGGCACCACATGAAGTTAAGCACCATTCAATGCAAGCAATAGTTGTTTGTGAGTAATGCAAGCAACACTCCCTTTGCCACTAATGGCCAATGTTAATGACACCAACAGTTGTAGCCAACCATGCACCACGTTCAATTAAAAATATGGATGATAATACCATATGAGAATGCCCAAAAGAGAGAAAAACAGGATCAAGAAGATGAACATAAAAAGAAAGACAAGAATGCAAAATCACTAGGAGTCTTTTGGCAGGTCCAAGACATTATATGAGTTGTGCTAGACATGAGTGAGTCATCGCCTTTGTAGATCCTGATAGTGTTAGATAATCATTTCCTGGACAATTGGTGGACAGCAGAGTACAACAAGCTCCACGTCAGCGCAGAGGACACGTTAGCAGTACGGTGTCGTAGCGCGTAGGGTTGAAGGTCACCATAGGGGTTTGGCAAGAGAAGAATGTATGGGGGTTCGAGAGCTTTGACTTCGAAGATGGTAGAGATAAGAGAAGGGTTGAAGGTTTCAAGCCAAGTTCTGGAAGATAAGAGATAACAGGGTGTAGGTAGATTCAAGGAGAGGAGTAGACGGAAGAGAAGGGGTTCGAAGATGTAGAAGAATATTCCCAAAAAGAATTATAAAAAAATAAAAGAATACTAACAGAGATGAAGCCTATCAGTTTCTTTCAACATTATGAGAAAATATAACTCTAATAGTAAAAAACGTGTACAAAATAATACATTCCTCTATGTTGCTCACATTATCAATCTAATGCTTCCAATGGCTCCGAAAGGGGGGTTAAATATCAGGACACTTGGCAAGAATCCTACGAGATCACTCCTTTATCTCCCACTTTCGGAGTGCTGTTCACTGTCTGAAAACAGCGATTGCGTGTCGCGCAATTTCGCTAATCTCTTTTTTTTACACAAAATCCTCTCAAATTGGCTGAAAGCTATATGCTTTCTTTTACATGTCCTCCTAATCTAGAAGTTATCTATAGTTTTATGGATTTTTACAAGAGATAATATCTAGAATATCAAAAATTGACTAAAAACTTGTCCAAAAAAATCTAATATTTTGAACCATGGACACTAATACTAATACCTAAAGTGGCATTGGCTCTCTAAATCTAAAAGGAAGCCATACTCTAGATTTTTTTACACGGTGTGCGCGTAGCGGCACGACATCCACCCCCTCCTAACCTGCACATCCTCTGGCATGTGCCAAAGTCTTACGGATTTGCAGTGTTAGAAGAAGTATCTTCTGCCATGTCAATGTTTTCTTGAATTGCCCTTGGCCGAAGTCGATGTCGCTTATCAAATCTTCTTTTGTTCTTTAATCTTACTGTCTTTAGCTTCTCAATAGCTGCTTGAACATCTTCATGCCTTCTTTCTAGCTGCCATATGCGCAAAGCTAGCAACTATTCTCTATTGATGCCTTCCTCCCAAGGTAGAAGACTCCATGTGAGAATAGATGTCTCAATTGGCATAATTGGTTGTTGTCCATGCATAAGTTCAGATGGCATATAGCCAGTCACTGAACTGTGAGTAGTCCAGTCAGCCCATAATGCAAAATGTAGCATTTTAGGCCATTCTTTGATCTTTCCTTTACAAGACTTTGCTAGAGCTTTGATAATAGGTTGATGACCTCTCTCACTCTTTCCATTGCCTTCAAGGTTGTAGGATGATGTTAATGCCAACTTAATACCCAATTGAGCAAAGAAGTTGCGTGCCTCATTAGCATCCAACTCTCCTCTATCTGCAGTTACTTTACCCACACAACCATATCTACAAAACACTTCTTCAAGCAAAAAATGAAAAACAGCATGAGTGGATTTGGTTGTTAAGGCTTTGCCTTCAACTTGATTGGTTAGATCTTCTTTTGCAAGCACTAAATACCGCGTATTCCATATTCCTATAGGCATGGTTATAAGATCAATAACCCATTTATAATGTATAGACAAAGGATAAGTTGGTTGTAACCAATTTCGATGCTTGGCCATAGAATACATTTGACACACATAACAAGTTTCAGCAAAATGTGCTATGTTCCGATACATGTTATGCCACCAATATTTTTCTTTGACTTTACTAAAGGTTTCCCATATGCCTCTATGGCCAGCCCACAGGCTTTCGTGCAATATTTTGTTACCTAAAACTCGGACAAGCGCTCGTTTCTTTTTCTTTGCGTGCTTCCATAGATGTCATTCTTTAAGAAAAAAGCCATAAGCTTTCCTATAGATTCTTCAGCTTTATCTTCTTCCATCAGCTCTTCTTCATTGGCATATCTTGCATGTGATAGCATGTCAGTAACTGGATTCGCCTTTCCTGCAATATGTTTTAATTCGGGGTTGAGAAACTTAATATATGCAATCCATCTTAGCATAGCAATGTCGGGTGTAGAGCAGTTGGCAATCATGCCCAAGAGTGGAAGACAATCGGTTTCTACCATTACGGAAGCACCTATAAAGTATTCACAATCACACTTTAATGCTGTTACAACTCCTCACAATTTCCTTTTTACTTGTGCATACTTTCTTTGACGTTCATTGAGAACTTTTGCTCCAAAACGAATTGTATACTTGTTACCTTTAAGATCCTCTTGGCCAATAGTCCATCCTATTCCAATGGGACTTGTATCCACAGTAAGGATGATGGGTTGACCATTTGAATAGTTAGGCCTTTTGAGAGTGGGGGTTGAAATTAATAGCTTCTTTAATTTACGCATAGTAAGAGTATGCTCTTTATTCCAAGAGAATCTTTGGCATTTTCTTAATAATTGATAAAGATTTTCAGCTACATGAGAAAAATGTGGTATCTAGATGAGATAGAATACACATGCGTCAAGAAATCTTCTCACCTCTGAAACATTTGTGTATTTTTCTTGCATTCTACTGATGGCATCTATCTTGATTGGAGAAGGTTTGCGTCCATAGGGGCCACATAGATGACCGACCACTAGGACTTCTTCTACTCCAAAAATCCACTTAGCTCCAGAAAGGGTAAGATGTAACTCTTCTAGCCTTGTCAAAATCTTGTCATAATCATGAATATGGTTAACTACAAATATCCTGCAACTATCTTTGTCAAGCTCCTCATTCTTTTCATTGACTTCACATCCCTTGATAGGTACATCATCAAGAAATGGAAGAGTAAGTTGTGAAATAAAGTCCCTTAAGACTTTGTGTATGGCATTCATCATATGGGCTATGGAGTTTGTTGCACCTTGTGGTAGAGTGCACATGCGGACCAATCCAAGAGGTGTCTTCATTGTGGTAATGTCTCAGCTTTCTAATGAAAGCTAAAATTGGTCATATCCTGAATATAGGTCGCCCATAGAATAAATTGCTCTACCTGCAAAAGCTTTAACAAACTCATCAACAATTGGACCTGAACCAACATTTTGGATTGTGACACGATTGACAGGCTGTAGATCTTGAATGAATCGTAAAGATCCATTTTTCTTAGGCACAGTAAACCATCGGTTTGAGTAAGGTGCTGAAGAAGGTTCTAAAATCTTCATTCTGATATTCTCATTTAGAAGTTCCAATAATTTGGGCAGATGCGTCCTTGAAATGAGAATGAGCTTGAGGTTCCAAGGCACATGTGGGACCGTAAAAATGACCATACGAGCCACAATATTTGGATCCACACAGCCTATTTCACGTGGTTGAAATGCAAAAACTTTTTCATGTTTCATTAGCATTTGCATAAAAGAGTGTTTTTCAGCCGACGAAAGGAAATAATTTTCACTTATTTTGAACTTTTTTATGCTTTCAGATGTGAACTTGTGACCAATGTTGGAAGAATCACGAAGACTTGGTTGATTTACTGCCCTATCAACGAGCCCTTTACGTTCAAGAGGCAGTGGGACTGCCACAGGTTTGACTTTCTTATCCACTGTCTTGTATTTTGTCTCCACTTGTGCTTCAGCCTTGTTGAGTAAATCATTGTCTTCCTCTTCAACAAATTCTTGAATTGTTTGATAAAAATCCAATGTATATATTTCTATGGACTGATTTTCTGCCTGATTTTTTGCATGAGCAACTGCATATATTTCAGCCAATGTGTCAGTAGTAATCAGTAAAAAAAAAATGTTCGAAATATCTTCATTTTCAGCTATCATGTCATAAGTTTTCAGCTCCCTTTTTACATGACATAAATATTTTCTTTTAGCCTTAGTCATGGCCGGAAGAGACTTGTAACAGCCCATACTATTGGCTGTACATACATATAAATTTGCTAGAGAGACACTTTCCGTTGGATGAGGAGGTTCAATCTTTTTACATGACGCACTATCATAGCCTCCCTTTATAGTAGTGTAGCCCGAAAACCCTTGAATTCTCAGGCATTAGGAGGCACAGGATAATCACGCAGTCGATCTCTGTTTCGATGATGGTTAACACACTCAGTAAGAAATTGGACAGCTCGTTCATTATCCTTGCTTCGGATTCGAGCATAGGAAGAACCATCATTAAGAGTTTTTGTTTCCAAGCGGGCTTCAGAAATGTAAGGTTGCCCAAGAATGATAGGGTAACTACAAGAGTCTTGAACAAAAGAGTGAAAATTATCTTTTATGTCTCCAATAGTTACTTGCACATTAGGACATGCGGCATATAACTCTCCAGAAGAGTTGTTTGCAGCTCTCATTTGCCAACCTGGATCAACATCTATGGGCCATTTGCCACTTTCATAAAGACTCCTTGCCATGACGTTTATCTCTGAGCCATGGTCTAAGAGTGCAATACATGGTGTTTCTTTTTCTCCAATTTTGACAACTGTCTCCGTTGTTGCTCTTGCCCAATGTGTACAGGAGTAGTGACTATTTGGAATGAACCGAGCCTCTTCTTCCTCATGCATGTGCTGTAGACGGCATTCTTTTTGAGAGGTGGGCTGTCCAACTGGTTTTGACCAGCCGACCATTACATTTTCTGCTTTCACTTCTTTAATTTTTGCATTCATGTTTTCTTTATCTTCAGCTTCAATTGTTGCAATTAATTTTTTAACTGCTTCAAGTTGAATTCCTTGTGAAGTCAGCTTCTCTTCATCCTGCACAAAAACTCGAAGAACTTGCAAAAAAGCATGCACTGTTTTTTCATCACCAACATATTGTCTTTTCTTTTTGATTACATTAATAATTACATAATGGAATTCACGTTTAGCAATTCCAAGAATTTCGTCTAAGGTGAATTCAATTTTGCTTCCTAGAATTCGTTCTTCTAGGACTCGTTTGAGATCGGTTGTAGATTCTATCTCAGACTGCAATTTGTAGCTTGGCTGCTTGCCTTTTTTCTTTTCTTCGGCCTTCTTTGTTTGTGGCGCATCTTCCATCTCTTGATCTGGGGTTATATTTTCAGCAAGCTTTGGTTGTTTAGGTGTTCTTCTAGTTACCCGTTTTGGAGGGCCAGAAGAGGAAGGCCCTGGTTCATTTTCTCTTCTTCTCTTTTCTCCAATCAAGACTTCTTTATGATTGACATCAGCCAAATGTGCAAAGGCAGAAAAAGAATCTACCGGTTCTTTCCAACCAGTTATTCCTTGAATATACTGAATGGCGTTAGCCAAATCTTCTTTGGCTGCTTTACCATGTTTCATTTGATCTAGTGCTTGCATCCATACTTTAGATTGCACATTAGCTTTACATGCTTTCAAACTTGATTTAATTGGCTCAATTTGCAACCCATAGGTAGCTGTATCAATTGCTGCATAGGCATTCTTTACAGCTAAATCTTTTAATCTTTTCTTCATTCTACCATTGCCAAAATTTGGCTCCAGTGAAAGACCAGTTTCAGCCGCATGAATTTTTCCGTCTTTCCAAAAGATGAGCTTTTGTGCTTTAGCCTCACGGAAGGCAGAACACTCCCTCTTGTCATGTTGTTGACTGTCACACCAAATACAGCGCCTCTTAAAGCCTTCTCTCATGGATCTTTGAGTTGATGCTCGTCCTCGCTTTTCGACTTTGATATCCAGCTTCTCTACTTTGGAACTAATTTCTGTAAGATTCAGATGAAGGTCACACATGCTTTTAATGAGTTCATCTATTACATCATTTTTAGAAGGAACAGAAGAAGAAAGAGTTGGTTGATTAGTCAAAAGAATAGGGGATTTTGAAGTTGGAACAAGCTCCATCAATGGAGTTGTTGAAGTTGAAGTAGATCCCAATCTTAGTCGCATCCGCTCTCTTCAAGCAATCATGTTGACTGCATCAATAACATCTGTCCATGCAGTCTTAATTCTTGATTCGGAGATAGCATCTTCTAGGTGACCGCAAGCTTCTCTTGCAGAATGGGATCTGCAGCCTTAAGGAATAATTCAATCTTTTGACCTTCCATACTTTGTTGGTCTTCAGCATCAAGTTGTCCAAATTTACTTTCAAACTCATGGTATAGAGCTGTTGCAGCTAAACCTTTGTTGGGTTTTTCAACCCATTCAGTGAAACTTTTCTTTGTCATTAGGCCAGAGTCTTCTAAGAAGAATTATTTGCATAGGGCTTTTTTGAATGCAGCCCAATCTGTATCTTATTGAAAAAGACCATGGATTTTTTCTTGAAGACCATGCTTGGCAAGTCTGGCAAAATAACGGCTCCATGCATGTTGTGGTACACCAAAGAAGAGCATTTTTTCAATGTATGAGCGAATAAAAACAAAGACATTTTGGCCGTTAAATTGTTTTAATTCATGCCCAACTTCCTCTAGGGCCTTGATAGCTGTGGAATTAATCTTCTCTTCGTCTTGCCTTTGTTGTTATTGTTGTAACATTTGGATTTGTTGTTGCTGAGTTTGTTGCAGTATGCGCACCAATTGTTATAGAGTATCTCCTGAAGAATCCCCCATCTTGGAGTTCTCTTACACCGACCTTTACGTCGGGTTTACCAATGTCGCAGCGCGTAGGGTTGAAGGTCACCGTAGGGGTTTAGCAAGAGAAGAACATATGGGGGTTCAAGAGCTTTGACTTCGAAGATGGTAGAGATAAGAGAAGGGTTGAAGGTTTCAAGCCAAGTTCTTGAAGATTAGAGATAACAGGGTGTAGGTAGATTCAAGGAGAGGAGTAGACAAAAGAGAAGGGGTTCGAAGAGATTGAAGATGTAGAAGAATACTCCCAAAAAGAATCAGAAAAAAATAGAAGAATACTAACAGAGATGAAGCCTATCAGTTTCTTTCAGCATTATGAGAAAATATAACTCTAATAGTCAAAAACGTGTACAAAATAATACCTTCCTCTATGCTGCTCAGATCACCCATCTGATGCTTCCAATGGATCCGAAAGGGGGGGTTAAATTCTAGGACACCTGCCCAGAATCCTGCGAGATCACTCCTTCATCTTCCACTTTCGGAGTGCTGTTCATTGTCTGAAAACAGCGATCGTATGTCGCGCGATTTCGCTAATCTCTTTTTTTACACAAAATCCATTCAAATTGGCTGAAAGCTACATGCTTTCTTTTACGTGTCCTCCTAATCTAGAAGTTATCTATAGTTTTATGGATTTTTACAAGAGATAATATCTAGAATATCAAAAATTGACTAAAAACTTGTCCAAAAAAATCTAATATTTTGAACCATGGACACTAATACTAATGCCTAAAGTGGCATTGGCTCTCTAAATCTAAAAGGAAGCCACACTCTAGATTTTTTTACATGGTGTGCGCGTAGTGGCATGACAACGGCAGGATGCAATGTGGCACTCGTGCAGTCGGACAGCAATTCTGTCTAGTCGGATTGCACAGTTGGTCAGTTTAACTGCAGACTTGGTGCTATTATTGCCTATTTTTCAGGCTATTTATAGCTAGTTTGTGGCACACTCAGTCCTCTATTGACTTCAGATTTTGGTCTTGAGATCTGTTGGCTGAGACAGTCTGTGCTCAGGTTGACAAAGATCGAGGTCATCAAGTCGGAGACATCACAGATATTTCCTATGCCCCTGTGTATATTTCTGCACTCTTATACAGCATACTACACTGTAGATTTTCTGCGTTTACATTGTCTTATTTTCTCTCTCTCTTCTCTCTGTGTTCACTCTCTTCTCAGTCTTTGTCCTACGCTTCCGTATTGTTGCACTTTGACATGGTATCAGAGCAATGAAGATGGATTGACTGACGACTAAACCTATTTGAAGAGGAGATTTCAGTGCGACACAAGGCTGCGTTTCCAGGATTCAAGGGCAAGCGAGAGGGCTGCGCATTGTATCATGGCTGAAGCGAGCGTGGGCGTGCGGGAAAGGAGTCTAATCGGTGAATTTGCTGCAGGTTATTGTTGTTCGAAGGCGAGGAAGGCTGCGTTTTAGGCCTTTCATTGCAGATTTTACTTTTTCATTGCCTTCGATGGGTGAAGAAGGTTTCTGCAGCGGAGGAACCGGTCCTAGAAGGTTGCGTTTACACGGTCAGAGGGGGCTGATTTTGTGTTTGTGCAGGTATTGCAGGTTAACATGTCTATAGAGACTGATTTGGAGTTCCAAGCCATAATGGATAGGAAGGTACCTGTCCTACCAGTTCTTCCATCAAATCAAAAGCTTGATGGTGACGATTACCGTCTCTGGCGGGTAATGATGTTGGCCATTTTGGAGTCTTATGATTTGGCGGAATTGGTGATGGAGGAGATTCACAAGCCCTCGATGAGAGATGAGTCCAAACTTTCTTCCAATGCTTGTGCGGAGTTGACCAAGGCCCAGTCTCATCGGGACAAACTGAATGCCAGGATTAGATCTTTTCTGTTTCTATCTTGCACCACAGCCGTGATAGCTCACATCGAGCACTTGACAGTAGCTCGTGAGATATGGTTGGAGCTCAACCAAATGTACAACCGGATGACCCTGATGAAGACGGTTTCTTTGGAGGTGCACATGCGGACCTTGTCCGTGAATAAATCTTCTTCGCTTCTTCGACAACACATCATCAAGCTTCGGCAGCTTCAGATGCAGGTTCAAAATGCGGGGAAGCCTATTTCCTCCGAAGACATGGTGATCACATTACTGTCCCAGTTGCTGCCACGATTTGGTATCTTTTATTCCGCTCTTATTGCTTCAGCGCGGGAGTCGACTCTTTGGTGGGAAGAGTTGGTTCCTATGGTCTTGGACTAAGAGGAACAATTGAAGGGACAGAATTTTTCCAAATCGGAGGCATTGGTTGGTCAAGCCTCTTAGAAGAAGGGGAAGGACCAAAAGGAGGAGGATAACAAATCCAAAAAGGACAAGAAGAAGGAATCGACTTGCCATATTTGTGGTAAGACTGGTCATTGGAAGAAGGATTGCCTCGACGAAGTCAAGGATACCAAGAAGAAGGACACGAAGGATTCTGGAGCGATGGTTGCACCCTTATCAACTGCTTTTCTACACTTAGCAGTCATTGAGGACTCTACATCAAAGATTTCTGATGCTGCAATGACAGCTTCCTAGGCTTGAGAGTGGATTATGGACAGTGGTGCCTCACGGCACATGACTCCTTTCAATGGTGTTGTCCATTTGCAACCTTCGCATGGGCAGATTCTCATTGGAGACAGCTCTTCTGTGTCTATTGCTGCGCGGGGTGAGATGCAACTTATTCTAGATAGATGTGGTGGTACCGACACTTCTGAGGTGTTGCATGTGTCAGGCTTGGGGTATCATTTGCTTTCGGTCCATAAGATTTGTGCTCTTGGTCTCTTGGTGAAGTTTGATAGTGATATTGTTCACGTCCTTGATTGTGGATCGAGGAAGGTTCTCTCTGCAGGGTATGAGGAGGATGGCATCTACAAGTTGAAGTCTTTCCCAGCTTTTACCTCTCTTCTTCTTACCTCTCAGACATAGTCCGAGCTTTGGCATGCTCGGATTGGCCACTTGAACTATGAGTACCTTCGGAAGGCGTGGCGAGGATCGTTTGTCCGAGGTTTGCTGGATATAGTGGTGAGCCATTAGCCATGTGTGTCCTGCATTCGTGGAAAATTGCATCGGGATGCGATTCCTAACGAAGCTTCGAGGCGGTCTACTTCACCCATGGAGCTTGTATCTACGGATCTTTGTGGCCCGATGAGGACCGAGTCCTTGAAGGGGAGCTTGTACTTCATGTTGATCGTAGATAACTAAAATAGGATGACTTGGGCCTATTTCTTGACTTTGAAGTCGGAGGCTTTCTCTCACTTCAAGGATTGGCTTCTCTTTGAGGAGAACCGTTCTGGCCGGTGATTGAAGACCTTGCATTTAGACAAGGGAGGTGAATTTATGTCTAATGAGTTTGCTTGTTTTTATGCAGATAGGGACATTCACCAGGAGTTTGCTAATCAACACTCCCCAAGAGAATGGCATTTTGGAGCAGAAGAACCGAAGTGTCATCGAGATGGCGCGCACCATGATGGAGCACCGACAGACACCTTAGTTTCTATGGGCCGAGGCTGTGGCTATCGCAGTTCACATCCTCAATCGATCTCCCACTTCTGCCATTGACAGGATGATACCTTTTGAGGCTTACTTTGGGACTCAGCCTGATGTCTCTTATTTCAGGATCTTTGGGTGTGACGCTTATGTGCACATTCCGAAGATGCAGCATGACAAGTTCAAGGCGGCTTCCCGAGGACAGGTTTTTATTTGTTACAGCTCCCAGTCCCAAGGTTATTGTTTGTTTGATCCCGTCAAGCGAGATGTCTGCATGAGCCGAGATGTGCGGTTCGTGGAAGTTCCGGCCACAGAGGGGGGTGAGGAGCATCCCGTCCTTGGAGATCCACGGGGGAGTTGGACTCCCGAGACAGTTCCTTTGGAGCCACAGTCTTTTGATGGAGATTCTTCTTCTGATTTCGAGTCTTCACTTCCACCGGCCACCCCCGAGGAGCTTGTGTCGGTTGATGTTCCTGAGTTTTCAGCAGATGGAGATCGACGGGGAGAGGTCCCGACCTTCTCCTCGTTGGGCCCGTGACACACTTCGAGATTCAGGGATTGAGGGGGTTCTTGAGAAGTGGGAACCGCAGGATGGAAAGCGGAGGTCACGGAGGAACCAAGCACTTTCTTCGGAGCTTGTTTGCTCCAACTATTGTTTGCTGACCCGTGTTATGCAGGATCGTGAGCCCACTTCAGTGAAAGAGGCTTTGCAGCCTGATCATTGGTAGAATGCTATGGAAGCCGAGTTGGAGGCTATTGAGAGGAATGGCACTCGGTTTCTTGTGTCTCGTCCCTCTCACAAGAAGGTGATTGATGTCAAGTGGGTCTTCAAGACCAAGTACCTTAGCAATGGTTCTTGGGACAAGCACAAGGCTCGCCTTGTTGCTAAAGGTTTTGCTCAGCACCCAGGCATTGATTTCGATGATACTTTTGCCCTCATTGCTCGTATGGTGACTATTTGAGCTGTTCTTGCCTTGGCTGGTTATAGGAGATGGCTTGTCTATTAGTTGGATGTGAAGTCGGCCTTTTTGAATGGTGACTCGTAGGAGGAGATCTATGTTGAGCAGCCTCCTGGCTTTGGATCCTTGGATGGAAAAGTTTACAGGTTGAAAAAGGCCTTGTATGGCCTCAAGCAGGCTCCGCATGCATGGAATGAGAAGATTCACTCGTTTCTTTAGTCGAAGTTGGGATATCGGCGCTCACAAGCCGATCCGTAGCTTTATGTGCACACTTCCGAGGTTGGTTGTGTGTTGTTTGTGTTGTATGTTGATGATTTGATTCTGACAGGGGATCATGCACAGAAGGTCCGAGAGACCAAGACAGCTTTACATTAGACATTCGAGATGACGGATTTGGGGCTTCTTCATTTCTTCTTGGGTCATGAGTTTTATTAGTCTCAAAGGGGGATTTTCATCTCTCAGCAGAGGTATGTTCAAGAGCTCTTAGTGACTTTTAAGATTGGCCCATTACTACTCCTATGGATCCGAATTGGAAGGCCACTTCACATTCAGATTCTCCCGTGATGGATGCTTCATGCTACCGTCAGTTGATTGGATCCTTGATTTAGCTTCTCAACACTCGTGTTGATCTTTGTTTTGCTGTGGATCTATTGGCAGGGTACATGACTGAACCCACACAGGTGCATTGGCAGGCTGCCTTGAGGATTCTTCGGTATTTGAGGGGGACCTCTGACTTAGGGATTTCTTATTCTGCAGGTACATATGCTTCAGATCTGGTTCTTGCAGATTGGAGTGACTCGGATTGGGCAGGCGATGTGGACCACTGATAGTCTACTACACGCTATTGTTTTACCTTGGGTACAGGTATTATCTCTTGGAGTAGCAAGAAGCAGCCCACGGTAGCTCTTTGTTCTACTGAGGCGGAATATCGAGCTGCGTCTTTCACCATATGTGAGGTTGTGTGGCTTCGGAGATTGTTGGAGGAGCTTGGCTGCCCCCAGACTCGTCCTACTCTTCTGTGGTGCGACAATGAGAGTTGCATTGCCTCGGTATGGAATCCTGTATTCCATGCCCGGACGAAGCACATTGAGATCCAATATCACTTCATTTGGGAGAAGCTTCTGGATGGGACCATTGATGTGGAGTACTACAAGACGGAGGATAATCTTGCAGATTTGTTTACGAAGGCTCTTCCCTAGGCTCTTCTTCAGCAGCATTCCAGATCCCTCAGTCTTTTGACCTGTCCAGGATCTCAGAGGGGATGTTAGACAGCCATTTCTTGGACAGTTGGTGGATAGCAGAGTACAGCAGGCTCCATGTCAGCGCAGAGGACACGTCAGCAGTATGGCAGGATGCAACGTTAGAGTGCAACGATGCGGAAGCGTAGGACAAAGACTGAGAGAGAGTGAACACAAAGAGGAGAGAGAGAGAAAAGAAGACAGTGTAAACGCAGAAAATCTGCAGTGTAGTATGTTGTATAAGAGTGCAGAAATATACACAGGGGCAGAGGAAATATCTGCGTATGTCTCCGACTTTATGACCTCGATCTCCATCAGCCGGAGCACAGACTGTCTCAGCCAACAGATCTCAAGACCTGAATCTGAAGTCAATAGAGGACTGAGAGTGCCACAAACTGGCTATAAATAGCCAGAAAAATAGGCAATAATAGCACCAGGTCGGCTGCATTAAATGCAGCCAACTGCAGTAAAACTGACCGACTGTGCAATTCAACTGGACAGAACTGCTGAATTACTAGTTAGACCTTAATCAGCTATTTAAAACAACCCCAAAACTCAAAAATTACCAATGTTTTTGTGTCCAATAAGCAAACACCCCAACTTTTGGGAGGATCCACATTTGTGAATAGTAGGCTATCTTACCACTTGGTCCATCCTTGTTTTGTAGATTTCTCCACCAATTGGTGCCTTATTCCACAATTGTTTGCACCTCTTATCCAACGAATACCTTAGTTTGTGGTGTTGTCCATAAGTAATGCACCCTGTTCAACCTCCCTCCACTATTGCATTTACTAATTATGACCTGCTCTAGCCTATTTGGAGTTGTCTATGTGCATGTGTGCAACAAAAAGGAAAGGGAAAGTGAACAGGGAGAGGCAATGATTAGGTTATGTTCTTCTTGAATAAGTTCCTTGACAAGTACTTTCATTTTTTTCAGCACATTATCTCAAAGGCAAGCCAAAACAAGGATGATATTTCTTTCTTCAATAGAACCAAAGAAACACGACCCCTTTGGTAGCAAATTTCTAAGAAAAATAGGTTTTGTATACATTGCCAGAGGTCGGGCCATGTGGATGAGGACTGTCATACCAAGGCCCAAGGTCTTCCACCTAGAAAATCATAGCAGACTATTGTGACTCGCTCCACTCTGGTCGGCCAACGGTCTAGTGAGGCTATGCCTCCCGCTGCTATACCGTCTGCCCTTGTGGTTACTTGACACATGGTACACATGCAGCCTTCAACAGTCTATATCTTTCACCACTCCTAAAGGATTAATTGATTGGTTTGCTAGTGGCTCACCAATTGCACTTTACGCATCCATTACACCTTTTATAACTACTTTTCTACCTCGCCATCCACGATGGTGGCTACACACTTGGCCTTTCCCTTTTTAGAATTCCGTTTCATACTTACATGCTCATTGCATTGCACTTTACTTTGCTCTGCTTTACTTTTAGTTTTGTTTTTTTGAAGTATCTCACTTTTCATCTCTATACTTACAGATTTTGATCTCTTTTGCAGGGCTTTGTATTTCCGTGTAGGGCTCCCATGCAGGTTTGCACCAATCCTTGAGTTGGAGATAGGAGCTGTGCGCTGCTCCTTTCATGGTTTCATTTACTTGGAGTTTTACTCTTTTACCAGCATGGAGGCTTCCCCTCCTGCGGACGGCAGATTGTGTAGCATCTCTCTTAATACTACCATGGCGGTGACTTTTATCCTTGCTCTTCTAGTAGGGATGTTTCATCATCTTCATCTACATGGTTCTTGGCACCACCCGAAGACTGATATCCTTTGGCTCCTTTTCCTTCTTTGGCATTGACATACAAATTGACATAGGGTTCGTACCCTTGATATTCTACAGGTTATCGACACTTGTCTTTGACGTTGACTTACCTTCCCCTATGCATTGCATGCTTTCATAATCTTTGTAAAGGGTGCTTGGATAAGTGAACAATTTTCCCATGAGAGACACTATCCAAGTGACACTTGTTGCATGAGCATTCTTCACCATGTAGCATACTATGCATCCCATTGTGCAAAGCACCACTGGATGGATCCTAAGTTGTTTCCACCGGTGGATTACATCACCATTCTTCACTTGATGCTTCATCACCTTTTCCTTGTCATCAACATCCTGGGGTGGATGGGCAAGCTTGTATGTTTTCTGATGTGTTTTACCATCCCTATTCCCACCTTTTGGATCATTGTTACTTAATCGGTTACCATCCATACCCTTAACTTTTCCACAGAAAAAGAAAAGTTCAATGTGATTCCATTTGCCTTTGTAGAACTTGGTAGGCCATTGGGCAATCGACGAGCACCCTTTGGTCTGATGCCTTGTCCTCTTTGGTGTGACTACTTGGACTCCCTTGGTAAGGTAACCATTGCTTTTGTAGTCTGGCCACTGGGTACTTGATGTGCACCCTTTGTCCAATACCCTGGTTGCTTTGGGGTGGGATGCCTTGGAGTAGACCTTGTTGGTCTCTCCTTTCAACTTAGTTTTGGGTTTGGGAGGGGAATTGAGCTAAAACACGCTTTATAGCTGATTAGCATCTTTACACAACCCCAAAACATGCTTGATTGATGAAAAACATAAAATTGGTGCATGGTTTAAGAGAATTTTAGTGGTCCCCTAAAAACCTAATTTTTTGGGGCACCTTTCAACATCTATAAATAGACACGCTGCCCACCATTTAGCCTCATTTGTTTTATGTAGATTTTAGCTGTCAGCCTTCATCCACGTGGCGAATCCATCCTTGCAATTGCTCCCGCTCCTTAGTCCTTCCACAACTCCTCCAGTGCCTGGCGCCTCTTTCTTAGTTGTCTAGGGCCCTCTCCCATTAGCCATCACTAGCCATCATACTACCTCAAACTGCTTGCATTTAGTCCTGATCAGCAAAGCTACAGTTAACAACACCCTTTCTCAGCTCTTGGCGACCTTCTATTGTCTGTGTTTGGTCTTCCCTGCACTTGGCAACAGCTATCGTTCATTCTCGTCCTCCTAGTGGCTCCTCCATTGCTGTGTTTACAGCTTTCTGGTGTTGCCACCCTCCTTAGGCATCATCCTTGTAGTCACCTCATTCTCTCTCACATTTGGTAATCAATGTTTGGTATTTCCTTTACTTCGTCACTCCGATCGGTGGTCACGACACTTGGGATTTGTCTCGCATGGATGTCGCTCTCTGACACTCCATTGCTCTGCCCTTGGGCATTCTGTAAACTCTTACATTCCTTTACAACATTCATTCACTTTAGAGTTTCTTCTCTATATGTTTCTCTTTGTGTTTGAGTTTTGAGTTTTGCGTTTGCATTTTACATTAAGGGTTTGAGTTTTGCTTGTCATTGTTTGAGTCTTTGTGTTTTAGTCGTGGTCGTACATGTGTTTCCTCAATGCAAAACCTAGCATATCTTCATAGGGTAAACCTTTTATCCATCCATCAGCTTTGTTGATTGGGGCAAACAATCTTCTTCACAGTGATCACAATCAAGATACTTGATATCAAGACGAGTATAGTAAATGCTCGCAGTGGAATACAAGCAAATGGTCTCAATTTGATAATGCAGTTTCTCGCATAGCTGACATTTGAGGGCTCTGAATTCTGCAACATGCCCTAGTTGCTGCTAGGATTCTTAAACATGACAAGCTTCTTTGGCATTTTCATTTTGGACACCTTGGGTATGACTCTCTTTACAAGTTTCCATGCTATCACATAGTTGAAGGCCTTCAAACTTAAAATTGTCCTTAGATTTGTCATCCTTCTTCTTCTCCTTACCCTTCTTTGTGTTTACATTCTATGGAGAGCAATGGAGAATGTAGCTTGAAATGCCCCTCTTGATCCAACACCATGGGTACCAACTTTTCCCATGCGATGGTATCAACCTATGTGGAAGTGTTCAAAGAAGAGTAAAAATCATTGAGTAGCTGTGTCAATTAGGCAATAGCCATGTCTTTGGAGGAGATCATCTTCCCCACATTGAGGATCTCCTCCTTCCCTGCATTAAGGATCTCCTACTATAGTTGTTGCAGCTTGTTTATGTGATCTTTCATGGATGCAAACTTGTTGGAATCCATGGTTCACATTTGTACCTCCATAGACACCCTCTTCATGGGCATCATCCTATTATAAGACTGTTTCGATTGCACCCATATCGGACGTGCACATGTCATATGCTTCACATGCACAATGACCATCAGCGTGCAAGAGAGAGATATGGAAGAGCAGATGTGAGCATTCAACTCATTCTACTGCGCTTGTGCCTTCTCCAAATCATCTCTTTTTGTAGAGAAAGAGATTTGGGACCCTTGAACATTGGATGGTTGATCTGTTCAGTCACCACCTACACAAGATCATATGACTCCAGTGTAGCCCAGTGAAACACAACTAGAACAGGACGCGGTCCATAATGGCATGTAAATCCATGTCTATGTCGCTGAGCATCCTTCTCCCGCCTTGAATTTTTTCACACTTCTCAGGTCGTCTCCCTCTGATCCTGAACAAAATGATCATTGAGGTTTCATTACTATCAGAGATAATGAAAACAGAAAATCTGCTCCAAAGGCTGAAAATACAAACTTTTCAGCACTTTTATTGATTCCTTCACAAAATCAGGTCTGCTGAGCAGCCTACCCAATCAGCAAATGCAGCAATCCTCCCTTTGGTTCATGTGCTCTTTGACTTGCTCCGTTATAGTTTGATGTGCCAACTTCATGGTCACACTTATACATTGAAAATGTAACTCCTTGTCGTGCTGAACTCTCTTCTTCATATCTATCCACCCTGGTACAACCCTTCACTATTCTCATACCATGTCAGAGTGCCATGTCAGAGTGCAGCGTTGCAAAAGCGGGTACCTAGGCCTAGAGAAAGAACGGAGTGCAAAAAAGAGAGAGAGAAAGACCTCAAAAAAAGAGACTGATATCTACAAGCAAAACATGTATGTGAGTGACGGAAGTATGCACTCAACCAACCTTGCAATCTCTTTGTAAAAGGTACAAGATGGCATAGGCCTGGGGGCTAAGAAATAGCCAGCAGAAAAACGAAAATGATCAGGTCGGCCAAGTTGAAACTGGCAGACATGCAGCAATAAATGCTGCCATGTGTCCGACCTGCTGCCCGCCTAGCTGCCAACCTTTCTGACCACCCACCTCACTGCTTACACTGCCCATGCTACCCATAATTCTGCATGCACTGCTCGTCTGATGTCCACCTGCTTGACTTGCCCTACACCTGCCCACTGCTTGTTGAGGGGATGATCCTCTTGACACATTCGAGCTGGTGTTCTCTATTCCACTCCACATTCCTACTCTTATTTTCCTATATCTTAAGCTTGCCCACCTTTTGGTAGTGGGACTCTTCACTAAAGCTCCAAAAAATCCTTCATTGTAGTCAAGGTATACATGTCTTAAGGTCTCATGTGGTGCTTATGCTTATGGCTTTTAATTTTAAATAGAGCCTAACACTAGAAGGACCTATTGGGTTTGATCAAAGTGGAAGCTTGGATAGTTTAGCACTCCCTTGCTAGTTTCCTCTTTGGCTGTGCTTCATCCTCTTGAAATAGGATGAAAACTTCCCCTCTTGAGACCAAGTTATACCTTTTCTTGGGGCTACCATGGAGATCATTCGTTTCACAAGTCTCCAGACGAGGCATGTACTTCTCTTTTTCATCGAATTCTTTGAAAGGGAAAGTGGTTTTGAAGAAAAGAGAAAGAAAAGGACCAAAGTACTACTGTGCTCTGATGCCAATTGTGATAGAGATGACTGGAGAGGCAGAAGAGAAGAGAGAGACAACTGCAGAGAGGAGAGAGAAAGATAGGAAGAGAGAGAAACAGAGTAAGGAAGCCATGAAAGTTGGAGAGAAAGGTGAAGAGACTTGATTATGTAAATAATTGATGCCTTAGTTAAGTCTCTTAACACCTTACATACCCCATCATATAACTGGGTATTTTCCATGCTAACCCTGTGTCTAATCTATCTATCCCACTCTTTTACATTCCATCCCAACCCTTTAAGTTTTTTGACCTCAAATTCAAAAAGAGGACTTATTGGTGTGGCTCATAGTGGGGTTGCAGAGTACTATATTCAGTATTACAAAGGGTAATATATATGTGGGGAATCTCAATTTCATGTGGAATTGGAGCGTATAGATGCATATGTGATATGTACAATATGTAGAGTTGACAGTGAATGAGTTTGGCTACCAATTCTTGACAATTAGGTTCTTACAAACAATGGGTAGCATGTTGTCCAGGCCTGTTGGAGAAAATTGGTCATAACTTTGTATGGGCAGCTCCGAATGAGATGTATGACATGTCAAAACAAAGCTCGTGAAGTATAATTTCAGCCCATATAGGTTACACTTGACTATTATTAATACATGATAAAAATCATTCTAAAATAGTATGTTGTTTGTAAGCAATCTGCAACCCAAACTGGGCCAAAATAAGCTAGTCTTGAGCCAAAATTGTATCTTTGAGATAGGGAAACTTCTCCAAAATAGTTGTTGGTCTCTAGGAGGCTTTTTCCAAGGGTAAACCTTGCCATTTAATTTGATATTCGTGAATTTACTGAGTTCTGAGCTTCTTTTCTCTTTGGCCAATGAGTACCTTAGAAGTGTATTGGATGATGCTCTCTTCATCTATGGGTGGTAGCTCTTCCATATAGCCTTTAGGAGATCCAATAAAAGGTTTCAATGACTCACGTGAAAAAACATTATGAATCTTAGTGAAGAGAGGAGTTGGAGACGATGAGCTAAGTCACCCACTCTTTTGACTATCTTATAAGACCCATAATAGCGGTGTGTCAACTTGGTGCTAGAGCCATCCTTTAGTATGGAGTATCGGGACTTGAGTACCTTTAGAAGAACCAACTCACCTTCTTGAAACTCAAGGGAGCACCTTTTTTTATCAGCGTAGAGCTTTATGTGTTCTTAGGCCTTTCTAAGATTCAACTTATATTACTGATATAGAGCTTGCATATGGTCCAATTCTTCTATTTCACGAGGGTTCAATTTCTTACTGAATATAATTGTAGGAAGGGGCACCTTGTATCCATACATGGCCTCAAAGGAGCATACTCCAATGCTAGCATGAGTGGAGTTGTTATAAGCAAACTCAGCCAAATGGAGCCACAAATCCCACACATGCTATACATCATGACAAAAATGTCTCAAGTAGGTCTTAAGCCACTTGTTTACCCTCTCTATTTGGCCATCCATTTGGGGGTGACATGTTATAGATGGAGCTAATTTGGTCTCTATGGGACTGAAAACTATTTGCCAAAAATGGTTCATAAATTTGGCATTCCAATCATGCACAATGATGTGTGGAAGCTCACACAACTTAAAGACGTGTTCCATAGACTGGTTGGCTATATGAGATACAGTATACTATGTCTTGGTGGGGATAAAGTGGGCTGCTTTGGTAAGCTGATCCACTACCACATAAATGCTATTCCAACCCTTCTTAGTCATGGATAAGCCATTGATAAAATCCATCGTAATGTTGTCCATTTTCCCTCAAGGATAGACAATGGCTGTAACAAATCCCTTGGCTTAAGAGTGTGTTCTTCTTTTGTTTTCATAGTACACATCTAGATATAAATTCCTTGACATCCTTTCATAGGCCCTTCCATTGGAAACTTTGCAATTTTATGATATGTCTTAAAGATGCCCAAGTGACCAACAATAGGTGAAACATGCATCGCTTTCATTCTTTTCTATGTAAAAGGAGAGGTATGAGGTATCACAATCTTATCATGTGACCATATGAGGCCATTTGTCACGAGGACGTGAAAATTTGATGCTTTGCTTATGTTTAATTGACATTTGATTAAAGGATTAATCAAATGTGCAATTAAAAGATGCACATGTGTTGCACATGTGAGGTGCAAGTTACTTTTTCACAATTGAAGGCCGAAGGACCTTGTGAAAAAGATGGGTGTCAAAGGCAAAAGTTGTAACAAGTTACACTTGTTAGATTCTAGGTGAATTTTGGTGTCAGTTTGCCCCTAGGACCATTAATTGGCCATAAGTGTCCATAGTGATACTAGGGACTAGGCATTAATCAATGGATTAATGCTTGTCCAAGGGTCAATTAATCCATGGGAACACTTTGGGTTGCAAATGGCCTAGCGAATTAATTTTTGGATGGGCAAGGTCAATTTTCTGGGCATGGATTAAGGGCTGAATTAATTTTCAGATAATTAATTAAATTGCTGGAAATTACTGAAAATGGATTAAGAAAGCTGCCACTTGGTAAAACTTTCCCATGCAAGTGGGGGAAAGGCTAAATAGGGTTGAAAGGAGAGGAAAATCTCGTTTTTTCATTTTGGAGCTGTTGGAAAGAGGGGTTGGATTGTTGCTGCTAGCTTTTGGGGCCAATTCCTAGCCATTGGAGACCATTTTGGTGATTGCATATTCTTGACCTTGGGAAGCTGACAATTGCTGCTGATGTGCTTTCTCCTGAAGATCGCAGTCTCTGATGCTCCTATTGTAGTTGGTGCATCCGTTTGGGGCTGGTACAGCAGGGCAGCAGCTGATTTTGATCGGTTCTTCACAACAAATCTCAAAATTTTCTCTCTCTACAGCATTCTCTCATCTCCTTCAGCCTATGCTCAGCCATTCTCAGCAATTCTCAGCCATTCGGAGGAGATTTCAGCCATTTTTGGTGGGCTGATCTGTAATTTCTGCAGTAAACCCTAATTCACAGCAGAAATTAGGGTTTAGCAACCACCTTGGGATCCGTGCCAGAGATTGAAGGCTCAAGGAATTGAAATCAGCAGCTGATAATTGAAGATTATCAAGGGATTTCAGGAGCCAGCCCATCCCGATTTGATTTGGGGCAGCATTTGGCCAGCCAAGGGTCAAATTGGAGAAGAAGTCCTGGGTGAAACAAGGGGCAAATGACCTAAAAGGCTTGTTGGACATTTATGACAGCAAGAGCAATTGGTTAGCAGGAGGAGATTGAAGAATCTCGAAATGTACTCCTTCTAATTGAATGAAAGCTAAAGAAATACCGCAAGGGGTGCCAATTTTGGGGCCAACAGGGTGTTTACTGTCCAAGAATGTTATGGTAAAGTGTGTATTTCATTTTATGTGCATTTATTTATTGCTGTAATTAACTCTTGAATGAGATTATCACCACTCTTAGAATGGGTGGTGATAACCCGATTCAAGAGTTAATTACAACAATAAATAAATGCACATAAAATGAAATACACACTTTACCATAACATTCTTGGACAGTGCAAGGGGCGCCAATTTTGGGGCCAACAGTGTGTCTATTGTCCAAGAATGTTATGGTAAAGTGTGTATTTCATTTTATGTGCATTTATTTATTGCTGTAATTAACTCTTCTTGGACAGTAGACACACTGTTGGCCCCAAAATTGGCGCCCCTTGCGGTATTTCTTTAGCTTTCATTCAATTGGAAGGAGTACAACTCGAGATTCTTCAATCTCCTCCTGCTAACCAATTGCTCTTGCTGTCATAAATGTCCAACAAGCCTTTTAGGTCATTTGCCCCTTGTTTCACCCAGGACTTCGTCTCCAATTTGACCCTTGGCTAGCCAAATGCTGCCCCAAATCAAATCGGGATGGGCTGGCTCCTGAAATCCCTTGATAATCTTCAATTATCAGCTGCTGATTTCAATTCCTTGAGCCTTCAATCTTTGGCACGGATCCCAAGGTGGTTGCTAAACCCTAATTTTTGCTGTGAATTAGGGTTTACTGCAGAAATTACAGATCAGCCCACCAAAAAAGGCTGAAATCTCCTTCGAATGGCTGAGAATGGCTGAGCATAGGCTGAAGGAGATGAGAGAATGCTGTAGAGAGAGAAAATTTTGAGATTTGTTGTGAAGAACCGATCAAAATCAGCTGCTGCTCTGCTGTACCAGCCCCAAACGGATGCACCAACTACAATAGGAGCATCAGAGACTGCGATCTTCAGGAGAAAGCACATCAGCAGCAATTGTCAGCTTCCCAAGGTCAAGAATATGCAATCACCAAAATGGTCTCCAATGGCTGGGAATTGGCCCCAAAGCTAGCAGCAACAATCCAACCCCTCTTTTCAACAGCTCCAAAATGAAAAAACGAGATTTTCCTCTCCTTTCAGCCCTATTTAGCCTTTCCCCCACTTGCATGGGAAAGTTTTACCAAGTGGCAGCTTTCTTAATCCATTTTCAGTAATTTCCAGCCATTGAATTAATTTTCTGAAAATTAATTCAGCCCTTAATCCATGCCTAGAAAATTGACCTTGCCTATCCAAAAATTAATTCGCTAGGCCATTTGCAACCCAAAGTGGTCCCATGGATTAATTGACCCTTGGACAAGCATTAATCCATTAATTAATGCCTAGTCCCTAGTATCACCATTGACACTTATGGCCAATTAATGGTCCTAGGGGCAAACCGACACCAAAATTCACCTAGAATCTAACAAGTGTAACTTGTTACAACTTTTGCCTTTGACACCCATCTTTTTCACAGGTTCCTTGGACCTTCAACTGTGAAAAAGTAGCTTGCACCTCACATGTGCATCTTTTAATTGCACATTTGATTAATCCTTTAATCAAATGTCAATTAAACATAAGCAAAGCATCAAATTTTCACGTCCTCATGAGAGACCACCCCCTTGAAATCCTTGCAATCGTCCTCGATTGCATTGTAAGGTGTCAAAGCAAACAATATTGCACTGGAATTTTCACAAGGCATCATAGTCAACACAACATTGGCCATTGCTAGCTAACTATCTCATATGACCACCATTTGCTGAAAATTTCCAGTCAGCATAAACATAGCATAAAGCTCAACAATAGTCCATAATTGTTGCCAGAAACTCATCGGATGCATCACAAACTCTTGTTTCTCAACAATGCTGACTACACAACCATAGTAAAGCATAAACCGAGCCAAAACCATGGCTGAATTGTGAATGGCATTCAATACACATGCTGCTGTCCATAGAACCAGCTGAATACCATTGAAACTAATGATCATACACTGAAAACCAGCACTCCGTAATCAGTCTCTCATGATCATAACTTGATGCAATGTACAGTTTCAGAGCTGTAGTGAAAACCATACCCATTTGCATACATACCACAGTGACTAGTACACTGAATAGTGACCTTATGGCAGACATACTGTCAGCACAGTACCTTGGATGCATGCTGAATACATCCAAGATCCACTATACACAAGAGCATTCCATTCCTGGAGGAGTGGAAGTGCTATCTTCCCCTTGAGTATCAGGTGGTACTTTGGACCCTTGCCCTACTGAACCTGAAAGAGCCCGATCCAAAGTTGGCTCTAACTGAAAGGCATCAAGGTAAAGTTGCAACAACTGAGGATGGTCTGCCAAGTCATCCTTTTCCATCCATTTAGCATCCATTGGTGAACAGTTGTAAAACTTCACTGAATAGCTTATGAAAGCTTTACCTTTGACCTTTTCTCTTTATGTGCCTAAATCTTCTAGAATACCAATATCTCATTCAGCTCCTCTACATTGAACTGAATTTCAGCAGATATATCCTTAGGTACATCAGCATAAAAAGGCCTCAACAAGCTCACATGAAAGGCATAGTGTATTCGCTAGTGTAAAGGCAATTTCCATGATAGCCAGCATTAAACGGAGCATTTGCATGACCAGCACTTATTCCTTGAGCCCTAAAAGCACGACGGGGTACCGATGCTTGCCCATCTGCGTGATTTTGCACACTAGGCATCATACCAACGCCGCCATACATCGGATTATGCATTCCATGAGCCATACCCGAGTACATTGGGTTATGCAAGCCATGCATTGGTTGCTGAAAGTTATGGGGAGGCGTGCCATACATTTCCACATTCGGTCGCTCACCCACCATAGCATGAAAAATTGTGCTACCACCAAAGTAAGCTAGCTGCCCTAAATTCTCATGCAAACCTTGCTGTCCAAAAACCATAGGATTAGCATTTACATCATGAACTTACATTTGCATTTCTTGCCCAACTAGCACCTACTGCTTTTCACCATGAGCATCTCTAGGAGCATCTTGAGAAGGCTTTGGCTTGTTCTTCGGTGCGTCTTGCTGTCCTAAAGTTCTAGAAGAGGATTTTCTCTTCTTGCCCTTGTTGTCCTTTATAGGAGTGTTTAAAAACCGAGTAAATTGAGGATCTTTTGCCAATTCAGCAAAGATATTGGCTGCTGCCCTCATTCGATTCTTGAATGCATCATCGAATTCCATTTCCCTTTGTTGATCATCCTCTTTCTGCATTGAGGGTCCAACATCTTGGCCTTCAGCCACATTTTCAGCATGTTGTCCATGATTCGTGCCTTGTCCAAGATTAGGCATTGCATTTTCTTCATTCCCATGAGAATATCCATACTGAGAGGCATCGTCACTGCTTAATTCCATCTCACTGTATGAAGTCATGTTGCTGTAATTTCTCAGTTGAGCACAAAAATCAGCACTAGCATAAAGCTTTGGCTTGCAATAAGGTGCCTCGGGCCCACCAAATCAAGAGATTTGATGTGTCCCGGCAATGGAACCATGAAACCAGCCTTCCTTCTTGGAATGGGTGGTGATAACTTGATTTAAGAGTTAATTACAACAATAAATAAATGCACATAAAATGAAATACACACTTTACCATAACATTCTTGGACAGTAGACACCCTGTTGGCCCCAAAATTGGCACCCCTTGTGGTATTTCTTTAGCTTTTATTCAATTGGAAGGAGTACAACTTGAGATTCTTCAATCTTCTCCTTCTAACCAATTGTTGTTGCTGTCATAAATGTCCAACAAGCCTTTTAGGTCATTTGCCCCTTGTTTCACCCAGGACTTCTTCTCCAATTTGACCCTTGGTTGACCAAATGCTGCCTCAAATCAATTCGGGATAGGTTGGCTCCTGAAATCCCTTGATAATCTTTAATTATCAGCTGTTGCTGATTTCAATTCCTTGAGCCTTCAATCTTTGGCACGGATCCCAAGGTGATTGTTAAATCCTAATTTCTATTGTGAATTAGAGTTTATTGCAGAAATTACAAATTAGCCCACCAAAAATGGCTGAGATCTCCTTCGAATAGCTGAGAATTGCTGAGAACGGTTGAGCATAGGCTAAAGGAGATGAGAGAATGCTGTAGAGAGAGAAAATTTTGAGATTTGTTGTGAAGAAACGATCAAAATCAGTTGTTGCCCTGTTGTACCAGCCCCAAACGGATGCACCAACCACAATAGGAGCATCGGAGACTGTGATCTTCAGGAGAAAGCGCATCAACAACAATTGTCAGTTTCCCAAGATCAAGAATATGCAATCTCCGGAATTGGCCCCAAAAGCTGGCAGCAACAGTCCAACATCTCATTCCAACAGCTCCAAAATGAAAAAACGAGACTTCCCTCTCCCTTCAGCCCTATTTAGCCTTTCCCCCACTTGCATGGGAAAGTTTTGCCAAGTGGCAGCTTTCTTAATCCATTTTCAGTAATTTTCAGCCATTTAATTAATTTTCTGAAAATTAATTCAGTCCTTAATTCATGCCCAGAAAATTGACCTTGCCCATCCAAAAATTAATTGGCTAGGCCATTTGCAACCCAAAGTGGTCCCATGTATTAATTGACCCTTGGACAAGCATTAATCCATTAATTAATGCCTAGTCCCTAGTATCACCACTGACACTTAATGGCCAATTAATGGTCCTAGGGGCAAACTGATACCAAAATTCACTTAGAATCTAACAAGTGTAACTTGTTACAACTTTTGCCTTTGACACCCATCTTTTTCACAGGGTCCTTGGACCTTCAACTGTGAAAAAGTAGCTTGTACCTCACATGTGCATCTTTTAATCGCACATTTGATTAATCCTTTAATCAAATGCCAATTAAACATAAGCAAAGCATCAAATTTTCAGGTTCTCGTGACACCATTTTTGAGTTGATAATGGGAGTTCTCTTCCATAATATATTGTTGTGATTTCTGAAAGATAGAGCTGAAGTCATCACTAAGAAAATAATGCTTTTGAAGCTTCTCTATCCAATCACTAAGAGGCTTAGAAATAGATGATACTTTGCATGCCCATATACAAGAGAGTAAATCAGCCACAACATTATCCTTTCCCCTAGTATGAGTGATCTCAAAATCATAATTTTGTAAGGTTGCCACCCATCTTCTTTGCTTAGAAGTCAAATTTGGCTACGATAGAAAGTACTCGGTGATCATTTCACTCTAAACTGGTTGCCATAAAGATAGTTCGGAAATATTATATGTGAAAAGAGCATTATTTTTATTTAATAGGACAAATGCCCAAAATTCCCCTAATAAAGGACATGTTGTGGGCACTATTTTTATCCCTTATACTCCTTGATCATTACATGATTGTCACGTACGAAAAGTGTGATACACTACAATGTGATAAAATAGAATATTAAATGGTACCTACAGACATTTTAAGTACAATAAAAATGTGTTACTCTCTCCCAAAAGTCTACTTAAAACCCAAATTCTTTTGACAAAAAAAGATAGAGAATATTAATCTCAAACAATATAATCCTCTGAGAGAATCATATAAGTAGGAAAATCATTTAACTCATCCCAAAGTGTGGGTCGCACATGAAAAAAGTATCCATAAGTTGGTACCTTATGATACTAACACCTAGTGTACAGCACCTATGGTACTGTATAGTATGAAAGGGTTCATACATGGTACTAGTGCAACCATGGATCATTATCATCATAACCATCAGCCATTTGTCCACCACCTACTCCTCTACTGCCCAAAGGTGCTGCCTAGCTGTCCAGCCTGCCCTGACTCATTTTCACCTGTGCAGCCTGTGTTTACAAAATCCAGAGGGCAGCAAGATGGCATCATCATTTTGCCCTCATCTATGATCTGATTGGGCTGTATTGTTCAGATAGTTTACATGCAATTGCTGCCTGGATTCTCTGTTGACATCCGGCTGCCCTGGGAACTGCATTTTGTTCCTCCTCCACTATAATTTACTCTGGACACTCCTAATGACAACAATCGAACAAGTTTGAAGAATTGCACTATTGGGAAGTTGGGACTTGTCGCTCTTCTAAAATCTTTAATATAGTTAGACTGCCATTTCACTTTAGAAATTCTTAGTTATGGAACATGTGGCTGTGAAACAAGTGCTAAAGGATGAAATAATTTGGGTCTGAGATCTTTTGCTCCCATGACCTGACTGTAGCTGTGAGCTAGGCTTAATGAGCACATCGGACATCTTTGACCTTCCAGATAGCCAAATGACTATTATTTCAAAAGTTTGTGATGTGACTACATATCACTTAGTTTTGCACCTTTATTCTCAACATTTAGTTTGTGATGTGACTACATATCATTTAGTTTCCTTTATGCTCAACACTTAGCTTTTGTCTTTCATGTTCTGTCTATTGCCCTCCAACAGATTATGCTGTACAATTAGAATCTCTGATAGGTCAGACAGAAGAATTATTTAGTATTTAGTTATTTTTAACAGCTTTCTGATTTGACTAGTACTTTCTTCCAAATGAATCTATGAGATTAATTAGCTACATCTGACAGATCAAAATAGTATCTTGAGAAAACAGTTTTTACCCCTTCAACATGAGGTGGTTCATCTGTTGTTTTGTAAATTCCAGCACTGCTTACAAATAGAAACTGCTGTGCTCCAGTTGCCTTTGCCCAATCTGCCACAGGCCTGCCGAACAGATAAGACCAAAGTAGAGTAGCATATGGCTTGAATCTTTCAGATTTGAAGTTTTCCTGATTGAGACTACAGATGGCAAATGAAATGCATACTTTACAGTGTCTAAATCTTTCCCATTGTTGTCAATGACTACATCATAAACAGTTGAACCAACTGCTGCACCAATATCTGCTGGGCTACCCCACAGTGTTGCTGCACCAGCTTCTCGAAGTTCCTATGGTTTTGAGACAAACTGTCTGTCAGTCTTTCATGTAAATAGTAATTGAAACAATGTTTTTGAGACAATCCAAAAGCTTGCAACTACTTTACTTCAGGAATAAAAAAGAGGAAACAATCAATTGCTCATTGGTGAACCTTGAGAGAGACTTGCAAAACACCCTTTCTAGTTGTAGTTTTGGACATTCCACAATACTTTCTTGCACTAGCATCTTCAATATCTGCCTACTTTTTAGTCTATACCATTTATAAGGAGCCTTGTTGATATAGCAAAAACACAACAGTTCTTGCTGGCCATGTTGCAGGAGAGGTGAAGTGATCTGATCTGGACATAGATTGGCTTTAACTACTGAATACAACAACTTACTTTACAGCTAGCAAGCACACAACATGAACTATGGTTGACTTATCACATGCATTGCAGTTCGGTGAAATAGTAACAAAGTATACTAAGACCAGTGTATAATGAAAAACCTAAATGAGGATTGTTCACAATGAACAATGTTTAGTTTTACTGAGCTGTTGTCTAGGGGGCATGAGCTATGAAACATCTGAACACACTGGTAAGTGAGACTAGAAAGTGGAGTCAAAATGCTTCATGCATTATCAAAGGCACAACAAGATAGCCATTTATACAATATAACTGTATACAGCATCTTTGATATTGATCTTAATTCGTTGCCTGCAAGCTTTTCAGCCTTTATAATAGAGGTGCAGCTCATTCATTTTTTTTTGGCTTCAGGATGCATCACCATTAGGTCTATTTAAACCCATGGTGTTCTGAGGGCTAATGTTCCAGCTATTTGCACAATCAAGTCAGCATCTTGAGCAAATTGACCAATAGTGCAGCTTATCAACTGTTTTTCCTCTCTCATCAAAATGCATTACCTTCAGGTCTAATATTCTAGACGTTTCATCTTCTATCATGCTCTGTGTCTGATAAACCAACCAATAATTTGTATGTCTGGACCGTGCTTACATTGAGTGTTTTGTATTTGTTTTCAAAGTCCTCTTGGGATAGGTGTATAATGAATTAGTTGTTGCTTGCTGAGTGTTCATATTTGCATGCTGTATTAAAGAAAAGCAGCCTTATACTCCATTAGCAATTTCAAAGTGCATGTGGTGCGTTTTTCAAGTGGAAGATCGTCCATGAAGAAATGAGGTTTAGCTATTGTACTTTTCTGGGCAACACCATCTCAACACAGCAGGTCCTCCAAACTGCCCTCTTTGACCTAGAAGTTAAAAAACCTGCCACCCGCCAAAGCTTGAGGTACCAAGGGTGCAACAATGGGAGCAAGGCTCCCACCACCTGCCAAGTCCTATCCTGGATGAGCATTCACCAAGTCCATGTGATTATAGAGAGACAAGGCTGCCCCAATACCACATTCACATGAGGAGTGGAGCAACCTTTAATGATCTCTACACATTCCTTCAAGTACAAGCAGAATGGCCTGCTGCATCAGTTGTGCTATGTGTCAAAATGGCAGCAGAATAAGGGAACACGCTAATAGAAGATAGAAATGTTGAAGAGCAAAGATGAAGGCAATCAACTCAAACTAATGCTGAAACAATGTTGATACAAGGAAAACCCTTGCACATGTGTAGCTACAGTGAGGAGGCTTGATGAGAAAGGAGAACAGGTTCACGCAACAAACCCACCACGCAGTCTTTGGGCCAAAAAGTCAGAAAGTAGCTAGATATAAAAAACCTAAGTGCAGACTAAAATATCTAAATGGACTTTGAACTGGCCGATGACAACACAACTGGCCACAATGGACTGAAATAACCAAACCAACCACAAATGGACAAAAAATGTCAAAGCTCCATGATGCCCTGCACTGACCCAATGATAGGGCTCACAACCAGCTGATGACATACATGTATTGCTAACAAACCCTCTTAGATCCTAGATGGGGCACTGAACGTGTCCAATCTGGAGCAGAAACTGGGAATATCATCAGTATATGTCTAAGAGAGATTCGAGAAGGGTTAGTGTCCATGCCCAAAGAGGTTCTATAGGCTACTGCTGCAGAGTCTGTGTCCCCACCTGAAAGGGCTCCAAGAAACATCTGAAGCAGTCATAATGAAATCTTAGTGAAATATAGCTGAATGTAAAAGTAGACAAGTGGGGCTCGAGATGGCATTATTTGTATGCACGTGATGTCTAGATTCAGAATGGCATGAAGGAAACCCTGGGAAAAAGCTCCCAAAGCAAACTATTGCAAGTCCTCAACACAAACCCCTGTATCACATACCCTCTCTAAATCTCCAATATAGCAGGAAGAATAATATCCATATCATGGGAAAAAATAAGTTTAGTGTGAGTGTCTATACA
This sequence comes from Lygodium microphyllum, assembly GCF_053477565.2. Classification (NCBI taxonomy): domain Eukaryota; kingdom Viridiplantae; phylum Streptophyta; class Polypodiopsida; order Schizaeales; family Lygodiaceae; genus Lygodium; species Lygodium microphyllum. Next base: position 85,656,877 of record NC_141143.1, read on the forward strand.
CCATGAAAGCAAGGCACAAGCTTCAAGTACCGAGAAGCGATGGCTAACCTCCCATAAAAGAAAGCTTCAAACCTGAAAAAAGCTGAAAGAACTCCAAGTCAAGAAAGAAGTTCAATGATCCAAGATCTGTGTTTGGAACTCTGAAGATAAAATCTCCTGCTAGCAACCTGCAAAAATCAAGCAACCACACAGTGAAGGATAGGGATCCCTGCCACAAGCTAGCATGGGGAAGAGATCCAAAGTTGATCTCGCTAAAACCATGATATAGAAGTAATCCATTGAGAAGCGATATCCATAAGTAAAACACACTTCTCAAACCCGTAAGAAAATCAAAATCTCAGAAATTGAGGCCTACGAAACAGAACCACCCAACTATGAGTCCCAACAAGGTTTCTGCAAGGAAATCAAGTTCCTCTAGCACTAACTGCCTTTTGCTGTCCTATGATGGTAGAGCCAATATGACAAGGCTCATACTTCTATAAGAAACAAGCATAGTTCTCACATAGAGGACCACGTTGCTAACTTGCTGCTGCTGTCTAATCCTCTTAACATTAAGAAGTTTCATCATAGACAAACTAGAAAGCATAACGCCTGAAACTCTGATACAAGACTAGAGGCCTCCTCCAATACCTGAAGAAGATGAAGAAGAAGCCTCTTTTCAACAATGACATCATTTTCACAATACCCTTGCTCCAACTAATGGTGAAGACGGTGGCACATGTACAAGTGAGTTTGGGAAACTCCCAATTCTCATTTTTAAAATACTAAAAAGGTGACACCCGGATAACATATCCATTAGTTTCTCAAAACCATATGATGTGACCTATTATTGGAAAGCTCTTGAAAAATGAAATCTATTGAGCTATAGAGCGTTCGATTTGGAGTTATAGTGTTCAAGTTATGACAAATCCAAAGATTTGACCATGTGTCCCAAACTTATGGAAAATTCCCATATTCCCCAATATGGTGCTTAGGGGGAAAAAAGAGGTAAGTTAGTGAGGCGAAACTTGTATGGCAAGACGTAGGACTCTAATTGAATTACCTTTATGGGTATTGGAGCCTTTGCAAAAGAGTGAGGTCTGAATAAGCTTATCGAAGAAGACATCACAACTAACCACATTCTCGTTTCTCTCGACAACAAAGAGCCAATAGCTCTCAATCATACAAGCAACTAATGATGGTGGCTCTTGAACATGAAGAGTCAACCCTCCATTTTAAACCTCCCATATGCCAAGGAAGACCGCCTACGAATGATAGCCTCATATATTGTCAAAACTCAAATGGGCTATTAAAAGTAAATTAGCACAATCCTGCTACTCAACTAGACCACTCTATAAGACTACAAGCTCTTTACAAATGCCATAAAAGCACAATCATAGATAAACCAAGATCCTGGATTAAAGAGGCTATAGATCCTCCTCTGAGGTCCTATCAGCATCCTTGTAAAGAAGACCACTAAAGATGCATGAGAGGTAGGAACCACATCTGTGTCAGCACTTTCTGACAATATTAATGTGAATGCCCACCAAGGAAGTGATGACCACTTTGATGTGCACCCAGGTCCATTGTACCAGATTTTAAGTAGAAGAATTTGTTTCTTAGGAGTCAGGACACGATGATATTTTCGTCTGAAGGAAATACGGGCATAAGAACCAACTTCTCTGGTCTGGTATCTCCAATGGACCTATTTTGGGTCTTCAATTGTTCTACACCCATTGTGAACATTTTTCATCTATCTAATGCAATTCTTTATGAGCTCGTTTGCTCGTTTTGGTTTCCAATATTTGGGAGATTCAACTGCTAACTATCGCTAGCAGCAAAAGGCCTGAGTTTGCTGGATTTGCATGACCTGGGATTTCATGACATGCGCACACGCTCTACCATGAACATATCGACTGGATAGTCAGTTGCTCCCAAGCAGCATTGAGGCTTTGAATCAAAGGATAAAAGATATACAACAAAAAACGATCCATAAACAAGTGTATGCATGCAGAATATATTCCATAATACACTGCTCCATTGCTGCAAGATTCCGACATACAAGGAGGATAAGCACAAGGCATGGCATTTAGTGTGTGGGTGGGAATGTGCAGTTAGGTGCTCTCATTTGGCGGAGAGGGCTAGCCTTTATAGGCCCATGGAGACTTGCACGGACGCCTGGTTCTTCAAATTGGAGTATCTTTTCTTCCTTCTGTGTCCTCACTGAGCTGATCTCCAGGAGCCCAATTGTCCGTCAGATTCAAGTATTCCTCCTATGAGAGCAGAGTCATATGTATCCTACGACAAGCAGAGTACATAATACTAATCTATGACAGCAGAGTTCTATGTAACCTACAGGCTCCTTGGCATTGACCCTTGCTATTGATGGTAACTATGCGTGTCGACCTGGATTACCAGTTTGCTGCCACTGAATTCTCTACTTTGGTTCATCTTGATCCCAGGGTACCTCGAATGTAGAGTACCTGTCCACTGTCGAGGTAGAATATGTGGCTCTAAACCCTGTATTTCTGGTAAACAGCACTACATCACTCTCCTCCTAAAAGGATACTTCAAGATAGCAATGAAGCTCTCTCGAAGCTACAAAAGCTTTTGCTGCAAGACCGATGCTGGTGGCTCAACAAGGGGCGCGGCGAGAGACTAAACTGAGATTCTGTACTTTTGCCCTCCTCTTGATTACAGGAAAGGCCATGATTGCATTATGTTTGTTCGAGTCCAGAAAGGGAGGGGTAAAGGGACAACATATGACTTACAGAAAAGCGAGAGAATGGAGGCTTCTTCATCTTGTCCGATGTCTCTTCTCCAACTGTGAGAATGGTGGCTTCATGGCCTCCAGCCTGAAGCTCCTTGACCAGCCAAAACCCGATGACTGCGTGTCCGCCACTATTGGTGTTGACGATCAGCACTTTCTTCTTGGAAGCTGGGGGCGAGCTGGCTGTGACGATGAATTGTGAAGGCAAGCCAGCAGCCTCGCATCCTCTCGTGCTCTTGGCATTCCATTGTGGAAGAGAGAGTGACAACTCTCCAGAGAAGAAGACTGAGGAAGAGTACGATGATGATCGAGGGAAGGAGAAGGAGAGCAGCCGAGAAGGGGAGGGAGAGGTGTTCGCAGCAATGGACTTGGACGGAGGAGCTGTAAAGGGGTGGCGATTAGCGGCGCATTCCATAACAGGGGAGATCGCCATAGCCATGCTGGTGACGATTGTGGGTGGTGGGTAATGTGTGATAGGGGGAGGCTACACTCTTTACAACCTAGTGGATATTGCCTTTTGTTTTATGATAAGTACCTCAAGTTTTAAGCGTCACCTTAGTGTCAATGGATTTCTTAATTAAGGCTTAACATATGTCGATTTCTTAGGGTGGATTCACATGCGCTGCCTACTATAGCAAGTTAACGAAGTGGCATGTTGCACCTTTTTTAAGTCTCATACTTGGGGGGACTAACTTTACTTATTAGACATTTGAAAAGTCTATTCATGACGTACGTGGGGCATGACCCTTAATATGTGTAGTGGACTCCAAAGGAAATTCCCAACCACCATAATCACACTTCACCAAAAAAGAATCAACCTCCACAAAAGGAGTAGTAACAACACAACTCCATTCTTTACCTTGGCATTTCATTCCATGAGGAACTTTGATTTCTTTCATGATTATAACTTACATTGCAAGAAGGATGGTACTCTTGCGAATTTGAAGCACAAAGCCTAAGTTATAGTTTTGGGGCTTGGCTTCCTATTGGCACCTTTGACTCCATGGAAGTTTTAAGCTTACTACACTAGAGTTAGAGGGGAGGCCCTCAATACCCCATGTTCATTGCACCCCACTTTTCCTCATTGCTAAACTACTCTGAAGGACAAAGTTCAATTTGGCTCAAGGAATATGTTCTACTTTGCTCCATTGCTTAGTTATAGCAAGCAATTAATGTAAGATTGCCCATGAGACAGGGTTTAGTTACAAAGAATCCAAATACGTTGTCACTCTTATTTCTTAGGTATCTCTAATTCCTCCATTAGTCTTTCGTCCTAGGGTGTGAAGTCAATCTCACTTTTGAAATCAATAGAGTGTTATTGGCAAGGGGTACTAGCTTGAAGTAAATCAAAACTTGTCCTTGTGTGCCAGCTTATGCCTTATGCATGTCCAAGTAGGCATACTGTTTTTTCTATCCATGATTGATATACATTCATTGAGACCTACTTTAGCAACCATAAATAGTCACCATCACTTTCCATAAGAGTAGCAACCAAATTACACGTACTAGCTTCCAACAAAAAACAAGCATGTATTCTTTCCTAATTAGCAAGTGTGTACATACTCACCCTCTCTTGTGAGACTCCGTCAATGAAGAGTGGCTCTTGTGAACAAAGGGATCATCATCTTCACTCAACTCTATTTCTTGAAGAGCTACCATATTCAATATATACAAGTATCTTCCTTTTCAAGAAATTTAAACCTCTTACATTCTAGTAAATTATGGAGATCGTCCTTTGTAGCATATTGGTTTAAGAAAACATATTCATCTACTTCACCATCTTAAATAGGTTTCTTTCCACTTGTGCTGCACACTAGTTGACTAGGGGTGCAAAGACTTTGGTTGTCTCATGAATCAAATGGAGAATAAGGACGCCTTTAGGTGATAGTCATTGATTAGGAATACATCTTCCAATGCATCCAATACTTAAACTTTATTAAGCCATTAGGGTTGGCTTTGACCACTTTATAAGTGCTAAGCCAATGTTGCTAGATCTTCTCAATTGCTTGCTAGTTGATAAGCATTGTTAGTGTAATAACTTCTCTATCTTAGTTTAGATCCATTGCTATGCATTGGGTAGATAGGATGTGGCTTAACAATATGTTTAAAGGGACTCCAATGATGCATTTGTCGGGGTTGAGAGAAATACCATTCCTCCTAGCATCCATAAAACATTGATGTAAGTGCTTCCAATGTCTCAATTGAGAGCCAAAAATGCAATTTCATCTAGATAGATTTTGATGAACTCATGGAAGTGGTCCTAAAATGTGGCCATCACAACTTATTGAAAGGTAGCATGTTCGTAACACAATTTAAAGAAAGAGAGTGAGGGATCAAGAAGGAGATGCTTCTTCTCTTCCTTTCCTTCTCTAGCCTTCTTTGCAACATTGGAAGTCAATAGATTAGAGGGGATTGGTGGCTTGAGAGCTTGAGGCGGCATATCTTGAATCATGAAGCTATTAAGCTTTCTTTTGGTGGATAGTTCATAACAATAAAGGTAGGTTTGGTGAGTCTAGTATGATATCTATTGAATGTGAATGAATTGGAGAGGCATAGTTAGTTCAAAGCTAGAGTACGAGCTAACTATGTGAGAGAGATATTGAGCCATTAAAATAGAGAAGGAAACTCTTAAAAGAATGAGTTTGTCAAATTCTTACCATTGTGCGAACACCCATCATGAAGGATAAAATCTACTTATGCTTACTATAGCTAATAGAACTAAACACCACCTAAAAGTGGGTTGTAGCTTACCACAACATGAATTGATGGTTCTACACGACCCATCATAAGAGAAACTAGATGTGTTTGCTTGGTTGTACAAGGGTTTAAAATGGATTGACCCCATCCTTTGCCAAAACCACATTGATTTGGAGCCTGATTCTAAGTAAGTATACTTATACCAATGTGGGATGAATCCAAACTAATTGACTTTGATGAAGATAGAGTTGTTGAAACTCTTGAATGCTATTTTCCTTTATCTCATGACTAACAATGGATGAGTTTCAACCATTGTCATAGTGTCTAAGAAGAATGGGAAACTTTGTAGTTGTGTTGAGTTTTAGAAACCAAAGGCTTTAAAACCAAGAAATATAATCTCGATACTCTTCACACATTAGTTATTCTAAAAAGTTGTAAGCCATGAATTGTATTCTTTGCTGGTTCAATTTAGTGGTAACCAAGTGTGAATTGCTAAGGATGATCAATAAAGAACAACATTCACAATTAATTTCAAGCTAGATGCAATGGTTGTCTCAAGACTCCAAACATGGGTATGGTAGAAGTAAAGAAGAGGAAGATGAGAGAAGCGATGAGTATCATTTCTAATTCTTGGTTCCTCACTATCTTCCTCACACACACACACACACACACACACACACACACACACACACACACACTCTCTCTCTCTCTCTCTCTCTCTCTCTCTCTCTCTCTCTCTCTCTCTCTCTCTCTCTCTCTCTCTCTCTCAAGCTTTGTGAATGGTAGAAGTAAGAAGTAAGAAGATGGAAATAAGAGTTCAAAGATTACACACACAAGAACATGATATTATAATGATTTCACTTTATTTACATAAGTCTTCCCCTATTGTAGGTAGCCTCAACCCTTGGCCTCACTCAAGTCTGGTCATCCTCTCTTTCATGTATCCATAGCTTTTAGATATGTGGCATAGATATCATGCATAATGGAAAAGCTTGAACATAGATTTACATAACTTGTGCTTGTTTTACACATGCACGGGTAAGATTTTAAAGAGTTACATCCATGAATCAAGGAGATCTTACAATTTGCACAAAAGTGATCCTAACTCCCACTTTTTTAATTGAAAGTATCCTTGCAAGATATGATACAATTTAGCTAACAAATAAGAGATGTCTTGATAATGGATTCTCGATACCTTAGATTTTCTCTACTAGTCTCAAAAGTTTGATAATGTGAATTTTTGCACCTTCCTAAGTTTTTTACTCGCCTAGCATTAGATCCGTCTCCCAATCACACCACACAATTACCCATCAATTGCACTACTAGATCTTGTGCTTGAACACTCAATGTTGCATGAAAGGATGTAATAAAGACCAAGCCATACCAGTGAGGCACTCAATGCTTGCACAATAAATATGAATGAATTGTAAAGAGGTTGCATCTATATTGTACTCTTAGTACCTAACGCAAGATGCACACTGAGTTCCTTGACTTATTTTAGGTCCTTTATTCTTTGAATCCTCACCTCTCTTCAAAAGGTAGGGCTCCACTCTACCCCCCAAACTCACAAAGAGCTCTAGTGAGAAGGTTGATGAATACCACTTTAAATCCCTTCTCTCAGTTGACGTAGACCTTATATGGCCCTCAGCTCATCAACTCCAACCTCCTTTCTCTCTCAAACCAATGGTTCCTAATTAGTGGCAAATATCCCCAAGTGATGTACTAAGAGGTATTAGATATGTTTAATACCCCACCCTCATAACGTGCCACCAATGATCCATGGTGATCTAAGTTATAAGGCCCCCATTATGAGAATAAGCCATGTGTGAGCTCACACCTTGGTTGGGTGTCCCGACTTGTATATCAAATGAGGTCTATGTGACCATATACAAAAAATGTGACCTTTGTGGATCTAGCCTTTGGGTAGATAGAGGAGTTATGCTAATAGAAAATTGAGGTACAATGTGCGGCCCCCTTGATGGGGGTTCGAGGGCTGCGCTCCTAGTTTGATGATAAAGAGAATATTCCATAGCTGAATAGGGAAGATTAATAATATAATTGGATAGTCCAACCAAACTACCTTCTCGGCTACAAAAGGAAGGCCCCTTCAAGCCATAATCAATCTATCTTTCACCTTGTTAGAGTTCTTCAACTAGCCTTAAGACCTTTGCTTATCATCTATCTAGATCATCATGTAAGCTTTACAATGGAATCACACACATGGATAGAGCCATCTTTGTATCAGTTAATTGTTTAGAATTAAAGAAGTTTCTATTCTTTTCATATTTATTGTGTATCCTCTATTCCTTGCTCAAATTCTATTGGTTGTGCTGTGTAATTTTACATGGCATTAGAGCCCAAGGGGCTCTAAGGAGTAAAGAGTATACAAGAGACAAGGGCTTCAACAATGAAGAGGAGAAATGTCGTCTTGTACATTAGGTAGTGGTATTGTGGTATAAGCAATTCAAACACTCAAGATTCGTCCATCAACCTTCAGCAAACACAAGTTAGATGGTATAAATTACACTTTGTGGAAGTTTGAAATTACGGATACCCTTGATTCTTATGAGCTTTTGGAAATAGTGATGGGGACTGACCCATAACCACAATCCACCCTTGACCCATCAAATTTTAGTATTATGACTCCTCCAAATGTAGATCTTCTACTACAGGCTTGGAAATGAAGGAGCATAGATGCATTGCATGCATTAGTTACAAGCTATTTTGAGAGTGTTTCATTTGGCATACAACCAAGGCATCAGAGGCTTGGAAAGTATTGAGGAGTTAGTATGAAAAGTGAAACCAAATAAGGATTTTAAACTTGGCAAATCAACTAGCAATGGAGAATTTCACTAAAGGAGAGGAAGTTGAAGTATTCATTACTTGGATCATGAATCTATGCGACTTGATCATTGGCAATGGGATATAAAAGACTAGTGAGGAGCTAGCTCAAAGGTGTCTTTGGATTTATCCCACCAAAGTTTGATGGATTGATAACTACCCTAAATAGTCATGTGAGACCCCAAACTTTGATGTTTGAGGAATTTTGTGCACTACTAATGGATGAGGAGTTGCATCTTAAAGCCCAAGAAGGAGATGCTACATTTTTAGCCAATGTAAAAGGCAAAGATGGTTCCTATATCAATGATGAAAAAAAGAAAAAGGGTGGTAAGAAAAAATTTCAAGGAGAGTGCTTCTACTGCAAAAAGAAAGGACACATAAATGTAGATTGTCATGTTAAGAAGGTAGATAAAAAGAATGGCACCTTGAAAACTAAATGGAAGAAGACAACCAATATCACTGAAGTAGAATGATAGTTATTCATGGCAAACATTAGGGAAGTGTGTTTCTCAGTGCAAGAAGTATCTGCCACTAACTCATGGACATTGGATAGTGGTACCTCTTGTCATATGACCAACAAGCAAAAAAGTTTATATAGCTCCATGTAGCCTCTACAAGAATCCATCACTATGATGGTTTGGAACGATGCAAAATGTCATACTAAGGGCATAGATACTATTTTCTTTGTTGCTGGTATAAATGGTGAACTAAAAATCTTTCAAATGTGTTGTATGTTCTAGAGATTAAGAGAAATCTCTTATCAATTGCTTCTATAATTGGTATTGGTCACATGAAATAAGGTGTAGAAATTTTTGACAGTGTTGGTAAAGTTGTCGCGACAAAGGAGAAAGAAGGAACCAATTGTATGAGCTAGGTTCTATCATAGCCACTATTAGTATGGAGACAAGTAAAATTTGGCATGCAAGATTTGGTTACATTGGATTTACATTATTAAAGGAGATGCATAAGCAAGGTATGGTTGCTCACCTATTTACAATAAATTAAAATAAAGAAACCACACAAAGCTTGTATAATGGGCAAGCAACAAAGAAATGTACTTTCATAAGAAATAAAAAATAGAGTGAAGACTCTAGAGTTGGTGAATGTTGACTTATGTAGTAAAATGCCTACACAAGCCTTGGGAGTATCTAATTTTATGTTAATCGTTGATGACTATAGTAGGAAGATGTGGGTGCATTTACTTCGTGATAAGGCTCAAGCTTTTGATAAGTTTAAAGAATGGCTAAAACTTGTTGAGAATGAAATAGTGAAAAGTGTAAAAAAGTTAAGGAGTTTAAAGGCTTTTACAAGAGGCAGAGGGATTAAGTGTCAATTGATGACACTTCATGTACCTCACTAGGATAGCATTGTGAAATGCCAAAATCAAACCGTTGTGGAAATGACAAGGTGCATACTTTAGAGGAAGAGATTATCTAACCAATTTTGGGCCGAAGTTGTTAATCTATAGTCTATATTCTCAATCGTAGTTACATAAAGGCTATCAAAAGGGAAACTCCTTAGGAGGTCTATATTGGTAAGAAACCATCGGTCTTGCACTTTAGAACTTTCAAATCTCAATGTTATACACATGTTCCAAATTATGAGAGAAACAAGTTAAAACCAAAAAGCTCTAATTTATGTATCTTTTTGGTTTATAGTTATGAGCAAAAGGCCTACAAATTGTATGATCAAGAGACAAAGAATATTATAGTGAGTTGTGATGTGTTGTTCAAGGAGCAGCCACAAATAGTGGAGGAGGAGAAGGAAAATTCTTCCACTTTATCACCAAATGAATAAGTAGTCCACTATGAACCTATCCCAAGAGTTATCTCTATCCTAAAGGAGGAGAAAACATCATCTTTGGATGATGAGGAGAAAGATCACTAGCTCGTAATCATGCCATCAAAAAAGCCATCACCATGATAGGTAAAGTAGCTCTATCATCACAAAACACAATATTAGTGAGTTTGGGAATCTTCCAATTCCCATTTTTTGAATACTAAAAAGGTGGTACCCGGATAACATGCCCATAAGTTTCTCAAAACCATATTATGTGACCTATCATTGAAAATCGCTTGAAAAATGGAATCTATTCAGCTATAGAGCGCTCGATTTGGAGTTATAGTGTTCAAGTTATGACAAATCCAAAGATTTGACCACACATCCCAAACTTATGGGAAATTCCCATATTCCCCAATATGGTGTTACAATAATCTTATGCCTACAACTATTGAGGAAAAGGTATATGGACTAAGGAGGTTTCAAAGAATAGAGGATTAAAGAAAGCATTTTTTTCACATCATCAATATAGTCTTAATGGCTAAGATTATGAGAGAAGTAAATGAGCTGACAAACTTGGAAAAAGCACTTCTCAATTCACCATGGAGAGCATCTATTGAGCATAATAACATAATGAAGGATGACACTTGGGAGCTAGTGGATCAGTGAGAAAATAGGAAGATTATTGGCACCAATTGGATCTGGAAGATAAAGTACGAGGATGATCATGGCAACTTAGAAAAGTAAAAAGTCATATTAGTTGCATAGGGATGTATATGTGTTGAAGGATTCATTAGGGAGAAAAAAGAACTTAGAAATTGACCTTTTAGCCTTCTCCTCTTCTTCTTAAAACAAGGAACAGTGGAGAGAAGAATAATAAAATAATCCTCTTCTCTCTCCACTTTTACAATCTTGTTTTGTCCTTTTTATATTGTCCATGACGAATTTGCTCAGATTTCTTCTATCTTCTTATTCAATAAATCATTTTTAAATCAAATTTTATATTCAAAAAGTAGTTATTGGAGTGTGGTGCTTGGTCTTGAATTCAAAATAATTAGTAGATATGAAGAAATTCACTTTCTAAGAAAAAATAAGAAATTTTTTTTTTCAGGAGGTCCTCTTAAGATATTTTGGAGATGTTGGACACCACATGCTCAACATTGGGACTTTGGACACCCTCTTATTGATTCAAGAGGTTCAACAACTATGTCAATGACTACCTCAGTCTCACATAGTCTCTTGCACACGAATCAACATTCAATTGTAGTGAATGTGCAAGGCATACCTTCACGCATGAGAAACACTCTTACACTCCCCATGGTCCAAGTGCACTTTTTAAGCTCTCAAACCTCTACAACCTTGATCGTATTAGAAGAGAGTATGGATAAGGCATGAGAGAGTACAAGAGAAGAGATAGAGACTTTACCTTTAGTCCCTCACCACACACTCTCATTCTCTTTTCCTCAATTTGAATCTCTCTACCTCACTCTCTTTCCCATAAGACAAAAGCAAGAATGTAAGAGCCAAAAGTTAGCGCACACAAAAATAGCTTGTTCCATTTTTTTCATTCTTCTTATACAAGTTTGTAGGGTTAGGGCTTTCCCATGCACCTTTGGCATTCTAGCTCTCTTTTTGGCCAAGTGACCTATCACTCCTCCTTACATGCACCTAGAGCTATTATTGTACATATCTTTAACTCAAGTGCTACTCATTTGTCAATAAATTTGCACAATGGGGGAGAATCCTTGACTGATAAAACATAGTAGTTTGTAAAGAAATGTGGGTCTTCCAAGCACTTTTCTTTCTTGATGTCTTCATATTGTTAATGTTTTACCCCTATCCTAGTCAAGTGCTAGACCCATGGCACTCATGTCATAGGAACACAATATAGATGGTGAGGATGGTTGGGTTAGTTAATGAAAGAATCTCGAAGGAAACAATTATTTGATGATGTAAAGGAAAGGTGGGGTTGGTGGTGTTCTATAGGTTGTGATGAAGAGGAGAATGATTATTGTTGTAGGAAGCATAAGGTGTGGGCCACTAATCTTGATGATTTTAGATGGGCTTAGTCTACCTATCATATAGTTGTGCTTTCCTTGAAGGATTTGTCTATGTGTCCTATGTAGTGAGGAGTACTCATGCTGTACAATTGGGATCTTGGTTGAAATCTAAGTATACTTGGAATATTGTCCCACACTTGAGGACCCAGTTGGTGAAAGATTGCGTGCAATGATATGCCCAAGGTGATAGGTCTATCAAGCATGCTCGGGTTGCCCTACCCTTGATGTGTCTCGAGGTTGTGGTGTAAGGACATGGGCTAGGGAATGGACCTGTAAGTGCAGTCATGCGTGTGTCATCGAGATTATCTTTTCTTTTTCTCTCTCTTTTTTAAAGATCAAATTGACATGCATGTACACTACTTAGGGACTGACCTGAGCGCATGCTAGAAGTATCCCCCTATTGAGAATGTCCCTTTTAATGAGTTGCACAGCTATAGACATGATTCTAGAAAGAAGGGGTGGATGCAAAGTATGGATCAATTGTCCACCATATCTTCTAAAAGCTCCATGCAGTAAGGAGGAAGAAGGGTTTCCTTGAGGTGTAGATGTATCATTGCTACTTGGTTAATACATGCATTTACATCAAAGAATAGTTGTGGTAGCCTCTCTTCATATTGTGTGGTGGGTTGTCAAAGCAATGTGCTGAGAAGGCAAAGGTATTTACGTGGTTATGAAGGAAGGATCTTGGTAGTTTGTAAATTACCTCACCAAAAAAACAAAAGATGGAATGAAGTCGAAAAGCTGGAACATGTAGAGTATTTTCTTCTCAATGGCTTTGACATTTGGAATCTTTGAAAAGCTATATCTACCATATTCTTCTTCTTTGTATTCCTTGCCATATCGATGGGGATAGAGGCAATGGAGTGGATCTATCTTTTTACTAACACTAGAGTTAACAAAGGCTTGCCACATTGTCTTGTCATCTTCTAGGATAGTATGTCCATTTCAGTTGTTCTAGTGAGACTTCTCATGGTTTCATGGTGAGGTATCTACTTTTGACACTTGTGGTTTGACAAGATCTCTTGAAGGCATCAACCTCCAATAACCATGCTGCCCACTTCTCTGCTATGCTTTTTGGTGTTCGTATGAGTATTCGCACTATTCATGTGGGCAAGGGCTCCTTGAACATGTCTCCTTGATTTAGTTTAAAATAGAAGATCACAACACTGCTAGATTCTTCATGTGTCTAATATCTCTTACTGCCTCCTCAGGGTTTCCTTGCTGTTCTTTTTAGAAGCCTTGGTGAAAGAGGAAAAATAGTTACCTTCTATGGTTGTACCTTTAGCTTCTGAACCATGGCATTACAGGCTTCCTTTTACTCAAGGGTTTCTTTAGTTGGCCATTGACTCTCCAAAGTCAAAGTTTGGAAAATCAGGTAGATCCATAGGTGGTGTCATGATTGCAGGTGGCTCCAAGGCAAGAGGAGATTTTGGTGGGGAGGGCTCGTTGTCATGACGTTGCACATCCACCACTGTGAACCTGAGGGTGGAGTTTTTTGCCAGGAATTTGGACTCATTAGTCAACGTCATTAGGAATTTGTTGTCTTTTTGTTTGTTGTGATTTGCATAAGTTTTTTGAATTGAGTTTTTCTCTACAGCATGTTTAGGGTTCAATGATGGCTCCAAGGGTAACATGAGAATCCCGGGTTGCTACATGCTTGAAGAAACTCTATTGAGGCAAATGCTTGATTTTTCTAGTTCACTAAATTGTCCTACTTTGAAGCAAAACTTGTGGATAGCCTTATGGATATTGTCGACCAGTTCAAGGAACATGTATGATGATAGTAAAGACTGCCATGCACTTCAAAGGGATGGCTTGTCAAATTGCTGCAATAGTGAACATGCAGGTGGGATGATTCTTGTGCAAAATTGGAGTACATGCAGTAAATCTTATTCATGATCAAAAACTATAGTAATCCATGGATAAATGACTACAGTTATCACAATGAGAAAGAATTGTCATGAGCTAGAGGCAGCAATTACGTAAAGGGATGATGAGACTATTTTTGTAAGGGGACGAGGCTAGATTGGAGAAGGGTAGCAAGCTTTAGAAAAGTAAAGCTAATATTAGCTATCTCGCATAGAGAAAGCAATGTGCTTTTTGGGACGACAGTGGAAGGAATTAGTTGATAAAATGAAAAAGATGTGACGGGTTGCACTTGATGGGGGGGAGGAAGCACTTTGAATCTGTCACGAGGGGAACCAAGCCTTGGACGTGATGGCCATAATCATCATGAGATGAAGCCTTTGATTTTGGATGCAGTAATTCAGACTAAGTTGGCGTTTAGAGCTGGCTACATACCAATGAAGAGATCATGGCTTTATCACGTCAAGTGTGGGTGGCAGCCATGACTGCAATCATGAAGCACTAACATAGAGAGTGATGTTTAGCAAGAAGATTGGCGCTTTTAGCCAACATGCTCATCAGGCAGCACAGACATCAAGTTAGCTAAGGCTATGGTTCAAGGAAATGAATAAGAGGCCATACATGGTGGTAGAATTTGACAAAGGACAGGATCGGGCTACCATGCTTCTAGTGTAAGTTGGTGGCAGTTTGTGAACGATAAACTCTGAGGCTGCTGATTAGAAGTAGTGCCAACCATCCAGGAAGTAGTTGGAGAGCAGGCTGCTTTGACGAAGAGGGTTTCTTGATAGTAGGATGGTCTGAGAAGTCATTGGGTTCAAGGTGCAGTTGAATCTGGCTGTGGAGCATTGAAGAGGGGTCGATACTCAATAGGCGAAAGCATTCCACCACTCACATATCTAGAAGGTTTGAAAGGAATCGCACTTGTTCATCTTGGTTTTCCTGCATGCAACTAATTTTAGGTGATGCGAGTTGACAGAAAAGCAACATCTGGATTTGAGTTCGATCATGATGAAGTTGTATCTCAAGCAGAAGTAAAACTCGATTGTGTGTTGAGGTAGAGCAATTGGAATGTGTTGGAATCACACGATTTACTTTCAGCAAATGATATCGTGGATTGTCAGAGAATTATAAATACTTTTGGTTTTTTTGAGATTTGTGACAAGCACCTGAAATCAGATATGTGTATCATAGTGAAAGATGTAGAAAATATCAAAGCCAAGGATACGACTCGCACCAACTTCAAAAATTGATATCTTGATTGTGTGGAGGGTTTATGCTGCCCCTTTCTACCAATGGTATCATCAACATTAGCTCAATATTGCATGGAAGAAGAAGCTACTATTAGATGATGAAGTAATGCAAGAGAAGATGGGTATTCTTGATGCTACAAACTCGATCATTTATGTGACAACATATGTGAAACCACCTTGTTTTGGTTCTTGATGCATAGAGCACCAAAGAAGATTTGCATGAATTTGTTGACGTATATGAAGGTCCAAGCTTTATGATTGGAGGAGTGTGTCACTTCGACAACTTGAGCTTTGAGGAGAGCTTGAGTCTATGTTGGCTCCATCTTCTTATCCAAACAAAAGTTACCCTTAGTTCATGAACCTACTTTGAGAAGTCTCCTTGTATCTTAACTTCTTCTTCTATGTATTTGCTTTGAGTTGAGTACTTTTCATAATCCTTTTCTCCCATCTTGTATAACGTCCCTACAATCAATCACAAAGACCACCACAAAACAAGAGGAGATAGAAACTAGGGACTATTTCTCTTTGAGATATAAGGAGAATTCAGTGTGGGTATGAGCTTCTCATCCTAAAAATATCCTTCTAGAAGGTCATTAAGAAAATACTATGGTTCATGCGGTTGAAAGGGCTCGAAAGATTTTGGGCAACACAAGTAACTAATGGCCCATTGCCATACAAGTGGACAACTGTAGCCATGGAGGCTCTGCAAATGGTTGCAAAAGGGTTTCCCATCGATCTCTTTGAGTGCACGCAGCTAGTGGCCATCCATGCAAAGCGCATCACAATCAAAGATAAAGACATTAACTTTATCATCTAGCTCTCATACGGCAAGGGGACTCCTCCATAGGTTTTTCCATGAGTGCTACATCACCATTATATCTTGGAGAGCCAAAATATTTTGTATACTATATAATGTGCGTGTGTGATGTGATGTGTATTCAATTCAATTAGTTGAAGTAAAGTCCTTTTTTATTTAATGTATATGCACATCAAAAGTAGTAATAGGTACGGATACAAGTTACATTATCTCTTATGCACAATTGTGAGTATATGTACTATGTGTCGATATAATTAACTAATGGCCCCTTAAGAAGCCCCCAAATACATGGGCAAAATGAATATATAAACCATTGTATTAATTAAGGTTTTAGGATGCACAATTATGTTTTCTTTACACTTAAATTACTCACATAAAATTATCATTTCATTTATCTCGGTAGTCCAGCTATTAGCCAATAATAACTTTCTTTACTTATTTACTATCTGTTTATCATTACCATCTAACCTCTTAATTTGAACTACAACTTGACTATGGGTGATACCCAGTCTGTGTGCTCAATTTCGTAAATGAATCCAGCTCTCATCAGCTTGTCAATTTCCTCTTTGACAGCATGAGCGTGTTTTGGATTCATAGGGTACGGTCGCTGCTTAACCGGCGTTGCGTCTGGCGTCATGGGTATGTTGTGAGTCACGACACTCGGATCTATCCCCTTAAGCTCCTTTAAGGACCAGGCAAACACGTCTACATACTCTCGCAAGAGAGTGACAAGACTCGTTTCTTCTTCATCAGCCAAGTCATCGGCAATGAATACTGGTCGGGGTGTTTCCCCTTTCTAGGCTAAGTCTACCTTCTTGACTTTGGCTGGTCCCTCGATTGGTTCGCTCATCTGCCCTTGACGTTTGGCACCTAACAGAACTACTACCCTATCCCCTTTTTTGAGTTTCATGAAGCGCTTAGGGAGGTCCTGCAGCTTTCGCTGTTCTTCTGTTTGTGTATCCCTGGGTTGCTTTGCCTTTTTTTGCCTTAACCGTCTGCGCCTTAGGTGGACGGGTAGGTCCCCTTTGGTACATCTGGTCGGCGGTGGCCTAGGGATCTCTGGATCACTATTCGAACTAACTTCAGATTCAGAGTCAAACCCTTCGTCTTCGCTAGAAGAGGTGGTCTCCCCTGGTGGCCGCAGTTCAGATGGTGATTCAGTCCTAAGTACTGATGTCATTCCTGGCTGGGCTAGGCCTACTTGCTCAAGGTCTATGGCTCCTACGTGTTCCAACCAAGCGCGATCACATTCCATGCACATGACTCCTCGCACTACCCTAAAGGTCTGCCTTTTCTGCGGCTTGGAGTCTGCTCGTATCTACTCAATTTCCTGTCCTTCAGTGTCATATTCTACGGTATCTACTTCACACTCGCTCTCATCACTGAAGGATTGGCAGTCTTTGTATTCGTCGCTAGAATCTTTGTCATCTGACTGCTCGTCGTCTCCTAGCGTTTGGTATGTCTCGTGTCATTGGTCAAGAACTAGGGCCCATTTATACATGAGGTTTAAATCATGCACTCTGGTCCATTGCCACTTGGATTCCTCTAAGAGATCCTGGAGTGGTTTGAAGTTTGCAGCTGGATTGCCAGCTAGCTTGTTCGTAGGTATTCCAGTATCCCCTGGAGCTCCCTTTTGTTGGATGGTACTTGGAAGGTGACAGGCTTAGGCTTTCCACGGAGGCTTCCTGCCATCATGCAGACTGGTATAGAGAGAGCTTCGTTAGACTTGCCGACCGATTTGATGGCTTGCTCATACGCCTCATGATCCGAGAATGGCAGGTCGATTGTAGCGAGAACGTGCATCCAATCCCGCTCATCCTCTGGGCATGGGATATACTTGGGCAAGGGCCCATAATACTTCTTGACCTGAGTGTTACCCTTGAGCATAGCAGAGATGGCGTCTAGGTTGACTAGTGAGGTCTTCCAAGTGTCCATCTCTATCCTTACGACATCCATTCTATTGCCAAGGAAGATCAAGCCGTTACCCCAATCTTCGATGACTCTAGCGTTGTGCATCTAGGGTCGGCCTAATAGGATATCGTAGTCCACTCCCTTCATGACTATAAAGTCAACAGAGAACTGGACACCTGCAATCTTCATTGGCCAATTCTTAAGTACCCCGAATGGCTTCACTCTCATACCGTTTGCTAACATGACATTAAACCTAGCAGTTTCGACAGGCGGGTTTCCCCAAGTTTGAAGCACTGCGTGGCTAAGCACACTAAACCCAGCTCCTGTGTCTACGATTCCCTTTCTTGTTGTGTCACCTAGGGCTAAAACCGGCAAGACCGCATGCATATCGGAACCTTCCCAGAAGGCATTGACGTGCAAGGATTTAGGCATAGAGTGTAGCGTCAAGCTCGGTATTTGCGTTTCTGCGTCATTGTCTTGAGGGTTTGCCGTGACCTGCTCTTGTGACCCTTCGACCCACTACTTAAGATCTTGCCATAGGGTAAGATGCTGCCTAAGCAGATCTCCCAGGCAAAGTGTTACAGGGGTGGTCACTAGCGTGGTCAGGAGATCGTTGTGTGATCGTCTCTCCCCTAACCTAGATTGTCCTGGCCAATGGCCGTGACTGATCTATGGCCCTGTAGCGTCAAGGCTTGGTCTTAGCGGCATTGCTTATGGTGCAGCTGCATCTGTCGACTTAGGTTGAGGCGGTGATATTGGCGTGCTTACACTGGAGAGATCATCGATCTCGTCCTCTATGATGGGCTCAGTGTCCTTGAGATGCTCTTGAGCCTCCTTTACCCATTTCTTCACTTTTTCTATGGCCTCTAACTGTCGCTTCGGATGCGGGTATTCCCTTACCTTAGCGCTTCCCTTTTCGGCCGTCTTAGGGGGGCTGAAGTCTCTAGCTCTGCATCTGAAACCTTCTTTCCAGCGAGCAAAGTCATAGCACTCTTGGTTTTTAGTGTGACTTTAGCTTCCGATCTCTTCTTTTTCTGCCTACGACTTTTCTTTCCTATTGAGGCTATGTCAAGATTGCTAGGTCTTGGCAGAGAGATGCCAGCCTGCTTCGTTTGGGCTCAGGTCATGACCCACAATGGGATAGGTGTGGCTTCCCCATCGAGGTTTTTGACACCAAATAGCCCCAATGGGACAGATGGTACGTTGGTTGAGCTAGAGGATGGCTTTCGCTTTGGGCAATCTACGAAGAGATGAGTGATTCCGCACTCTGAACACCTTTGGTCCGCCTTGTCTCTATTTTGCTGCTCTCTTTCAGGGCAGCGTGATGAAACATGACCTGGGTGACCACAAGTCCCAACAGATGATTGGATCCTGCGTATGCCCCCCTAGGCCTCTACCTCGTCCCCTTCCTAACGCTATCACTGGCACGAGTTGATAATCCATGAGGACTACGTTGCCCTCGTCGTCGTGCGAGACGTAAGGGTATATGTAGGTCTCTTCCTCATTCAGCTCTTCCACGTAGTGGACTGGAGCGTCGCTCGGTGGATGGGTCACGTAAGGACCAGGCGGTCTAGGAATGCATGTAGGGTTTATGTCCATTCTAGGGACGGCTGGTTTCATATCATTAGGCACGGGAAGAGCCAATGGGGCCTGTTTGCTAGGTAAGGCTAGCCATAGGGTTGCGAGTACGTAAGTCTTCTTGGTAATCTACAATGCGCGACATCATGGCCGAACCTACTATAGTTAGCATAAGGTCTTGACCTAGGGTCTTGACACTCGGTCGGCAAGTGGTTTCCACCACAGTACACGCATTAGACGTGCGGGCGCGTTGGTCGTCTCAACATGTCTTGCAACTTGGCTAATTCCATCTTGACATCAGCCAAGCCTTGGTCTGTCTCAGTGGCTTTCCCCTTATCTTGGGATGATGGGATTGATCGCTCGCTAGAGGCTAACGCTCTCTCTGAGCTTCTGGTCTCCTCTAGATTTGAACTCCTAGAGTTCTGCTCCTTCAACTGATCATTGACTCTGATGGCTTCCTCAAACACTCTAGCTATTGTGTCTCGCTGCAAGCTCGAATTGCCTGCCAAAGCCCTGTATAACTCCTCGTCCCGAATGCCGCTGATGAACACAGTCGAAACTGCTCTTTCAGTCAGTTGTTCGCCCATAGGGATTCTCTTGAAGAGGCTCCTCACATGGGTTACATAGTCGCGGATGTCCTCCTTCTCTTTCTGCTTGACATTCATCAAGTGTACTAGTAGATTATCGGAGTGTCCAGGCTCGGAAAATCTCTTAATGAAGAGATCCTTGAGGCTATTGAAATTGGCATGCTCTGCAACATCTAAGCTCGTATACCACGTCCTACCCTTGTTGCCTAGGCAAAGCCCGAATGCTTGTGAGCGTTGAGTTTGGTCGTTGAGGCCGTTGGCTTCGCAGACTTGCTCAAACTGCTCAACAAAGCTGTATGGGTCGTCATGAGGTTGGTACTTATCGAGTTGCTTGGCAATAATCGGTATTTTGGCCTGGCTCTTTGAGCCTTGGCTTGCCCCTAATCCTGCGAGCAGTGATGTCACTAGTGCGGTGGCACTCTGCTCTGCTGCTGTATTATTGAGCAGCCGCTTCATGAGAAGCTAGCTCAACGTCAAGTCTCCCTCTAGTGCTCTCTCATGGTTCGTTCGGTTTCGACTAGCTAAGTTTAGCACTCGCTGCACCTCATGCAGCTCCATGCTTTGCCTTTGGCTCCTAGCCTATTGATCCCTATTGTACTCGGCTATGCTCTGTAATGCTTTGCGGGCTAGCCTTCTCTCCTCTTTTAGATCTGCGATAATTGCGTTTGCTATCCTGCCGCGGTGCTCATACCAGGCGTGTGCGTCGTAATTGCTCACCAGCTCTGCTGAATAGCATCTGGGAATACGTTCAAATCGAGCTCCTCATTAGACCGATGGTCTGAGCTCTCTTTCGCCATGGTCGAGTTCTCATGCTCCACTAAGCTGTCGATCAGGTTGAATAGACTTGTCAGATCCATGTCGTTGGCGCTCCTTGCTTGGTCCTACTTTGCACTTTGATGGTTTGTCTATGTCTTGGTTCTCTCCTGCTAGTGGATTCCTTGAGTGGTTTTATCCGAGTGAGTTCCTTGACTTATTGAATACAATCCTTGATTTATGATCACTCAGTGTGTGCCGTTTCTCTTGCACTTGTGGTCAATTAGGCTTTCAGCTTTCTTATGTGTACTTCAAGTGCGGAATTCAATGTGAGTGCGGTAAACAATCTCTATATGCCTTACGCCCTCTTGTCTCGTCTCAGGCCTGATAAGCTTTGTCGCTCAAGTCTTGGCCGTTCTAGCGGATTCTAGGGTCTGCGCTGCTTCTTGCTGTTCACTCCGGGGTCGATCATAGGTCCTATGATTGGATTTCCATTCTTAATGCGTTAGGTCGCTGGGGAGTGCTCTAGCACTGTCCCCCTGTCCCTTGGTCATGACTCCTACATCGGGAACTGCCTACAAGGCATCCGCTATGTTGTCGTAGAGCGGGTTGCACTTCCAGTCGGTCCGCAGGGGTCAATTTTTGATGTTTTCCTTTTTCTGCCTAAGGGTGTGTCCGATTCTGAGAATCGAACGTCTGATTTACCAGTGGTCCGATTCTCAGAATCAGACCAGGTGGGTCCGATTTTGAGCTGTCCGATTCTCAGAATCGGATAGGGGTCAAGTGTCCGATTTTCGAAAATCGGACAAGTGGTCCGATCGAACTAGGTGGGTGGTCCGATTGCTGATGTGTCCTAATCCATGGGTTCGATTCTACGAATCGGACAGGGTGGGTCCGATTGCCTCGATCGGACGAGTCATCCAATTGGACAGGTTGGTCCGAGTGGTCCGATCGAACAGGATGGTCCGAGTGGTTCGATCGGACAGGATGGTCCGAGTGGTCCGATTTTCAAAATCGGACGGGTTGGTCCGAGTGGTCCAATCGGAGGGGTTGGTTCAATCGGGGATGGTTGTCCGAGCGTCCGATTCTAAGAATCGAACACTGGATCGGATGTTCGATCCCGCCGACCTGAGCGCACTTTCAAGCATGAAATCGTAAAAAATCTTAAGGTATTGATTATTACAAGCTACAAGATTCAATAGGAATGATGCTGGAGTGATGGGGAAGAGATCTATATACATGGGGATTCCCGATAGCAACGTAACTCCTCGCACTGATCGATCGAAATGGGTCACCCAATCTCTCTCTCTCTCTCTCACTCTCACTCAGCTAGTTGCAAATGAGGATTTCCTTGCCCTCCAAGAACTTATACCCCTGCTGGACATTACCCGGATATTACCGATCACTCTCCTTGCGATTCCTACACATTCAAATGAGCATTTCCTCCATTTTCCACTTGTTTTCTCCGATTTTCTCCCTGTTTTACAGCAGCAAACCCTATGCCTCTCGGGTGCGATTTCCTAATGTTAGCCTACTCTAAACGCAAAAAGAATCGAAAGCAAAAAATTGAAATAATTTCTCTATGTTTTCCAATCATCAAACACACAAAATGTCCCAAAATACTTACTTGTCTTTGAAGATAAAAAACACCCAAACTTCCTACCTATCTCAAACTCCATTTCGGGGATGAATCCCCTACTTCGATGCTCGATATGAGGCACTCAAGTGCTCAAGATTGAATCCATTGGTCCCGGCAACGGAAGCAAAATGTAGAGGGCGCTCACGCTCAACCGCCAAGACCCACGGACCGCTTATTGCTTCAAGCGTTTCAAGGGAGCTCTAATGGCTATCTCTCACCTAGCCGACGCGCCGTCGATCCTACAAGTGTAGTGAGCTTACCTTGATGTCGATGTGAGTAGCCTCCTCCCTCACACACCTCGGTAGCTCCACGATTCTTGATGCAAGCTCAAGCATCCTCAAGCCTCCTCCATCGCCAAGCTTCATCCTTCATAGCCGCGCGTGCGAGAAAAGAGAAGAGAAGAGAAGAGAAGAAGAGAAGAGGAGATGGTGAAGAGCTTCACCCTCTTGATCACTCACTCCCTCACACTCTCACACTCCCTCTCTCAAGGGCACACACAAGCAAGAAGGAAGAGAAGAAGAGAAGAAGATAAGAGCTCTTGTTAGCCACACACCAAAGAATGAGCTTCCATTCATTTTTTTGAACTTTATATACAAGCCCTAAAAATCCCATGGGTACCCATCCCTTTTTTTACATGATCGGCCATTGTGGCAAGGTCCTTTTTCCAATTTACTCTTCTACCATTATGCCTTTAGCCTACACCCGTCTAATATTTTACAATTGGCACAGGAGGGAGCCTGGCGCTCTTTTACAAGATTTTTCCAAGTTTTTGAGGCGTCTTTCATTTAAAATTGCACTTTTTGTCACGGCTTAGCTTTACCGGTCGCCTGCGTGTCTTTGCTATTTTTCCATGCTTTTTCTACTTTTTCCTTCATTTTCCACCATCTTGACTCGGGGTTAACACTTCCTTTTTGACGGATGAGATGAAGACTTTGTTACAAACTCTTTCTTCAGCCATTATGATGCAAAATCAGTAGACGCAATTATCTATGCAATGGCAACAGTTGGATCAACAATGACTGTTGCATCAAGAACATGAGTATACGCTTGGTGCGACTAAGGTGATCGAGGCTGTGATTAGTGAGCAAAAATTATTTGATGGCCGGAATGTTTTAGCCTACATTGAGGCCTTTGAAATCCAGATGCACTTCTTTAGAGTTCCGACCAACTAGAGCAACTATTTCTTATGGCTTGTCACACCTACTTTGCGGGTTAGAGTGACCGATCTGTTTGTACAGAACTCTAACTAGGATACTTTCAAGAAAGTTCTCAAAGATGAATATTTTCTAGAAGATTACGGTATTGCTACGCGAAAGGCATTTAGAGAGTGGGTTTATCAGCCCAATAAAGGACTTGTTGCCTTTGAATTGTTGTGGGAGTTTGAAGAGCGATACAACCAGTTGGATGCACTAGAGCAAAGAGCTCTGAACTCAAAGAAAGTGGAGTTATTCTTACAGCTGGCTGATCTTGCACTTCAGGATGAGTTGGAAGAGCTGTTAGAGGATTGTATGCAGCCTACATGATTAAAGATGGATTGGTAGGACATTATCAATGCGATTTCTACACACTGACAACCAAAGAGGCGAAGATGAAAGGCTTGCTTACAGAATGGGAGATGCAATCACCACCAGCGATGTCTTCTCCTACTTCTCCTGCTGCACCATCCACTACTCCTATTTCTCAACATGTGTCTATGCCTATGCCTATTCCTAATGCGGTTGTTAGTCCATTTACAAAATCGACTTTTGAAGATATGGTGGAGGAGATATAAAAAAAACTTAAAAGACCTATAAATCAAGATGACTAGAATGGAGCAACACTTGCTTAGTCTACCTCCGATTTCAGCCCCAACTTCTTCTACTCCTGTAAATTCTTCTAGGACTAATTGTGTTCGTCATTGCATGTGGTGTGACAGTCCAGGCCATGAGTGGAATGACTGTCAATATTTTGAAGAGGAGAAAAGGTTGAAGTTGGTGGTCTGGAAAGGCAAGATTATATGTTTTGGAGATACAGAGCATCCGATCAAAACAAATTTCAGTAAGGGTGGTATGAAGAAATTTTTAGAGTCTCTTTTACACTCTTCTTATGTGATGGGAGAGGTGGAAAGAGAAGCTGTTGCCTATGGCCTTCAGTTAGAGCCGTTGTCAAATGACAAATCTCTTTTATTGTCCTATGCATTGCATGCAGAGAAAAAGGGGAAAGCTTCAACATCCGAACTTTCAGTCCCATAGGTGATGAGATCAGGAAAGGGACTGGATGGGATGATTGAGTTGATGTCTTTTCTATCTATGCCTATATGGAAAAATCTTAGGGATTCAAAGCGCTTGTTGAGGAGAAGCGCAAAAGAGATGATAATCAACCTAAAGGTTCGAAGAGGGTGACTAGGAGGAGTGATCCATATTGTCAGCCTTCTTCTTTAGGACCATAGCAGAGTATGGTTGATGTTCAAAAGCCGAAAGTACAAGAAAATTAGAAAGCCCCAAAGACAAAGGATTCGAAGACAAAAAAGCAACTTGGATTCAAGCTGCTTTCCAACATTGAGACAACTACGGACTTGAAGAAGGTGCTTGAGGATCAAATTCTTAACTACAAAATTGAATTCACTCTTGGAGAAGTCTTGGGAATTGCCAAAAGAGAATTTCATGATGTTGTCATCAACGTCATTAAAAGAAAATGATAGATTATTGAAGAGCCTTCACAGGATATGATCTATAGAGAGGCTTTAGCAGTTGTTGAGGCTATTATCTATGGCTTGCAAATTGAGGAGATTGATTTTGATGAGGAGATTACTAAGGAGTCTACAGATGGAGCTTTATGTATGTAGTCTAAGAAGAATTTTAGCCTTTAGTTCAGCCTGTACAGTATGCAGAGAGTGATAAAGCGCCTAGATTGGTACCTCGTAGCCATTTTTCTCGCAGTCTCATTGTGTGCGACTACAGAGACGATAGTTAAGCTTGGTGAGGCGGAGACCCCTTATGTTACTCTTTTGGATCACGGCTCCGAGATTAATGTCATAGTGCATGGATTGTATGATACTAGTAGATGGCTAGTTGATGTGGATCATGGTTGGCGCGTATGTGCAGCCAACAACACTACAAGAGATTTGTATGGTGCTTGTCCAAACTTGAAGATTTCTATTGGAGATGTGGATGAGACTTATCATTTCTTTGTGCAAAACTCTTGTTCCTATTCTATTATTTTGGGACAATATTTCATTGTTGAGTCTCAGATGTAAACTAAGGTTCTGGACGATGGGTCTGCCTATGCACGGATTCGAAGCAAGGATGGAAAGAGGGTTGCCCAGTTCATTACAGTTTGTGTCAACCATCATAGCGAAATAAAGATTCTTTGAGGGATTTTCCTCTTCTAGCAAGAGAGCCAGATTTTTATTAGGTACCACTATCTTGCGAGACGATAGTGGTACAAGACAGGGAAAGCTCTCGCCTCCTGGCAGTGGCAGTTTTTCCTCTCGAGTTTATGGTGTGTCTGGCTAAAAGTACTTTGTGTTTTCAATATATTACAAACATTCCTAGAGCTACCAGACAGTACTTGAAGAGAAAAGAAAAAGATTTGAAACTTGTAGGTATTTTACAAGATGAAGACAAGGTAGATGGTCTCTATGACGGGATTTCATACATGGATACTATGGAGGATCTTTCAGCATTGCTAAAAAATGAAAATCAAGAGCTCTCGTATGTCTTACAAGTCCATTCTCTGGCGATATATTGTGAAATCGCTTATTTCATGCTGCAAGAAAATTTGGGTGCTGAGAATTCTCAATAAAATGTGTTCTCATTAGGGTCGAAAAACATTAAAAACGGCACTTTTGTTAATCTGTGGATTAAGAAAAGGGCCAAAGAGATTTTTCCATGTGGATAAAAATATGGTATTCTTGTCTCCTCTGCTTTTGAGATAGTAGAGTTTATTTTGTGGTTGTCCCCTCCTATTTAGCCAAAATCTTCAAACCCTGACAAGTTTTAGTTGTCCCAACGGCCCCTATTAACTAATAAAAGTTGTCAAAACCTCTTATGAAGACATGACAAAGTTAAGTTAATTAAGACCATTTTGAAAATCGAGAGAATTTTCAAAGTTCTTGGCGCTTGTAGTATTTTTAATTTGTCTCATTGACCTCTCTCTTTAGGTTTCTTTCTCTGCACATTGTCTATATACTCGTCGTCTTTTACATGGCGTCCACAAGGCCTCCTTCTCATTCCATAAACTCTTGCATCATATATAGCAAGAGGACAAATGGAGACAGGGAGCCCAAAATATTTACTATAAATGATTGGGATACAATGCTACCATCTTGCAGGGGCTCTCACAAAGTGAAAAAAGCAAAACAAGGGGATATCAAATATCATTGGAAGGGACATATCTTTGCCTTCAAAACCACGCCTCAAGACTGGTTTGCTTTGGTGCAACATGTTTACATGGCTAGAGATATGCACTTGGCTCCACAGGAATGTTTTTCCCAGCAAGCACACTGTAAGTTTGAGTTGTTAG
The DNA here is from genome assembly GCF_053477565.2 of Lygodium microphyllum. Taxonomy (NCBI): domain Eukaryota; kingdom Viridiplantae; phylum Streptophyta; class Polypodiopsida; order Schizaeales; family Lygodiaceae; genus Lygodium; species Lygodium microphyllum. The sequence goes on from NC_141143.1 coordinate 85,683,907, forward strand.
GTTTACATGAGTATATGGTTTTGTTTGAAGCATATGCTAAATAATGGATTGTTGGTTGTAGATATCTTTCCATCAACAATTTTCGAGTGGCAACCTGTGGAGAGCCTCAGTGGAACATTCCATGCCATTCATAAAGAATTTGCAGACATTATTTATGCTGATCAGACCACGAGTGTTTTTCATGAAAGTGTTTTGTGTATGCACAATATGTGGTTCCTTCAAGAGCAGGTGTGTATGGATACCTTGAAGATCTGCAGTTACCAAGCCTCTCATCTTTGGATTGGGAGATGCCTGATGAAGCAACAATGGAGAGTTTTAAACTCAAGATTTCTCAAGATTTTCAAAAGGCTATGACTCTTGGAAGGATCTCGAGAAGAGTACGCTTATCGTGGTTTTTACCTTTGCATGTTTTTGTAGCTTGCTTTAAAACAACATGTTTACAACAGACGAAGGTTTCATGGCTAAACAAAATTTTTTCAGAGGAAGATTTGGACAAAATTTTAGGTCTATGTTGGAAAGTTAAGGAATCTGACCACAAAGGTGACTTTATAAGGCGCAATGTATGCTCTCAATCATTGGGTTTATCCTATAATATATCTGGATAATCTCTTATCATAGGTTTTGATTACAGAAGATACAAACTTAGATTGGGTGCTTGGGTTCCTTTAGATTCAGATATTGATTGTAAGACATTGAGACTTACAGTACAAGTTACCGCACAAGAAGTAAAGGAGGTGAAAATTACTTCAAAGTGGAGTCTTAAGGATGTAAGAGATACCTTGGAGTTTCTAGAGAATGTTACTCCTGGATATAAGTTCAAGGTAAATGGTGCTGTAATTAGAAAAAGAGCTGAGATCTCTATATCATGTATGAGTTGTTTGCCTTCTAGTGTTGTGAGTTTTGGACCATAAATATGCATATATAAATAATTTTGAATCTTTCTTTTGCTCACAAATATTGCTGCCAGAAACATGGAATTATACACATTGATAAGTACTATTAAAAAAAATATTGGTATAAGATTTGCAGTGATTATGTGAATAACAAATCATTGTTTGTGGACTAAAATGATTTCATTATATCATGAGTTACAAAATTGCAGTACAATTTAATAGGAAAAACTTGGTACAAGCTTTATAATTCTCTATGATTCTATGAACAAAACATAGTCTTTCATGGGTAAAATCAAAATGATATATCATTACATTTTGGGTTAGAATATTGCACTACAAATGTATACACAAGGGGAATGTTACTTCAGTACAAATAGACAAACTTGTAATTATAAGGCTATTCTTTAGCTTCTCTTGATCTTTGGCTTTTCCATCCTTGAGCTATTCTTTAGCTTCTCCATCCTTAAGACTTCTCTCTTTCTTTGGAAAAGTTGCTTGATCTTCCATACTTTCATCCGTCATCACTAGTTTCCTCTTAGTAGGTGTTTTCCTTGGTCGCTCGAAGAACTTAATTACCTCAAGCACTCTTTTCTCCTTGGGCTTTAGAGGGGATGGACTAAATTTCAATGGAGAAAGCTTAGGCATGCCCTTCATTTTGGGCCCCTTTTGTTTGGACCTTGGAGACTTCTTTTTCTTGATGGTTGCCATTTTCTTGCCTTTGTCCTTCGTTTTTGCCTGTCCTTTGGAATTTTTAGCTAGGAGAGGGAAATCTGGGTCCACCGGTGTAATTGTTCTATCTAGAAATCACTCTCCAACTACAATTATGTACGTCATTTTGCAATGGGACCTCTTGAAACAAAAACTTGAAAGGTCTTTGAGGATCAACAATGCTTTGAAAGCTGGTGTCCAAGTGAGTAGTAACAAGTCTAGCAGCACTACACATATTAACTTATTAGCAAATACTATAAAGTTTATCCAATAAAAGATAAAATAAAGAGTGTTTATTGACAATACATATTTGATTGGCCATGGATTCTTGAAAGAGAATTCATAAAAATGACCTCTCTTGTAGGAACATCGATATAGATTAGGCTCCAGTGTCCTCTACAAACCAAAACACAAGTGAGAAATAACCTTAAAGACAAATCATCAAGAGATAGAATGTTGAAGAAAGTACCTTTCAATATATGGAAAAAAAATGTGATGGTTTGTGACACTATCAAAGTCCTTAAAAAACCTTGCAATATTTGAATCATATTTTGAAAACAAATCCACAGACAGAAGTGGATCAATAACAAATATACCCTTAGCAATATCAATGCTAAGAGAAGCAACATATGCCCTGCATACAAAGTAGTGAATGAATAAGAGAATGACTACAATATAAGGACCCTTGGAAAAATTCATTATAAATAAAGAGAAGCAAAAGACCTTACCTCAAACAACAATAAACTACTGAATCTGTTAGCTGAGTATCCTTTTTCTCAAATAGGATCTTATCCTCTGGAGAAATGCTAAGGTAGTCTTATCTTCAGGCCTTTGAGGTAGGTACATTGCCTCTTCTTGCTTTATTTTTGTATTCTCTTGTTTTCTTTTTTTGTTTTTCTTTGCAAAGAGATACATGGAAAGAAAGGGAGGGAGAAGAATGAAGGGAGAGGAAGAGAGAAAGAGGGAGAGAAATGAAACAAAGAGAAAGAGGAAGAGAGAAATGAGAGATGAAGGGAGGGAGAGAGGAGGATGAGTGAGAGAAACAACGAGAGAGAGAGGGGGAAGAAACAAAGAGAGAGGAAACAAAGAAAGGGAAATAGAGAGAGAGAGAGGGGGAGAGAGGGAGAGGGAAGGAAGAGAGGAGGAGGAGGCAGAAAAGAAGGGTGAGGTAAAGAGAGGAAGGAGTGAGAGCGGAGTTTTGAGCCTAGGATGTGTCTAAAATTTGCCAAAAAATCTAAAATTTAGGGAAAAAATATTCGACATCGAAGGCAGCGTCTGCAGCTAGGACGATTTTAAGCACCAAGTGAAAGACGGCTTTTAAAAGGCGCCCGAGTGACACTTGTAGATTTTTGATAATTTTTTCAACTACCGTGTGGGATGTCGGGAGCTGCCAATTAGTGCGGGATATTGAGACGGACGCGCAGGATTTTTTAGAGGTCGAATCGGAGCCCGGACGTAGAAGAGGCAAAAAATTGGCCAAGATTTGAAAAGGTGGATAAAACTTAGGCCAAAAGGGGGGTGCCCTTTGGAACCACCCCTCCCCCCCCTCATATTGTTTTACATGGCGTGGAGATATGGCGACGGCTGCAGTCAGCGCGCGAAAAAATCGGACCCCCCCTCCAACTCGATTTTGGGCTGCAAGTAAGCCATGGATCAGATTGCTCGGCAAATGCTCCCTCTTCCCTGATCCTATTGTTGGTCTTCGCGCGAGATATGACTGGCTGAATGAAGAGATCAGAATCTAGTATTTCTCTCTCCTCCCTTTCTCTCCTCTCTATGGCTGTTCATGCGCACTATCTTGAAGGAGGAATCGGGAAGGAGATTGAAGCAAACAGTGATGGAGATGGGTGGAGATGTTGAAGATTGATGTGCAGCATTGGATTGAGAGCAATGGAGGCTCTGTCTGCTGGTCATGCAGTCATTTAATGCGTCTCGGGTTTTGTAAAAACATGGTATGACCATTTTTATGAAGAAAATGAAGGGTTTTTTGGTGTTTTATGATGGTAATGATGTTCTTATTGGATGAAAATTTGTTTGAGTACTGGTTGCATCATGATTAATTATTTTTTATTAGAAAATTTTGATTTTGAAATGATCTACATGCGTTATTTAATTCCCGTAGAACCCGAAATGCGGTTTTTAAGCGGTAAAATGATAGTTTTGTCGTTTCGGGTGGGTGAAATGTGTTTCTATGGGGAGAAAATGAAAAATAAATTGAATGTTAGTATGTTGAAGTAATTGGAACAAGAAAAATTAGAAAATAGCATATTTTATTGACAAATAAATCAAGAAAATAAAGAAAATAAGAGAAAAAATAGAAATACGCTTCACAAAAATGAGAAAAAATATAATGATTATTTGTGGATGTATGGTAGTGGCAAAGCATGAGGTTTAGCCTCAGTTGGCCCTATCTCCTTGTCAAGGTTGGTGATTTATTGCTTTTCATACATGAAAACATGACAAAATGAACCTCTACACCTATACAACGAAAGCAATACCTAAACGTAGGGGGTTGGGATGTTTGAATGGTGCAATTTGCGTGCTGATTGTTGTTGATTTTCTGATGCATATCATGACATAGAGTTTGTTGTATTTTAATTAAGAGGATAGTAGCACGAGTGTTGTCTCGATGCTATCCTTACATTGCCGCAACGAGTTAGTGAATGAGCATTGGAAAGCCTGGTTGTGCACCACATGTTTCTGATTGAAAATTATGTTTGAGCACTTTAGAAGCACCCACTTTTGCATGTGCATGTCAACCATGGTATTAGAATACAAAGGACTGGATGCATAGCACCTGTTTTCGATGACGATGACCCACGCTTGAGTGTGGAAAGGTAACCTAAGTCATAGGATAGACGTTCGTTTCTTGGGGAATTATTTGGAAAGGACACATGGTATCTCCTGGAATACGTTTAAAATGAAAGAGTGGAGTTTGTTCGTTTGTTCTATATGTTGAGCAGCGTATCAATGGGCTAATCCCTACGATGTAGGAGAGCTGTAGTGAGGCTGCGGTGATTCCACTGAGAAGTTGCCTCCCATGTATGTGATTATTGTGGCATTTATTGCCAATGTGTATGGGTTCTCCCTATGTGGAGTGTATAGGAAGGGAAACGTTGGACTACAAAACTATAAACGCATAGATTAGGCTTTAGGACAGTTCGTCCTTTAGCAGCAGACAGATGCTCTTGGCCCGCGAGGCCGTGTGGGTGTGTTTGTCTGTTATGAGCATGAGGTCTGGCTAGTGCCATAGCCAGTGCTGGCCCATTTGAGGTCCCATCAGTGGTGCGTCTTCCGGGAGTTGCCAACAAGTGGTGGTTCTTGAATCTAGGGTTTTTAGGGACCAAAAAGTTGGTTTATGTCCTTTGACAAGGACCATCAAGCCGAAATACTAAAAGCAGAACGTGCTGAGAGGGCTAGATGGCGGTTGGAGATTGTAATTCGCTTTTCTCCTCAAAGGAGCAGCCCGATACGCATAACAGGGAGTGGTCTTAGTAACCCAAATGTTGCACATAGTCCTTTAGGTGCAAAAGAAAGCGCAAGTTCTTCCTCTCTTCCACCAAGTCAACCCACTTCAAGCGGGGGTGTGAGCCCATCAGTCCAAACTCCTATTGTCAATCCGATTGTCGTCATGGCACAACCCATTGCAATTCCTGTAGGGACACCGGATCTGCCAGCTTTAGGAGTTCCTTTGCCCATTTTTAATGGGTTAGCCGAAGAAGATGGGGAGTTTCACATTTGTGAATTCCAAAGATTAATGTTTAATTACCGCATCCAAGATGAGGGGCATCTTATGATGTTCTTTAACATGACATTAAAAGGAAGGGCTGCAGTATGGTATCATAGCATAGAAACTGGAACCATAACTACAATCAACCAATTTTATGCAGCTTTCCGAGGAGAATATGCCCCTGAAAGAGGTGGCCAATACTGCTTGCATGTTTTGAATGTAACACTCCAAGACCCCCATGAGAATGTGAAAGCCTATGCCAAGAAGCTTAAGGAAGTATTTCGTAAGTTACAAACTTACATTCCCATTCTGTTGGCTACCCAATTGCAATACTTCTTGCATGGATTAGATTTCAATATTCAGGTACAATTGAGCAGTGTGGCTTTGGCTGATATAGACATCGCCATCACGCAAGCAGGAGTAGAGCCACGATTACAAACGGTCTACTCCTCTCAAATAAATCTTAATGCGGGTCTAGTACCCGGAGGCAATTTACCATTGATAAATGGAAGTCAAGGGATGCCTATGAATAACCCTAATGGGAGAGGAAGCATGGTTCAAAATGTACCTTTGCTGCCAGCTCCTCCCAGTGTGACTATGCCTATGGCTAGTCAGCTGGCTCCACCAAATGTTGGAGGCCAAGCTTTGAACCCTAATGGTGTTCCTATGAGTCAACAACCAATGCCCAATCAAATTGTCAGGCCAATGGAACGAGGGATAGACGATCAAGGCTACGAGTCGAGTGCCTCTAATGTCCTTGGCGAAGTTAAGGATATGATTAAGCACTACACCGATATGATTTCTGAACAATATCGGCAAATAGCTGTTGACGTCAATTTCTTGAAGAAGCATCAGAATTTGATAGGGAGTCGACGCCCTGAAGAGAGTGGTCCCTCAAGATTCAGCTGTAAGTGGTGTGGCGGACAACATTTCCCTAGAAACTGTCCAAATGTTAAATGTGATATTTGTGGGAAGTCGGGCAACTTAGCCGCTACCTGTTGGAGTAAGATTAGTTCCCTCCAACAAGGGAGCAAACAGCCAAGCCCATTTCATCATAGAGCGCAAGGTAGTAACCTCCAGCAAAATGATGGACCAAGACAAATACTGCAAAGGGGAAAGACCACTATAGAGGAGCTACCACAAGGCAACGGAGTCAGCCTTATTGAGGTTGCATGCATCAATGGTGCTAAAACCTCTAACCTACGAGCCGTGACAAGAGGCCAAAAGGCTAAAGAGGGTGATAAAGATAATGCAAAACCGGTCGAGGAAAACCCTAAGCAAGGGGATAAGGGGATGCAAGTCTTGAATCCTAGCGTGGAAGGTGGACTCTAAGGCCTGTTGACAAAAAAGTCGATCCTAAGAAGGATGAGGAAGTGCTAAGAAAGAAGGCAAGAGCTAAAAGAGAAGCACTAAAGCCGGTCGTGAGACCAAAAGAGAGAATGGTTTCGCGAGAAAAGTGAGCGTTGGCTACCGATCATGATTTTGATTTAGCAAGTTCTCTTTGCGAAGTCAAACTAGATGTAAACCTCTTACAGTTGATTAAATTATCTCTAGGAGTACGCAAGGAATTCAAGAAGATCTTGCGTATTGGGTATATTGTAGAACCTTTGGGCATAGCACGAGTAGGGGAAGATTGGTTTGATCATGCTGAAAAGAATTGCCCTAGGGTTCCAACATACGTGGATGGAACATTTGTGGAGCATGCTATTGCAGGGAAAGATTGGTTCGATCATGCTGAAAAGAATTGCCCTAGGGTTCCAGCATACGTGGATGGAATATTAGTGGAGCATGCTATCGTAGACACTGGGTCCTCCGTCAATATCATAAGTTTAGAGTTGATGGAGAGGTTGGGTCTAGGCATCCAAAAAGATGGCTCCACCCTTCTTAGAATGGTTGATGATAGTCTAAGGCAACCAGAAGGTTACGTTACTAAAGTCCATGTTACAGTTGCAAGTGTAGAATGCTTCTTAGACTTTAGGGTAATAAGATTTGTAGGACGTCCTAGCTATCGAGTCTTGCTAGGTAGGCCTTGGATCTTACGAACAGACTGTCAAGTCGATATACCTGTCGGTCGAGTGGTTCTGGGTAGAGGTGCTAATCGAGTAATAGTCGATGCTTACCATGAGTCTCCTCAGAGTGAGAGAGCTCCTTTATCCTGCACTAAATTAGAGACAACAGATGATCCATCTGGTAGTGAGACATCATCCAGTGATGAATCTAAAGAGGGGTCCACTACAGAGGATATTTATAAGATAACTCTAAATGAGCCGATAGAGTTGCAAGATAGGATAAGAGGCGCGGATGTGATTGAGTTGGACCTTGGCACGCCGAATGATTCGCGGCCAATTAAATTAGGTTCCATGCTCAGTTCAGCAGAAAGGGAGGACTATATGTCCTTGATTCAAGAATTCCGCGACATTTTTGCTTGGAGTTATGATGAGCTGAGAGACATTCCTCCCAGTTTGGCTGTTCATACTATTCCTCTAAAAGAAGGCAGTCGTCTTGTGCGTCAGAAAGTAAGGCGTATGCCTTTTGAATTGAGGGACGGGCTATTTGAGAAGTTACAGAAGTTACGGAAACCTGGTTTAATCTTCCCTGTACAGCACACAGAATGGTGTTCACCAGTTGTCATCAGGAAGAAGAAAAACAACCAGATCCGACTATGTGTAGATTTTAGAGATCTGAATAAGTAGACGGTTAAGGATTACTACCCGTTGCCATTTATTAACCAGATTTTGGATCAACTACCGGGTAGGAAAATATATTCGTTTATGGATTGCTTTGCAGGATACAACCAGATGGCAATTGTGGAAGAAGACAAGTTGAAAACAACTTTCATTACTGTCTTTGGTACTTTTGCATACCATGTGATGGCCTTGGGTTTGTGCAATGCACCTGGATCATGGCAACAAACAGCAGACAAGACCTTTGGTGACATCTCCCTAGATGAGTTGAAAGTATTTATCGATGACCTGTGGGCAGCCACTGTAAGGGAAAGGATGTTGATTATCTTAAGAAAGTGATTTGAGCGCTTCAGACAAATTTGTATTGCTCTTAACCCACGGAAGTGTGTCTTTGGAGTGCCTTATGGGCTATTGCTAGGCCATGTGGTCACTTCAGTAGGGATCGCAACTGACCCTTCGCAACAATTGACCCTGAAAAGATCAAGGTTATAGTCGCTATGAGTCCATCACGCACTCCGAAAGAGGTACATAGCTTTCTGTCATCGGTAGGGTACTATCAGAGGTTTATAAATGCCTTGGCAGAAAGGACATTGCCATTAACGAACTTGTTATCCTTTAGCTGTCTATTTGTATGGAGCGACCCTTGTAAGGTAGCTTCCGAGGATGTGAAACAGGAGCTAGTAAAAGCACCAATTTTAAAAGCACCTAAAAGAGGTGAGGTATTTTACATATTTTTAGTAGCCACCATGCATAGTATCAGCTATATTGTTTAGCCCAAATCAGGGAGGAAAAGTGGTATCATCCGATAGCTTTTGCTAGTAGAAAATTGGGCATATCAGAAATTAACTACACCTACATGGAGAAGTTGTGCCTTGCGATAGTCTTTGCGACTAAAAAATTCAGGCACTACATCCTTTATGAGAAGGTAGTTTTCTATATGAAGGCGGAAGGGCTTAGATTGCTTATGAACAAGCTACAACCGCTTGATCGTCTAGCAAAGTGGTTAATCACTTTGCAAGAGTTCGATTATGAGATTAAGAGTAAGCCATTGAGGTTGCAAGGTATTGTGGAATGCCTTGTGGATTTCGGGGAGCCGAAAGAGACTTTGGCTGAAGGAAGTGATATCGAAAAAATAATTAAAATCGATACAGCTTCTATCCCATCTTGGTATGCTGCTATCACGCATTATCTATCAACGGGAGAGACTGGAGCCGGTTTATCAAAATCAGAAAAGAGAAAAATCAGATAACAAGCTTTGAAGTTTTCCTTGATCACAAGAACACTATATCGGCAGGGTGTTGATGATATCTATCACCGATGTGTGATGCTTGATGAGGTTCCTTTCATCTTGGAAGAGTGCTATGACTCTGCGTGTGGAGGACACTTCCTGGACGGTTGATGGCATAGAAAGCTTTAAGAGCTGGGTATTGGTGGCCGTCCATCTTCCAAGATTCCTTTGAGTACATTAAGAGATGTGATACTTGCCAAAGACATGACAGCAAAGAGAATAGGAAACGCCCACTTACGCCTATTATGGCTATCCTTCCATTTGAGAAGTGGGGCATTGACTTTGTGGGTCCTATCACCCCGTTGTCTGCTACTCAGAAGAGATATATTATAGTAGAAACTGATTATTTTAAAAAATGGTCAGAAGCGCGGGCCACAAGGCAGGACAATGCAAAAGAGACTGCAAGTTTCCTTTTAGAGCAGAGCATCTGCCATTTCGGTCCACTGAAGGAACTAGTGTCGGACCGTGGAACCCACTTTTTGAATAAAGTGATCAAAAGGCTGACTGAAGCTTGGCAAATGAAGCACAACAAAATGACCCCCTATAATCCGCAAGCCAACGGGCAAGTCGAAAGTACTAATAAGCAGCTTGTGGGTATCTTGTTTAAAATAGTCTCTTAGAAGAAACGAGACTGGGACAAGAAGTTGTATGTGGCAGTATGGGCATACAATACAACATTCAAGCGAGCTACCGGACATACTCCATTTAAATTAGTTTATGGGGAAGAGTGTGTGTTACCCCTCGAAATCGAGTTGCCAACCATACGGTTTGCAATTAACCACTCTTTGGGAGACAAGGATGCATTCTTTGAATGTTTCACGACCATACCCCACCTGGATGAGCTAAAATTGCAGAGCTTATTACACTAGGAGGTAGCTAAACGTCGGATGAAGCAGTTGCACGACCTTAAAGCGAAGAAGTATACCTTTAAAAAAGGGTAATTAGTTCTGTACTACGATGTGCGTAGGAAGCTGTTTCCAGGGAAGCTGGAACCTAGATGGGATGGCCTCTACAAGATTGTCAGGATAGGGAAAAATAGGTCTACGGCTCTACTAGCTGATCTGCAGGGAGTAGAATTTAAAAATAAGGTTAATCTTAATAAGATTAAACCTTATTATTTCTAAGTATGCTAACGTGGGAAAAATGCATTGCAGGTCCATGCTAGGGCAGATTGGAGACCTGCAAAAGAGCTTAAAGCTAGTTGATGGGGCGGTTAATTTCTTATTTGGAGCACCCGTATTTGGAGTAGAGATACCATTAGGGGAAACTTATCTAGTGGAGCAAAGGATACAAAGTGATTGAGCAAGAGGACGGAATCTTTGTGTGGGAGATTAAAGTCTTCTGCCATCACTGCTTACGAATGTTGACAAGTATCCTTGTTGAGTTTAATGAAGAAGGTGGGATGGAGCCGTCAGTTCACCCTCTAAACATGCTAAATTTTGACTATCATAATTACGAATAGAGGAGTTCGTGATGGCAGGCTGTATAAACCCATTGTGGACGTACACATTATATTTTGACGGAGCGTCCAAGGGCCCTAATAAAAAAGGGAGTGTTGAAGTAGTAATCTGAAATCCCCGACGTAGAGTTACGATGAATTTAGCTGCTTATCTCGGGTTAGGATTCACTAACAACATGGCAGAGTATAAAGCCTTGATTATGGGAATGCATATTGCCAAGCAAGGTGGTATTCGGCGGTTGTTAGTAAAAGGGGACTCCAGTTGATCTTGAATCAGCTAGATGGAACATACACAGTGTGGAATCCCATCCTTTGTATGTATCATCGAACTGCCATGACCCTACTTGAGGAGTTTGAGAGAGTGTCTCTTTAGCTAATTCTACGTTATTGGAATCAGTTTGCGGATTCACTGGCAAACCTTGCTTATGAAGAAGACCTCTTCTTTAACTGTGGTCCTAGTTTGGATATTGCTATCAATAATGAGACAGGACCTGGTCACTTGTGGGGAATGCTATCAGAGCACACAATATATGGCAGGCGATGGTTGATATGGGTGATGCAAAGAGTAGCTGAGACCCATCTACCGTTGTTATCCTAGACCCATAGGCTGATTAGACAACATGTTATGCGTATGCCTCTTGCTATATATGTAGGAGGGATGGGTCATAATCTTATGCATTTAGTTTAGGGTTGCGAGCCCTATTTTTCCTCCTTGGAAAGGAGCATATTATTGTATATCTGTACTATTTCGGGGAGGGATGTGTAGGTGCTATTGTATTTGATCTCGTTAGGCCAAGAGGGCCGGTTTTGCGAGGTTTTAAATGCTTTATTTCATTAGGCCAAGAGGGCCGATCAGTTTTTGTAGTGAAATGCTTTATTTCATTAGGCCAAGAGGGCCAGTCGTCTGTTTAGTACGGGTGCGATTAATGGTTTCTTGTTTTAGTCTTGTGCTAGACAAGTTCAAAGAAGAGCTTGGAAGGAGCCTATGTCGTGCGGAAGCTTCTCGTGGCCCTTTCCAGGTGATATCTCTCCTTTACGAGTAACGTGTTTTTTATGCTATATGTGTCTGTGTACTTATAGGGGATTTTTTTCTTTCTTGATTGGGGACCGGCATCCAAGGCATGAAGTCCCAGGTTTAGGTTAGGTATGTCTGAGGGAGGTTTGAGTAGTCGTTACCTCCTGTAAAGACATTGCCAGGCATCGAGAGACCTATTTCAGAAGGCAGTTCTAGTGACCCTGTTCTGCTAGCCTGCCTGGTGCACAGATCGGATGCTGTACGCTCGCGTAATGAATGCCGGAAGGTCCCCAAGAACAAAAGAACTCTACTTTTTGCACAAAACTCAAGGTAAAAGGCATGCACGACATGAACAAGAGACCAATTGGGTGCAATCTCCCCCCATGCCTTGTGTGAGCGCTCCACAAAGCATGCATTTTATGTATTAATCATCTTCAAGCTCAAATAATAGCCCAAATTACAAAATAGCAAGCTTTTAGCTTTTGAGTTTGCTTTAGCACAAAATAGAAATAAAGCTAATGGACGGTGCCCAAAGAGTCAGGCATACCCAATACAATGTCCAAGTACAAATAACATAATCCTGCGCCCATGCGCATACAAAATAATAAATAAATATCCAACGCCTCAATAAATAGGCGCGACAAAATATAGGCGCCATGCCTAAGATATGCGCCCATCAAAATATAAGTGATAAATCGAATACTGGCTATCCTTCAATGCTTTCCTCCGCCACTGCTGCTATCTCTACACATCAATTGAAGCATTCACAATCGTTAGTAAAATAATACAATTAAACCGACAAAAGTGAATACCTAGCAGTTTTCAGCTACATAAATAAATCAACTGGTTAGAAATTAATCCTAACCTTAATTTATTACGAGTGCGCACTCTAAACTCATAAACGTTTATTAATTTAATATGCATTTTGCAGAATCACCCGCTATGGAATCACCCATGTACACACTAAATTAATGAAACGCTCGAAAAGGATAGGCGTTCCCATCAACTTCTCGCACAAAGAATCCACTTTGTGTATGAGCCCCGGTCATCAAAGTTTACGGAATCCACCGTAAAACCTCATGGAATCCACGGTGGAATATGCCTCCTGGCATCATACCCCCGAGGTGGGATAGCAATTGACCTCAATTGCTATTAGCTCAATGTGGAGCTAGCAGTGTGGGGAAAGCATTTAAGTCACTAGCGTGCATCCATTGGGCTTCCTCTACAGTATGGTTCTTAAATTTGACTAGATATCTAGAATATCTTCGGCCAGTTCTAGTGGTCATAAAGTCAGTATCTATGATAGCTTCAGGTTCAAGTATTTCAGTCTCTTCCTCTAACAAACGGGGTTTTCATAAACAGGGTGTACAGGTAATTGGCCTCTAAAGGGTCGTAATAAACTAATGTGAAATGTGTTGTGAATTTTCTAGTGAGGTGGTAATTCTAACTTGAATGCATTGTCATTAATTTTGTGAATGATCTTAAATGGTCCATAGAATCTAGGTGCTAATTTGGCAACTGGGTGTCTATCTACACTTTGTAATCTACGTTTTTCTATTCTCAACCAAACATAGTCATCAACTTTGAAATTCATTGCTTGTCTTTTCTTATTGGCTTGTTTGGTATATGATTGCTGGGCTTTGGCAATCATGGCTTTAACCTCATAAAAAATAGTAGCATGTACACTAGCAATATTATCAACACTCTGAATTCTATTTGATAAAGATGCAACAGGTGTAGACAATCTATAACCATAAATCACTTCAAACGGTGCTTTCTTTGTAGATGTGTGTGGTGTATTGTTATATGCAAACTGTAATAAATGCAAATATGTGTCCCATGTCTGTGGTTTAGAAACAGTGTAAGCACATAGAAGATCTAGAATAGTATTGTTAGTAGCTTTTGTTTGTCCATTAGTTTTAGGATGAAATGCAGATGAGAAATCAATTTTTGTTCCTAGGTTAGCAAACAAAGTAATCCAAAAGTTGTTACAAAATCTAGAATCACGATCAGAGATAATAACTTTTGGTAATCCATGGTTAGTGAAAACAATTTTCAAAAATAATTGTGCTGCCTGTGATGCTGTTAAAGTTTTCTTACATGGAATGAAATATGCTTGTTTACTAAATGCAGATGAGAAATCAATTTTTGTTCCTAGGTTAGCAAACAAAGTAATCCAAAAGTTGTTACAAAATCTAGAATCACGATCAAAGATAATAACTTTTGGTAATCCATGGTTAGTGAAAACAGTTTTCAAAAACAATTGTGCTGCCTGTGATGCTGTTAAAGTTTTCTTACATGGAATGAAATATGCTTGTTTACTAAACCTATCTACTACAGTCCAAATCATATCATGGTTAGCTTTAGTATTAGGTAAACCAGTAATAAAATCCATAGAAATTTGTTCCCATGGTCTTGATGGAATAGATAAAGGCATAAGTAATCCATACTGTTTACCATGATGTCTCTTAACTCTTTGACAAATCAAACATTCAGAAACAAAGTTAGATACATCAGTGTCCATATGTGGCCAATAAAAATCTTCAGTTAATGTACGTAAAGTAGATATGATACCTCTATGACCTTGATATGGAGGACAATGAATCTCATTCAAAATAAAAGATCTGAATGGAATTGTAACACATAATCTTTTTTCATAAAACATAAATCCATCATTATAAGACAGTGAATCAATAGGAATCCAGTTATTTTGAGCTAATTTATTCCAATCAGCATGAAAAGTAATGTCCTGATGATAAGTATCTTTCATAGGAGTTAAAGAATCAAATGATATAACAGAAATATTATGAATGACATGTCTTCTACTTAATGCATCGGCCACTACATTTTCTTTACTTGGTTGATATTGGATAATCGGATGAAAACTCTGAATAAAGGCTGTCCATTTGATATGTCGGTTAGATATTTGGGGTTGGCTAACTAAATGTCTAATACTTTGTTGATCAGTCTTAATCATAAATTCAGAACCCATTAAGTAGTGTTTCCATTGTCTTAAGGCTTGTACTACAGCTAATAATTCTTTATCATATGTGGAATATTTAAGTTCGGAGGGTTTTAGTTTACAACTAGAATAGGCTATGGGATGATTGTCCTGCATAAGTATGGCTCCTATTCCATATCTGCTAGCATCAGTCACTACTAAAAAGAATGGTCTATTAAAATCAGGCAGTTGTAATACAGGAGCATGGGTTAATGCATGTTTTAATAAGTCAAAGGATTTATGTTGATTATCAGACCAATGATAAAGAATACATTTCTTTAAAAGTTTAGTCAAAGGCAAAGCAAGTAATGAAAAATTATGCAAAAATTTCCTATAGAAACTAGCAAGACCTAGGAATGATCATAACTCACGCACATTTTTAGATATAGGCCAGTTCAATATTGCTTCTATTTTCTTAGGGTCAACCTTAATACCATCCGATGATACAATATGACCTAAATATTCAATTTCTGTTTTAAAGAATTCACTCTTTTTCTGATTGGCGTACAGTTGATTATCTTTTAATAACTTAAAAACCAATGACAGATGTTCATAATGTTCTTTCTCATTTTGACTAAATACCAAAATATCATCAAAGAAGACAATAACACAATGCTGATATTTCAAAAAGATACGATTCATCATTCTACTAAATGTAGCAGGTGCATTAGTCAATCCGAAAGGCATCACTAAAAATTCATAATGACCAAATTGTGTCCTAAATGCAGTCTTGAATATGTCTGACTTATCTAGTCTCACCTGATGATAACCAGATTTAAGGTCTATTTTACTAAATATAGTAGAATCTTGCAGTTTATCCATAAGGTCATCGATTCTAGGAATTGGATATCTATTCTTTACTGTGATCTTATTTAAAGCATGATAGTACTACAATGCACATATGATAAGTATTATTTTTCTTATTTACCAATAGAACATGTGCACCAAATGGAGAACTACTAGGTCTAATCAATCCTCTATTTAGTAATTCTTCAACTTGATTTTGAATTTCTTTTTGCTCTATTTGGTTATGCCTATATGGTGCTTGACAAGGTGGTTGTGTACCAGGAATCAAATCTATTTTATGGTCTTCTGGACGTGAAGGAGGTAAACTAGGTGGTAGATCTTCTGCAAAACAGTCTTTAAAGTGTGCAAGAAATTCTTTATGCCTAGGGTGCATATGATTTTCTTTAACTTGCAGTTCATTCACCCAAATGAGATAAGATTTACTACTTTTGCATAATGCACGTTTAGCTTGAGTATGCGAAAGCAGTGGAAATGCATTAGATGCATGCATACCATACAATGTAATATGTTTTCCTTGAAATTGAATATTAATTGAATGTGTGGAATAATCTATATCAGGGTTATGCTGATGACGCCAAGGTATACCTAAAATAATATCACTGGACTGTAATGGTACAACTAGAAAATTCCTTCTTTCAGTGTATTCACCAATTTGAATTTCTAAATCATGCACTTCTTGTGTTCCATTATACCTAGTGCTTAAAAATGCTGCTTTAATGCGATAATGCGTAGGTACAGTTTGTAACTTCAATTCTTTCACTAACTTTGCAGAAATAAAATCATGAGTACTACCATCATCATGCAAAATAATATTTTTATTTCCATGCACTAAACATTTCATTGTCAATAAAGAATGTGGAGTTGGCATACCTGGTAAAGTATCCGAAGGAGTAGTAATGTCGTCAAATTAGACATTTCTTCACGTTCGTCATCTTCCATTGCTCCAAGGTAGTTGATATGGATAGGTGGCTTCTTCGAATGGCAATTGGCTGCTAGATGTCCAGGTTGGTGGCATTTATAACACACTATAGGTTTGGCTTTGGTTACATTGTTTGCAATGGCAGAAAGTCTAGGAATATTAGGATTTGGTTGTGGAATGGGCTTGGGGTTGTGATTGGTATTCGATGGTAAAGCAGGTGGTTTTGCCCAAGTCTTACGGAAAGATGATGAAGGAAAACGACCTTGATTAAATCTTCTAAAATTTGAGTTGAATTGCTTAGATCCATAGTTACCATTGGTTTGGAATTGCTGTGGACGCTTGTCTCTTCCTCGAAGCTTGTCTTCAGTGTCATGAGCTAATGAAATTGCATCTTCAAGAGTTGCATGCTTGAACATATTAACTTCAGCGTAGTAATGCCCAAGTAATCCAGACATATACTTGTGCTTGTGTGTCGTTTCAGGTACGTCTTCAAGCATGCGTAACTGGAGTAATGCATTCCAAAAGCGTTCGGTGTACTGAGGAATATGCTCACGATCTCGTTGCTGAAGAAGGTCCCATTGCTTAATGGCTTTTTCATGAAATTGTGGAGGAAGGAAATTCTGCATAAACTTCTTCTTGAAATTCTCCCAGGTAGTGGGACAATCGATACTCTTACGAACCACAGTCCACCAAAGAGATGCTCTATCCACTAAATGATTAGTGACACACTTGATTTTATCTTTTTTTGCGTATGTTTCCTCATGAAAATAATCATCAAACTGATTGATGAATGCAAGAACAGTTTTTTCCTCTTGAGTGCCATTGAAAGTATGGAAATTGAAATTTCTTTTACTTATCTTTGTTTCTCTGCGGATAGATTGAGCTTCGAGAGTTGCCTTGATGGTACGTCAAATAAGGTCTTCAGATTGAGGTTCCTCTTTGTCGGTAGTCGATCTTTGTAAATTAGCCAATTGAACTTGCAATGCTTGCCTAGCTCGTTGTTCTTCATCCAACTGCATCATAATTAAATCCAACTTTTGCTCCATCGTAGGTTCAGGAAGATCGCCTTCAGCCATTAAATCATCTATATGTGGTTTCGTCATCCTGCAAAACTTCAAAAAAAAACCTCACACTCTCAAAATCCAATAAGCGGGATGAGCGTAGCTCAAGATCGGGTGTACAAGGCTTATATATTTTTGTGTGTGGCTTTCACAATCTTAGTCTTTGGCTATTGCGAAATTTGTAATCTTTGAAAAATCTGCGCTTTAATCTTCTGCGCGTGCTGAAACGGGTTCAGCAAATCTGCGTATGCGAATAATACCTTGCAATGAACAACTTTGCAGTTCGGAGTTTCTGCGCAGGAACAACCCTTCTATGAGTTTTGATCACAAGTCAGTTTTGACTTCAGGTGACTTGTCTGACTTGCAGAGTTGCAGACTTATGTGACTTGCAGAGTACCAGGACTTGCAGGACTTGAGTGATTTAGCAGACTTGAAGGATTTAGACTTTGTAGACTTGCAGAATTTAGACTTGGAGAACTTTCAAAATTCTGTGTGACTTGTCTTAGTGTAATAGCCTTGAGTATTAAAGAGCAGCAAACGTCGTCGATTTTAGGGGGGAGCATTTTTTCAGTCGGCGGAAATTTCGCAATCATCCTCTAACACGTCGATTTGAAATTGAGAAGCTTTTAAGCTTCTTTAAGCTTTATAAGCTTAGTATTAAGCTTTGAAGATTATAAAATTTTTGAGACTTATCTCTGTAACTCCACGACTTGGAGAAGAGGATGTAGGAGTGGTCCTCCGCTGTTGCAGCCCGGTCCTTCACGATCTGAAGATGGAAACAGAGGTTCTTGATCGCCAGGAATCCACCCGTATCGACCGTTCACGACGAGATTGACCGTAGAGCTCGATCGTTCCAGGAGCTCCGCCTTCGCACAAGATGGGTAGCGATTGGAAGCTCTTGATCTCAGCTTCGCTTTGATACCACTGGTGCGCAGATCGGATGCTGTACGCTCGTGTAGTGAATGTCGAAAGGTCCCCAAGAACAAAAGAACTCTATTTTTTGCACAAAACTCAAGGTAAAAGGCATGCACGACATGAACAAGAGACCAATTGGGTGCAATCTCCCCCCATGCCTTGTGTGAGCGCTCCACAAAGCATGTATTTTATGTATTAATCATCTTCAAGCTCAAATAATAGCCCAAATTATAAAATAGCAAGCTTTTAGCTTTTGAGTTTGCTTTAGCACAAAATAGAAATAAAGCTAATGGGCAGTGCCCAAAGAGTCAGGCGTAGCCAATACAATGTCCAAGTACAAATAACATAATCCTGCGCCCATGCACATACAAAATAATAAATAAATATCCAACGTCTCAATAAATAGGCACGACAAAATATAGGTGCCATGCCTAAGGTATGCGCCCATCAAAATATAAGTGATAAATCGAATACTGGCTATCCTTCAATGCTGTCCTCCGCCACTGCTGCTATCTCTACACATCAACTGAAGCATTCACAATCGTTAGTAAAATAATACAATTAAACCGACAAAAGTGAATAGCTAGCAGTCTTCAGCTACATAAATAAATCAACTAGTTAGAAATCAATCCTAACCTTAATTTATTACGAGTGCGTACTCTAAACTCATAAACGTTTATTAATTCAATATGCATTTTGCGGAATCACCCGCTATGGAATCACCCATGTACATACTAAATTAATGAAACACCCGAAAAGGATAGGCGTCCCCATCAACTTCTTGCACAAAGAATCCACTTTGTGTATGAGCCCCGGTCATCAAAGTTTACGGAATCCACCGTAAAACCTCATGGAATCCACCGTGGAATATGCCTCCTAGCATCACTGCCAGGTAGTAGTTCTAGGAGTTCTTGTTAGTTGTGAGGCAGTTAGAGAAGCCTACCGAAGGAACAAATGATGATGATAGAGAGGAACAAAAAACCCTGAATATCTCAAAGATAATAAATATCTACAAAGGTGTGTAAAAATGGGTTCTAACCCCTATAAAAATAGAAAAGAAAAAAAAGGAAAATTTATAAGCAGTTGCTCATCACCTCGCAACAGCCTGGTAGGTTCCTGGGGACGAGTCAGACCTAGGGCCGATGCCTTGTCTTCCTAGGGGTGGAGTCTCACTAGAAAAGAAGAAAGTAAGGAAGGTTGGAGCGAAAATAAAAGTGAGCGTCAGAAAAGGATTAAGTGTTGTCTCTCAAGGGCTTGGTAGGTTCTTGGGTACCGAGACAAGACCCGAGGAGGCTGATGCCCTGTTCTCCTTGGGTCACTACTCTCAGCTCCCTCCTTTTTACACGCTTGACTATGGAAACATAAAAACCTAAAAGATGAAATGTGCTAAAAGAAAATACTTCTTGATCAGGCTATAGGAGTCCTTACCTAGTAGGAGCTCCTGGGTCTGTTGTCCTTAGTTAGGTAGGTAGTCCAGACCACCACTTAGGGCGACTTCTTTGATAGTTCTTTTTAGTTTGGTCGTGTTGGAGCAATCAGTTATTGACTAGCTTCAGGTGTTCTATCAGATTATGCTAGGCCTATGCCTTGTGGATTTCATGCCTTGGTTTTGTTAGGGGGTAGGGTGAGCATTGTGCTGTGTTTTAGTATGTATCTATTTTGTATCAGCTTGATGCTTCCTTTGGTTGTTTTGTGCAGATCTGTTGTGGGATTCGATGAGCTGAGTTTCCCTATCCCGTGGTCGCCAATGAGAGCGGAGTTTTGAGCCCGGGATGTGCCTAAAAATTCAGAATTTAGGGGAAAAATATTCGACATTGAAGGCGGCAGCTGTAGCTAGGACGATTTTAAGTACCAAGTGAAAGATGACTTTTAAAAGGTGCCCGAGCGACACTTGTGGATTTTTGATAATTTTTTCGACTTCCGTGCGGGATGCTGGGAGCTGCCAGTCAGTGCGGGATGCCGAGACGGACGCACAGGATTTTTCAGAGGTCGAATTAGAGTCCGGACATGGAAGAGGCAAAAAATTAGCAAAGATTTGAAAAGGTGGACAAAACTTAGGCCAAAAGGGGGGTGCCCTTTGGAACCCCCCAACAAACCCCCCCGCCCCCCTCCCTCCTCCCCCCCCCCCCCCACTCGATTTTGGGCTACAAGTAAGCCATGGATCACCGGCAAATGCCCTCTTCCCTGATCCTATCATCGGTCTTTGCGCGAGATATGGCTGGCTGAATGAAGAGATCAGAATCTAGTATTTCTCTCTCCTCCCTCTCTCTCCTCTCTGTGGGTTGTTCATGCACACTATCTTGAAGGAGGAATCGGGAAGGAGATTGAAGCAAACGGTGATGGAGATGGGTGGAGATGTTGAAGATTGATGTGCAGCATTGGATTAAGAGCAATGGAGGCTCCATCCACTGGTCATGCAGTCATTTAATGTCTCGGGTTTCGTAAAAACACGATATGACCATTTTTATGAATAAAATGAAGGGTTTTTGGTATTTTATGATGGTACTAATGTTCTTATTGGATGAAAATTTGTTTGAGTGCTAGTTGCATCATGATTAATTGTTGTTTATCAGAAAATTTTGATTTTGCAATGATCTACATGCGTTATTTAATTCCCGTAGAACCTGAAATGTGATTTTTAAGCGGTAAAATGATAGTTTTGTCGTTTCAGGTGGATGAAATGTGTTCCTATGGGGCGAAAATGAAAAACAAATTGAATGCTAATATGTTGAAGTGATTGAAACAAGAAAAATAAAAAAATAGCATATTTTATTGACAAATAAATCAAGAAAATAAAGAAAATAAGGGAAAAAATAGAAATACGCTTCACAAAAATGAGAAAAAATATAATGATTATTTGTGGATGTATGATAGTGGCAAAGCATGAGGTTTAGCCTCAGTTGGCCCTATCTCCTTGTCAAGGTTGGTGATTTATTGCTTTTCATACATCAAAACATGACAAAATGAACCTCTACACCTATACAACGAAAGCAATACCTAAACGTAGGGGGTTGGGATGTTTGAATGGTGCAATTTGCGTGCTGATTGTTGTTGATTTTCTGATGCATATCATGACATAAAGTTTGTTGTATTTTAATTAAGAGGATAGTAGCACGAGTGTTGTCTCAGTGCTATCCTTACATCGCCGCAACGAGTTAGTGAATGAGCATTGGAAAGCCTGGTTGTGCACCACATGTTTTTGATTGAAAATTATGTTTGAGCACTTTAAGATCACCCACTTTTGCATATGCATGTCAATCATGGTATCAGAATACAAAGGACTGGATGCATAGCACTTGTTTTCGATGACGATGACCCATGCTTGAGTGTGGAAAGGCAGCCTAAGTCATAGGAGAGACGTTTATTTCTTGGGAAATTATTTGGAAAGGACACATGGTATCTCCTGGAATACGTTTAAAATGAAAGAGTGGAGTTTGTTCGTTTGTTCTATATGTTGAGCAGCACATCAAGGGGCTAATCCCTGCGATGTAGAAGAACTGTAGTGAGGCTGCGGTGATTCCACCGAGAGATTGCCTCCCATGTATGTAATTATCGTGGTATTTATTGCCAATGTGTATGGGTTCTCCCTCTGTGGAGTGTATAGGAAGGGAAATGTTGGATTACAGAACTATAAACGCATAGATTAGGCTTTAGGATAGTTCATCCTTTAGCAGCAGACATACGCTCCTGGCCTGTGAGGCCATGTGGGTGTGTTTGTCTGTTATGAGCATGAGGTCTGGCTAGTGCTATAGCCAGTGCCGGCCCATTTGAGGTCTCATCAAGGAGAGCGAAAAGAAGAGAGAGAGAGGGAGAAAGAGAGATAGAGAGAAAAAATAGAGAGCGAGAGAGAAGGAGAGAGAAATATGAAAACAATGAGAGAATGAGAGCGAAGGTTAAGAAAGAAAAGTAAAGGGAGAGGGGGGAGAGAGAGATAAAGAGAGGTGGGGTGACATTTCTTTCAATATCTTTGTTCTTAAGCTTTTTATTTTCTATCTTCGATTGTCTTCGCAATGAGATGAGTTGAGTGAGAGTGGGGAGAGAAGGAGGGAGAGAAATAGAGAGAAGAAGGGAGGGGAAGGAAGAGAGAGATGGAGAGAAATAAAAAACGGGAGAGAGAGGGGCTTCATAAAAAAGTGTCAAAACCCGAGCATGGCATTTTACAGGTTTGTAAACAAGCAAGAGAGAGAGAGAGAGAGAGGTCACCGCCACCACTGCCGCCATCCACGAAGAGGGAGGAGACAAGTGTAAAGGAGAAGGAAGGAACTCCCGAAGGAGAAAAAAAATAAGAGAAGTACGAATGGATTCTTCTTCAAGCTTTGAGGTAAGTGCATTATCTCTTCTCTCTTTGTTTTTCTCTTTTCTTTGATTCTCTCTTTCTTTTTGTTGATGAAGAGTGTATAGAGAGAAGTGAGAGAGATCAACGTGCGCAAGGGGGATTGAGAGAGAGAGAGAGAGAGAGAGAGAGAGAGAGAGAGAGAGAGAGAGAGAGAGAGAGGTTGCTACCACTGCCAATCCACCACAAAAAGACAGGGGACAACTGCAAAGAAGAAGGATAGGGAATCCGTGAAGGAGAAGAAAAAGAAGGAGAGAAGCACAAAATGATTGTTCTTCAAGATTTGAGGTAAGTGCATTATCTCTTCTCTCTTTGTTTTGCTCTTTTCTTTACTTCTCTCTTTCTATTTGTTGATGAAGAGGTTATAGAGAGAAGAAGTGAGAGAGATCAATGTGCGCAAGGGAGAGAGAGAGAGAGAGAGAGAGAGAGAGAGAGAGAGAGAGAGAGAGAGAGAGAGAGAGGGTCACTGCCACCACCAATCTACCACAAAAAGAGAGGGGTCAACTACAAAGAAGAAGGAGGGAATCCGTGAAGGAGAAGAAGAAGAAGGAGAGAAGTGCGAAAGGATTCTTCTTCAAGCTTTGAGGTAAGTGTATTATCTCTTCTCTCTTTGTTTTTCCCTTTTCTTTACTTCTCTCTTTCTTTTTGTTGATGAAGAGTGTATAGAGAGAAGAAGTGAGAGAGATCAATGTGCGAGAGAGAGAGAGAGAGAGAGAGAGAGAGAGAGAGAGAGAGAGAGAGAGAGAGAGAGAGAGAGAGAGAGAGAGAGAGAGAGGTCGTTGCCACTACCAATCCACCACAAAAAGAGAGGGGACAACTGCAAAGGAGGGAACCTGTGAAGGAGAAGAAGAAGAAGGAGAGAAGTGCGAAAGGATTCTTCTTCAAGCTTTGAGGTAAATGCATTATCTCTTCTCTCTTTGTTTTTCTCTTTTCTTTACTTCTCTCTTTCTTTTTGTTGATGAAGAGATGTATAGAGAGAAGAAGGGAGATAGATCAACACAAGGGAGGGAGAGAGAGAGAGAGAGAGAGAGAGAGAGAGAGAGAGAGAGAGAGAGAGAGAGAGAGAGAGGCTGCCACTGCCACTACCATTGCCACTGCATCCACTAAAAGAGAGGGGACAACTACAAAGGAGAAGGAGGGAACCCCCAACCTCTGTCTCTTCTCCATCTTGCCCTCTCGAGCTTGCATGGCAGGCACCAAGCAAGCATGTCCCCATTTCTCGGCCATGGGAAGGCCTCATGCCAAAGCCCGCCACCTGGAGCACAAGGTGGAACCTCCTCTAGTGCAGGAGTAGGTGCTCCCCATAGAGCACAACGACCACCGGAGAAGAAGAGGAGATGGAAATCGAGCACTATCGCCCTTCGGGAGATAAGGAGAATGCAGTGAGGATATGAGTTTCTCATCCTGAAAAGATCTTTTCATAAGGACATTGTTCGGGAAGTCAAGCAAGACTTAGAGCTAAAAGGGATGGAAAGATTTTGGGCATGAGTGCGGGACGGCCCACCAGTAGAAAGGTAGACTGCTACAACTATGAGGATAGAAAGAAGAGCCTACATGATGTACTACATGTACCTTCTATTACCAAGAATCTATTGTCGATTGGATAGATGACAGAACAAAATTTGCAAGAATCTATTGTCTGTTGAATAGATGATTTCAATTGATATACATGGCTGTACATTCAGAAGTACAAGGATGAGGTACTCGATGTCTTTAAGCAAATGGGTTTATAAAGAGAAATGCAAGTCAGGTGGTTCATTGGAAAGGTATAAAGCTCGGCTCGTTTTGCTGACGAAGGAAATTCGGTATGGCAGCCTCTATACTATGCCAAACTCCCTTCTACCACAAAGTGGATGAGGTAAGGGCACCACACCTAGTCATGGAAGAGCGGACTAGGACGCTATACAAGAGGGAGAGGAGCTTGTGAGGGAGAAGAGAGGAAAACTGAGAGAGAGAGAGAGAGAGAGAGAGAGAGAGAGAGAGAGAGAGAGAGAGAGAGAGAGAGAGAGAGAGAGAGAGAGAGAGAGAGAGAGAGAGAGAGAACTACAAAAGATAGATGAATCAATAAAACTTAAGAGGGCAGAAGAGATGGAGAACCCTCAAGACATAACCAATTTACACAATATAGATACCAATAGCATGGGCTTATTACACTGTAGAGCATGCATAAGCTATAGTAAGGGAATGAATTGCATAAGCTCATGAGAGAGAATGGGGAAGGCTCAATAGGGATGAAGAAGGCCTCTTGGCTCCCTTTTTTTTTTGCACATTACAAAGGAGAAGGCCTCTTTATATAGGCTTTGAGGGTGTTTAGGGAGGAGGTTAAGATAGAATAGGAATTAACACCACCAAAGCTACATTAAGGCAGTTCCACCAATGTGGAGCTAATGTGGAAGCTCCATCTAGATGTTTTGTTGACCAATTTTGTACTTAATCAAGTTCCATCATAGGTGAGTTATCTCCATTCTCCCCCCCATAGCTTGAGTCCAAGAGCTCTCCTATAAAAAAATATAGAGAATCTTCATAAAATAAGATAATATCTAGCAATAATGGAGAGAGAATAGTGAGGATTCATACATTACTACTACAATTAAGGATGATTTGAGGGTGATTTAGAATGAAAATTCTAATGGTTTATTAGCTTGAAAGAGAGGAGAAGAGAGGGGAAAGGGTTGGGAGTATAATGAATGATGTTTTATGGAAGTGTTAAGTGTGGGGAAGAAAGTGTGGGTGTGTATAAAATTGGGAGGTGGTCTCCACCGTAGTTGGAAAAAGTTAGCATCCACCATTTTGGCCATATCTCCCGACTCATAGCTCCAAAAAATTATAAAAAATACCAGCCGAAACTTCAGCTCACGCACTACAACTTTCATGTTGAAATTTTTTTTTTGGATTGGAGTGGAAGTATTTTTAAAAAATCTTACAAAATCATGTGCCTGATTTTTCTTCCACTAATGCTTCCAAGAAGGGTCCCATTTGTTTGAATTATCATAAGGCTCCAAAGCCATGATATTATGAGCCTCACATGCCCTTTGGATGGATCCAAATATATTTCATGTTTTTTCTTTTCATATTACACATTTTCCCTTCAGCTTCCTTCATTGATCTTTACTCTTCACCCCCCCTTGGTAAACCGGTCCATGAAATATTTCCATCCAGTGATTTCTTGGATTTTCCAAGAGGTTGTTTCCACCCTCTTCTTTATTTCAAATCTCCAAATGTACAAAAAATCAACAAAGTGTTAGAATTTTTTTTTTGGTGATTTTCTCGAATCAGTTGCAAAGGGATATGCATAGCAATATGGCCTAGATTATGAGGAGACTTTCAGCTCGGTTGCCAAGATAAAAATGGTGAGAATAGTCATTGCATTAGAAGCTTCTAAGGGCTAAAAATTATAAAAAATGAATGTAAAAAATGCATTCTTGAATGGTGACAATCACTCGGTAAAGAGAAATTTGTTGTTTCAGTGATCTACTTGGAGTACAATAATTAGTCTGAGCTCAAGAAATGGAGAAGGGGGAGGATGAGCTTGATTCTTTTGATCTTAAAACACCTCCATTCATTGAGATTGAGGGTGAAGACAAGAAAGAAGAGATAGAAGATGACTTAGACGTAGGTAAAAACAAAAAGGAAGAAGTAGAGCTTAGAGACACTACCACTCCCTATATAAGTGTTTCTGGCTCCAACACCATGGTATAACTCTTACAGATGTCCAAATGCTCCCCTAAAAAGAGTTGAACAAGTTTGGAATAAGCTGGAGTGAGCAAAAGATCAATGGGACTTATTCATACCTCAGGGTTCTGACTATAATGAAAGCTTGAAGTGAAGCTCTTCTTCTTGGGCCTAACAAGTGATAAAAAAGCTCCTTGAGTAATACTTTTTTGAATTGATTATATCTAGCTTTTGCAATCACAAGCTCTTTTTCTTCTGTGATGAAAAAGCTCCTTGCGAAATACCTTTTCGAATTGATTATATCTAGTTTTTGCAATCAAAGGATTCAGTTTTTTTTTGAAAATCTAATACACAATTTTTAGACATTAGGTGTAGGTGACATTGGCAAATGAATTATGCAAGAATATTTAGTGCATATAGCTAGAAGGGTGGCAGGGCTGCATGCCCTGCCACTAATCTTTTTCCCCTTTGTAATCGTTGCTATTTGCGTCAAAAATTTACTCTGCAATCATCGCTATAAGCGTCACTAACCCAATTAGTGACGCTAATAGTGACGCAAATAGCGACACAAATAACGATGAATCGATCGCGTCGCTAATAGCGATGCAAATAGTGATGATAGGGGTAATTTTTTCCATGAATAATTCCATCGCTTTGAACGTCGCTATTGGGTCTATATGTTGTAGTGCTTATCAACCTTGTCCGTTAGCTTAGAAATAGTTTTTTGTGCCAATGTTAATGCTTCCTTCATTTCATGCATTTGTTCTCTAAATGTAAAAGATGCAGAATATAACCTCATGCAATAGCCAAGCATCCCATCACAACCATCTCCAACATACCTTATAAAGTTGTGAATATTGTAAAAATGAGAATGTTTACCTGTAGAAGGGTCTCGAGGATAAATATTTCCATCCATCCATAAGTCTACATGCTTCTTTCCTTGTAATCGCAACATGTTAGCTTCATCCTTGTCCAACGATGCTCGATGGTGTATACTCCTCCAAGATGAATAGACAGGATCTAGCTGAATAGTATGTTTATACTTGGGTAGTGGGGCTGCGCTTGTATTGCTAGAAGAGGTACTGACAAACATTTTGGTAGGGAACCCTAAACATGGTAACAATATCACAAAGAAGGAAATAGAACCACAGGAAAGAGAGGTGCAGAAAATGAATGTCGAGGAATAAACGAGCGATGTCTTTTGGTGCGAAAATTCAAAAATACAAGATTTTGCAATTTTTAAGAGAATAAGACTGAAAAGATGACACTTAATGTCCATTAAAGATTGATGATATTTAATACCCAACGTTTTAAATGAATCATACATTCTCTCATTAATCACATTCAAGTGGCCAAATTTGGAGGGGTTTTCTCTTTTAAACCTCTTCTAATTAGCAACTTAATCATTTTCTTACGAGTGCTACTTTGAAACGTTTTTGGCCCTAATGTTGGTGAAATATTTCAGCAAAAAGATTTATAGGGTGTTGATTTAGAGCAACAAACATGATTTATAGCTGAAGCAAGCCATAGTGAGCCTCAATGTTGGGTTGTTCATATGTAGTCCTAAAAAGATATGGCTCATTTTTGTTAGTCAAAAGAGTTGGGTGTTGTTTATACACAACAAAATTTGTGTTTACCAGGATATTTACAGCAATAGTTGAAATTTGCAGGTTGTAGCAAAGAAACCAGAGTATAGACAAAATATAAGACAGTTGACAAGAAGGTCACCAATTGTAGGACTGCTACCTTTGGATAGTGGTGAGATGATTAAGAGAGAAGCTATGCAGCCTCCTTTATGAGATCCTTTAGAGGTGAGATGTTTTGAGGAGGATGCTATGAAGGAGATTTTTGCAGGAGAGAAGATCAAGCCACTAGATATTGTGATGATCTATGAAAACATACCTACTTTCATTCATCCAAATGATCCAGGAGGATGCTGTGATAACCTATGTCAACTTACCTACTTGTCATATTACCCATATGAACTTGGTGGGAACAATGTTGCAAGTGGCAAACAAGTTGGCACATGCTAGAGGATGTGCACGTTTGGAGGGGGCAGATGTCGTGACATTGCGTGTCCACCACTGTGAACTTGAGGGCAGAGTTTTTCACCACGAATTTGGACTCATTAGTCAATGTCATTTATAAATTTGTTGTCTTTTCGTTTGTCATGTTTTGCATAAGTTTTTTGAATTGAGTTTTCTCTGCAACATGTTTATGGTTCAATGATGGCTCCAAGGATAACATTAGAATCATGGGTTGCTACATGTTTGAAGAAAGTCTATTGAGGCAAATGATTGATTTTTCTAGTTTACTAAATTGTCCTAGTTTGAAGCAAAACTTGTGGATAGCCTTATGGATATTGTCAACTGCTTCAAGGAACGTGTGATGATAGTAAAGGCTACCACACAGTTCAAAAGGAGGGCTCATGAGACTGCTGCAATAGTAAACATGCAGGTGGGATGATTATTGTGCTGAATTGGAGTACATGTAGTAAATCTTATTCATGATAGAAAACTACACTAATACATGGATAAATGACTAGAGTTATCACACTGAGAAAGAATTGTCATGAGTTAGAGGCAGCAATCACGTGAAGGTATGATGAGGCTATTTTTGTAAGAGGGTGAGACTAGATTGGAGAAGGGTCACAAGATTTAGAAAAGCAAAGCTAATATTAGCTATCTCGCATAGAGAAAGCTACGTGCTTTCTTGGGACGACAATGGAAGTTGATGAAAAAAAAAGATGTGACGGCATGCATTTGATGGGGGGAAGAAAGTTACCAAGCCTTGGATGTGGTGGCCGTAGGCTCACGATAGATTTCAAGTGGGGTTTTTTGTCCCACGTACAGCTCAGCGAGAGAAGGTAGCAGAGGCAGGACCCACAGGGTAAAACGAAGGGAGCACTCAGCTCAGTGAGAGAAGGTAGCAGAGGCAGGACCCACAAGGTAAAACGAAAGGAGCACCCACCATTCACGATGGGATGATGCGGATCATGGCTATGCCATCACAATCACAAGCTTCAGTCTGGTGGGGTCTACGTCCCGATAGAATTCGGCTGAAATTCAGGATGTTATGCTTTTTAATGAGCCTAAATATTAAATAATTAAAACCAAGCGTATTTAAAATCTACCTCCTCCTCCGTCCACCAACACGCCTTCCTTCTCCATTCCTCTCCATTTTTTATGCAGTCCTTTTTTCAAGTTTTCCAAGCTCCTCCCCTTCTCCATTGAGCAACAAGCTCTTCCCCTCCCCATTTAACATGCAAAGCTATCACTTCTACTATTTTTAAAGCAGTCCTTTCTTCAAGTTTCCTTTTTTGAAAGTCTTAGCAAAGTTTACCTTCACACCTAAAGCTATTTTTGCATGTGTTTACACAATTCTTCATGATTCCCATCACTATCAAACATGCCACCCCTACTATCACAAATCCAAAAATTAATGTTCAAAAACCCTCATCTGGTCCATTTAATACCTCGAATCTTCAATGGGAGGCACGTACCAATCCATCATCAAAGTTTGATGTCCAAAACATTTCCTACATTCCATGCGATCGATTGGATGATTTCATATGTGGTGAATCTCAAAGAGAGGATGCACCTATTGGCTTTCGCAAGCAATGGACATCAAAGAATGCACCAAGTAAAGTATTACGTCCAATGGCAGATAGTCACATGCAACTTATCGGGTAAATCCATACTTCCAAAGCACAATGTAAAATACACTAATTAAGCATTTTTTTCCAATGTGGAGTAATTTTCCCAATGTTATTGAATTTTCTATTATATTATATATATATATTGGTACAACTTTGGCCCCACTAATGTTCGTGATAACCCACCAACAATGAGAGCCCAAAAGAAGGCAGGCAAACACAGAGTTGAGTCCCAAACATATGCTGTAGGGTGTCAGTGTCATTTTGTGGCTATGCAACTATACCTTTGGCCCACAATTTGCCGTTTGAATTATATTCAATATGAGCATGTTGATGCAAAAGGAAATGTGTGCCATGGTGCACTGTACACAAAACAAACTAGTGCAAGGATGGCCTTTGCACCATGGTTGTCGATGGGGGTGCGATCATGGATTTGTGACATGCTGCACAAAGGGTTCACACCGCAACAGGTATTGCAACATCACATACACACAGTACAAAGGGGTGCTAGAGATGGTAGCTTGAAGACCACAAGAGATACTTTTCTTACATTGCAGGATATTCTGAATATTTCAAGCAAGTTGGAAGCCATCACCTTGCAAACGGACCAAGATGATGCACGTAGCGTGCACAATTGGGCCGTCGCAAATAAGAGCCAAAATTTTTTAAATCAAATCTTTGATGAAGCAAAAGGGCATACATTTGTGCTTGGTGTGAAAACCGATTAGCAACTAGAGATGCCAAAAACACATGGGGACAATGGGTTGCTAGCAATGGATGCCACCTTTGGCACCAATAAATATAAGGTATTATATTGTAATTATTGTGTGCGTTGAAAAATTTTTAATTAATGTTGACTAGAATGGTCTTTTGCAGTTTCAACTATACACAATCTTAGCATTTGACTCTCATTGGAATGGCATCCCTATTGGTTGGATTATTACATCTTCTTGCGCCATGGTTGACATTTGATTGTGGTTGGTGGCCTTTCGAAATTGATTGATTGATGCCAAAAAATCATGGCAACCTAATGCATTTATGGTCAACGACGCCCTTGCAAAAATACAAGCCATTAGGTAAGCTATGCATAGATTAATTACTCTATATAATGTGTTATTTTATTGGACTTTATGTTGCACTGTGTATGGAATTAGATGTTTATTTGGGGACTCTTTGTATTTTGTTGGCAATAGGGAGGCCTTTGGTGTGCCAATATACCTTTGCATTTGGCATGTTCAACAAGCTTGGTTAAAGAATTTGATCAAGAAGGTTTCCAATGCCTCGAAAACGGGCAAACCTGTTCAAAGCACTAGGCCAAATAATGAATATGCGAAGCCAAGCTAGCACCAATCAGGTGAGTACTGAGGGAGAAGCTATGGACTTGGTGGATGATTTCTTGCATACGTATAAGGAAGAGGAGGACTTCTTCAAGTACTTTAAGGACCAGTGGATGGCATCAATAGGTAATGGTTTATAGTTTCGCTAATACTTTTGGCTCTCTTATCACACTCAAATCAGGAGACAAATGGTAGCATTGAGTCCTGTCATGGTATTCTAAAATCACGATTTCTTATTGGCCGCAAGACAATCCATGGTTGGAGAGTAGATTGGCTCCTACAAAAGCTTTTGGGTCCTTGTCATTCCTATTATTGGTATGAAGACATGTTGAAGGAGGCTCGGTTCAATTTAAAAAAAAATATATTGGAGGGTTTTTGAACATTAATTTTTGGATTTGTGATAGTAGGGGTGGCATGTTTGATAGTGACGGGAATCATGAAGAATTGTGTAAACACATGCAAAAATAGCTTTAGGTGTGAAGGTAAACTTTGCTAAGACTTTCAAAAAAGGAAACTTGAAGAAAGGATTGCTTTAAAAATAGTAGAAGTGATAGCTTTGCATGTTAAATGGGGAGGGGAAGAGCTTGTTGCTCAATGGAGAAGGGGAGGAGCTTGGAAAACTTGAAAAAAGGACTGCATAAAAAATGGAGAGGAATGGAGAAGGAAGGCGTGTTGGTGGACGGAGGAGGAGGTAGATTTTAAATACGCTTGGTTTTAATTATTTAATATTTAGGCTCATTAAAAAGCATAACATCCTGAATTTCAGCCGAATTCTATCGGGACGTAGACCCCACCAGACTGAAGCTTGTGATTGTGATGGCATAGCCATGATCCGCATCATCCCATCGTGAATGGTGGGTGCTCCTTTCGTTTTACCTTGTGGGTCCTGCCTCTGCTACCTTCTCTCACTGAGCTGAGTGCTCCCTTCGTTTTACCCTGTGGGTCCTGCCTCTGCTACCTTCTCTCGCTGAGCTGTACGTGGGACAAAAAACCCCACTTGAAATCTATCGTGAGCCGTGGCCGTAATCATCATGGGATGAGGCCTTTGATTTTTGATGCACTAATTCAGACTAAGTTGGCATTTGGAGCTGATTGCATACTGATGAAGAGATCATGGCTTTATCATGTCAAGTCTGGGCGGCAGCCATGACTGCAATCATGAAGCACTAACACAGAGAGTGATGTTTAGCAAGAAGATTTGCACTTTTAGCCAACGTGCTCATCAGGCACGGACAACAAGCGAGCTAAGGCTATGTTCAAGGAAATGAATAAGAGGCCATACATGGTGGTAGAATTCGACAAAGGACAGGATTGGGCTACCGTGCTTCTTGTGTAAGTTGGCAGCAGTTTGTGAATGATAAACTCTAAGGGCTGCTAATTAGAAGTAGTGCCAACCATCCAAGAAGTAGTTGGAGAGCAGGCTGCTTTGACGAAGAGGGTTGCTTGATACTAGGATGGTCTGAGAAGTCATTGGGTTCAAGGCGCAGTTGAATCTGGTTGTGGAGCATCAAAGAGGGGTCGATACTCAATAGGCGGAAGCATTCCACCACTTGCATATCTAGAAGGTTTGAAAGGAATCACACGTGTTCATCTTGGTTTTCCTGCATGTAGCTAATTTTAGGTGATGAGAGCTGACAGAAAAGCAGCATCTGGATTTGAGTTCGATCATGACGAAGTTGTATCTTAGGTAGAAGTAAAACCAGGTTGTGTGCTAAGGTAGAGCAATGGGAATGTGTTGGAATCATGCAATGTACTTTCAACAGATGATATTGCGGATTGTTAGAGAATTATAAATACTTTTGGTTTTTTTGGAGATTTGTGACAAGCACTTGAAATCAGCTATGTGTATCACAACGAAAGATGTAGAAAATATCAAAGCCATGGATATGACTCGCGCCAACTCAAAAAATTGACATCCTGATTGTGTGGAGGGTTTATGTTGCTCCTTTCTACCAGTGGTACCATCGACATTGGCATGAATATTGCATGGAAGAAGAAGCTACTATTAGATGATGAAGTAATGCAACAGAAGATGGGTATTCTTGATGCTGTAAACTTGATCATTGATGTGACAATAGATGTGAAACCACCTTGTTTTGGTTCTTGATGCATAGAGCACCAAATAAGATTTGCATGAATTTGTTGACGTATATGAAGGTCCAATCTTTATGATTGGAGGAGTGTGTCAGCTCGACAACTTGAGCTTTGAGGAGAACTTGAGTCTATGTTGGCTCCATTTTCTCATCCAAACAAAAGTTACCCTTAGTTCATGAACTTTGAGAATTCTCCTTGTATCTTAACTTCTTCTTCTATGTATTTGCTTTGAGTTGAGTACTTTTCATAATCCTTTGCTTCCATCTCATATAGCATCGCTGCGATGAGCAACTTTTGTGAACTCCTACACGTATTCCGTGCGACATCGGCTTGTAAGAGTCCAAAGGCATGTAGCTCTTAGTCCCCATATCCCTTTTGCTATGAGAGTGATGTATGAGGTCTTGTGTAGTTGGTTCTCTAGTCATTAGATTGACCTCCTTGACATGTTCCATGATTTCTAGTAAGCTTATGGTGCTAGGCCTTGAGTTTAGTAGGATTGACAGTTTGCTAAATGTAGGCTATGAGTGCCACCTCCTTGTAGATCTCTTATTGCTTATTGAGGATGAACCTATAAGCATCTAGTTTAATGTTGTTTTGGAATTCCCCACATAAAGTATTCCCTAGGTCAATGGATAGCTTCATCAGTGCCGATGTCCAAAATTTTTGTGGTTTCCCTTCTACAAAATTTATTGCTTGGGTTTGCCTGGTGGCCATTGTCCTTTGCAAATCCTAATGTGCAACCTTCCACGATTCTTTCTTTTATAAGTGGTTCTTATGATATCTTTTCCTAAGCTATACTTTTGTCTTTTCTTTAGATAGCTCAATTTGGAGTGTCATGAATTTGTAGTTCATACACCCATTTGGATTCTCGTCTTGTCCATTTCTATCCATTTTTCCTTCAATGTCATCTTGTTTTCTTGCATCTTTGCTGTTTGCTTTTGCGGGGATAATCTCTTTTTCTTGCAATTGCTTCTAAAGCTTCTCCTTTAAGGATACATCC
Source organism: Lygodium microphyllum (assembly GCF_053477565.2). Classification (NCBI taxonomy): domain Eukaryota; kingdom Viridiplantae; phylum Streptophyta; class Polypodiopsida; order Schizaeales; family Lygodiaceae; genus Lygodium; species Lygodium microphyllum. The sequence goes on from NC_141143.1 coordinate 85,718,478, forward strand.
TTTTTATTTAGTTTCTCAACCTATTCATTTAAGGAGTTTTTCTCTTGTAATTGCTTATGGGATTCCTCCCTTAATAGTGACTCTTTTTTAATAGTGATTTCCTTTGTCTTCTCTTGCAAGTCATTCTCCTTTTTCTTGTATCTTTTGTTAGAATTCTAACTTCTATTTCTTCATCTAGATGATGAAAGTCTTATAGTTCTCTTGAGTCTCCTCTAGTTTTCCTTGGCTTCTTACTTCTCTTCAAGTGCTATTACCCTCCTCCTCTTGAGCTATTTACACATTCTTTCCAAAGTTTCTAGATTGGCCACATGCCTTATTGTTTGGGATAGTTCTGAGTTCTCTTGGCTTGCTACTCCTTTCCCTAATGTATTGTAGTGATAATCTCTATTATTGTAGGTTTGACTAGCCCTGCTATTTATGTTTGCGAGTGTTGCAGATACTTTTTTTGTTTTTCCATTTGGCTTTGTAGGTTGTTAAGCCTGAGAGTTGGGTTGGCTAGTGGAACCTCTTCTATTTTTTCCTCTCCTTTTCCAAAGCTACTTTCTCCTTTTTCTATTAGAATCTTACCCAATTTCTTGTGCAAGGACTCTAAGGGAAAGCCTTATAACCATATGATGCTCTTCCTCTTCCTCTTCTCTTCTGGTTTTGTTTTGTTTTTCTTGTTCCCTCCTATCGTATTCATCTTGGACTATGTAAGGGATTTTTCTAGCAAATTTTTATCATATTCCTTCTTATCACTTCCCTTTTCTTTTTCATTGCCTTGGTTGCCCCCTTGATTCCTTTTCTTATTGGTCATTTTCTAGCTCTCATAGGCTTGGTGATGGGAGAGGGACAATGTTGGGTCAGCAAAACGAGAGCATCTAGACCAACCAATTGGACAAGTAACTCACAAATATATGACCTAAGGTCATCTAAGAGTGAAGACCTATGAAATGGAGCTCTTCCTCAATCAATTTGTTGAAGAATGGGTAATGTGGCAACTCTTTTGGAGGCGATAGCACATAGGATTCAATGATTGCACATAATCAAGATGTCTTATTGTATGCCGAACCATATTTCAGGAGGTTGACAATCTTTTGTGTTTGGTGGTAGTGACTGCTTTGCTTCCTAACGCGGAAGCCTCATGGCAAAGTGTCCTCCATTTGTTCAACATACGAGTGGTTGAGCTACAAAGCTATTATAAACTATCAATGATGTAGGAGTCCTTGAGAATGGTAGTTGGTAGATAAGAAGAAAGGATTCAACATGCTTCTAACTACTTTTGTGGTATCTCTTAAGCCAATTGGTCCAAGTTTGTGAGACTTTTGTGGAAGAGATGCTTATGTTCCTCCTACACAGGGTACCATTGAGAAGCGAGCAACATCATATCAGTCTCAACCAACCCTAAAACTATCATTGCAAACAATTTGGAAAAGGTGCTAAATGTGGAGTCCAATTGAAAAAAGCAATTAGTGATGGGGTTTCTAGTAAGTGTAGAAAAATCCTCTGTCATTTTGTAAATAGAGTGGGATTGTCAGGGCACTCTCCAAGTGGTTGGGGAAGGAGATCTATACTTGCTAATTTGATAGGGGTAAAGTTTGTAGACATTGACAAGGATTTCATCTTCTGATAGTAGATGGTCATTGTTTGAGTATGTGACCAGTTTTGAGGATCAATAGGTGGATTCATCTTGTATGGAGCAAGGGGGTAGGAATGGGGGAGTAGGGAGAGAAGAGGTAGAGGAAGAGCCTTGATTCTAGTTATGAGTTTGGACTATAGGATTGGTGTGAAACTAGTAGCTCGCAGTTGTGGTAACTTTAGTTGTTGTGGACATAGTCATAGTGGCTAGTTTATGGGTGCACGTGGATAGTTTGGGTATATAAAGTTGGTGAGAGCCTTCATAATACCCTTGCACTCTTAGGAGAATTTTTGGGATCCATTGTGATGTGATACGTGGTCTATGATGAGTCTGATCCTTCATCGATAAGAGCATCCACCAAGATTGACCTAGTACTAGTGAGATGAATGTAGAGGTACATGGCTCAAATCAAGGACTCATCATCTAGTCCTATGTTGCTAATGATGATAGCCCTAACAACTATGTGTTGGGGATAAATGCACCTATGCCTAGTTGCCCACATTTACTTATTGTACACTATACCCACATACCTATACATTGCAAGTGGTGGGCATCCACCATCATTGCCACTTTATTCTTTATTCTTTTAGTGACTATTGAATAAGGGAAGGTTGGTTCCACATTGTGACTGTTGGACTTCCCACATACATTGTCTCTCTCTATTACTCTCTTGTTCCATCTGACATAGCTCTTGCTTGTGCTTGTGTGCTTCCACTTAGGCTCTTCCTTTCAACTAGTATCAGAGCTTGGACTCGAGGAGCTTTATTGATCATTTGCTTCAGCTTGTAAAGAAGCTTTAACTGAAGGTTTCATTGTAGAAATTGTTTTTTCCTCTCGAGGCATGCATTGAGTCTTTCATTCTCTTGGCTTGTTCCAGCTTGCTCTTACTAGCTTGTCAAGGAGCTTTCTAGTGCTTAGATAAGTCTTGTTAAGTTCATACTGAGCTGAGAAGCATCCATTCTATCCATTTTTGAGTGGATATAGAGCATGCTACATAAGTCATGGACAACGATAATCGCACTTTCGTACTTTGGCCATACGTTTTGCGTATAATATCAAATTCATATGTTTGTAGTTTCATTTCTCTATTTTACATTAAACATAATAATTCTAGTTTGGATAGTAAGCATTTAATTGGTTTATGCTCTATTGATGTGTATGGAGAATATTTGCAATGCCTAGATGATGCATTAATACTTTGGAAAGGCTTTTAGGTTGATTAAAGCTTAATTATCTCAGCCATTGAAGTGTTTATTGTTGTGATAACAATTCGGTAGTAAGCATACAACAATGAGATTCAAGCTTTGAATGCCTATTATGTTTATATGGTATTTCACATATGCTACATGTCTACATGATGTCAAGCATTGATCTATGAGCTCGAATATGGTTATGACATGTTTCAGGACTTGGATTTGATCTACATTTAATGTACTTGGGCTTTGGTTAGTTGCTTTGGGCTGTTGTACTTACTTATGTATGGGTATTGAAGCTTCATTGTATATATACACTCTCAAATGTATTTTTGATGTGCTTAGGTTTCTCGGATACTTTGATGTATATTTCTTGAGCTTTTCTTACTCACTTTGCATTCCAAATTTATGTCTAGTGGGAGACACTTTTATACTTAGTAGAGGTTAGTTCTTTGAGGTAGTGGAACCCTTGGTTCATATATATGCTCTCTTGTATACTATTGGACATAGTTACCTCCGTTTGTGGGCCGATTTGATTTTGTATGCTTTGAGAGTTGTTGATACATGGTTGCTACACTTCTAGTTGCATTCTATATATCTTAGTTTTCTACTCAGATATCCCTAACAGTGGGAGCTTATTTTCTTGGTTGGTCGTCCATTGTTGGATTGATATATATTATTATCTTTATTTCAACATTGTTGTATTAAAATTTGCAACACTCTTTTAGAGAGTAGACGATTTGTTTTGACACTTCATTGATTGCAATTTGTGGATAGCTAAATCCCAATTTGTTTCCACTCTTTTGCATCATTTTTGGGGTTGTTTTGCTAAATTGACAGTAGCCCATCCTCTTATCATTTGCAAAGATTTGTAGTCATTATGGTAGGTTCATTAGTAGTAGATAGTGCTATTTTCAACATTGAAAAGATTGATGGTAATAACTTCCAATATTGAAAGAATAGATATGTCAAGTCTTGGTGTAGAAGAGGTAGGTTAAGCCATTGAAGTTAGACATAAATGTTGAGCTTTATGGTGTAGAGGGTTAGGTAGAGTTCGATAAGTTATCCAAGTCCACTACTATCATTATGCCATTATCAAAGCATGCGTATTTTAATGTCATTGAATTTGAGGGTAGTGCTTATGCATTATGAAAAAATATTTGTGATCTTTTTTACAAGCAAAGTTTTACATCTTAGTTACACTAGTTGAAGAAGCTTGTGGATTTTTGTATGGAGGGCATGGCTATATCTACTTGTTTGAGTAAGTTTCATTCTATTTTGAGCAAGCTTGTATAGGAAGACATTTAGTTTGAAGAAAGTATAAAGTCTTTATTCTTGGTTGTTACATTGCTTGAGTCATGGGATACCTTTTGTATTACTATGAGTGCTCACCCCCCTAAGGGTGGCTTTAAATGTAATGATGTAGAGAGTGCTCAATTGATAAAAGAGATAAAGATAAAGAATATTGATGTGACCTACATTCCTCATGCATTGACTGTTAAAGGCAAAATTAATGGTAGTAATGGCAATAATGACTACGGTAGAGATTTACAATCCCAACTAGCGAAAGTCTTAGTCTCATGGGCAATCTAGCAATAAGTCCTATGGACGTAAGTCATCTTTGACATATCATTATTGTGGGTAGTAGGGTTATATTCTGCCTTGTACATCCAATGTGAAGATTGAAGAGATAAATGTAGTCCCAACCTGATTTTGAAGATGAATGTATCTTAGTTGATTTGTCTCTTGATGCTACTCAGTCGATCGATGCTTTATCTACTTACTCTCAATAATGAGTGCTTGATTTGGGGGACTTCTTTCTATGTTACCTTGCATCAAGATTAGTTTCATATCTATTATAGCATTACAAGTTACATGAGACTGGGAAATGACACTGCATTGGATATCATTGGCATTGGGGATGCTTGCACACTAAAGGAAGAGTACACACAAAGAGGACAAATATAATTTTTCTTAAAGAAAATAAAAGAAACTAATAAAAAATTCTCAAGAGTACACACAAAGAGGATAGGATGCACATAAAGACAAAGGTGCACAAAGCAAACACAAAGACCTTTTCTATAAAAGAATAAATGACTTAAATGAACTTAAAAAAATAATTAAAAAATCCTCACTATCAACACATGGGCCTTTATAGGGTCATTTAATGCACCAATCGAGGGAAGATAAAAGTACGTGAATATGGCTTTAATTTCCTTCATTCACTAACCAACTGACCCACTTTCTCATGCTCACTAATAAAGAAAAGAACATACTTACACTCATGTGCATCCCTTAATGGGGAGAGAGTCAATAGTGGAATTGTGGGGAGGGTTCGTACCCAATTCTAGGCTTTCTGCAGACTCACTACCAATATATTTAATGCATGAAGTGTATGTGTGATTTTACAAGCATACCTATTGGACAGCTATGATGCACTTCAATCGAGGTGGCTCCCCCCTTGCGGTGGCGGCTCAATCTTTGACGATGGTAGCTCTACTTCTGAATTGGTGAATTCTCCTCGCTGATACAAGGGTAGCACAGGGTCTTGCTATGGTGCCAAAGATGGACAAGATGAAGAAGATGGTGATGACGATGGTTGCCACCTTGACAGGGAAGTCGTGATGATGGTGGAAATGAAGATGTAGTGGAAGATACAAATGATGATGATGACGATTACAAGGTATGCATGGCACATCTGGGTATGGTGGTTGGTGACAATCGGTACGGATATACACTACAAGGGAATGGGGTAATAGCGACGGCCATTTGTGACGCAAAACAGTGGTGTTGCTAAAAGCATCACTATTTGCATCGTTATTAGCATTGCTAATTCTATTAGCGACGCTTTTAGCAATGCAAATAGCGATGCAAATAGTGATGCATATAGCGATGCTAATAGCAACACCAGTTTGAGGAAAAAGTTTTGAAAACCCGAGTGTAACATTTGCCGAGAAAACATTTGCGAGAAAGAATGAAAGAGAGAGCGAGAGAGCTTAAAGCTTTGAGAGAGAGAGAGAGAGAGAGAGAGAGAGAGAGAGAGAGAGAGAGAGAGAGAGCTCATCACCATCATCACCGCCACCACCGCTGTATACGAAGAAGAAAGAGAAGTGTGAAAGGGAGAAGGAACGGAAGGTGCAAAGAGTTGAGTGAGAGTGGGGAGGGAAGGAGGGTGAGAAATAGAGAGAAGAAGGGAGGGGAAGGAAGAGAGAGATTGAGAGAATTAAAAAATGGGAGAGAGAGGGGCTTCATAAAAAAGTGTCAAAACCCGAGCATGGCATTTTACAGGTTTGTAAACAAGCGAGAGAGAGAGAGAGAGGTCACCGCCACCACTGCCACCATCCACGAAGAGGGAGGAGACAAGTGTAAAGGAGCCATAGAATCTAGGAGCTAATTTGACAACTGGATGTCTATCTACACTTTGCAGTCTACGCTTTTCTATTCTAAGCCAAACATAGTCATCAATTTTGAAATTCATAGCTTGTCTTTTCTTGTTGGCTTGTTTGGTATATGATTGTTGGGCTTTAGCAATCATATCCTTAACCTCATCAAAAATACTATTATGCATAGTAGCAATATCATCAGCACTCTGAATTCTATTAGACAAAGATGCAATAGGTGTAGATAATCTATATCCATAAATGACTTCAAAACGTGCTTTCTTTGTAGATGTGTGCGGTGTATTGTTATATGCAAACTGTAATAAATGCAAATGATTATCCCATGTCTGAGGTTTAGAGATAGTATATGCACGTAAAAGATCTAGAATGGTGCTATTTGTGGCTTCTGTTTGTCCATTTGTTTCTGGATGAAATGCAGATGAGAAATCAATCTTTGTGCCTAGATTTGCAAACAGTGTAATCCAAAAATTGTTACAAAATCTAGAATCTCGATCTGAAATAATCACTTTTGGCAATCCATGGTTAGTAAAAACAGTTTTCAAAAATAATTGTGCTGCTTGTGATGCTGTTAAAGTTTTCTTACATGGAATGAAATATTCTTGCTTACTAAATCTATCTACAACACTCCAAATCATGTCATGGTTAGATTTAGTATTTGGTAAACCAGTAATGAAATCCATAGAAATATGTTCCCAAGGTTTAGATGGAATAGACAAAGGCATTAGTAATCCATACTGTTTACCATGATGTCTCTTTATTCTTTGACAAATCAAACATTCAGAAACGAAATTAGATACATCTGCATCCATATGCGGCCAATAAAAATCTTCAGTTAACATGCGTAATGTAGATATGATACCTCTATGACCTTGATATGGGGGACAATGAATTTCATTCAAAATAAAAGATCGGAATGGAATTGTAACGCACAGTCTCTTTTCAAAAAACATAAATCCATCATTATAGGACAATGAATCAACAGGAATGAAATTATTTTGAACTAATTTTTGCCAATCAGAATGAAAAGTAATATCCTGGTGATATGTATCTTTCATAGCAATCAAAGAATCAAAAGATATGACAGAAATATTATGAATTGCAGGTCTTCTACTCAATGCATCAGCAACTACATTTTCTTTTCCATGTTGGTATTGAATGATAGGATGAAAACTTTGAATGAAGGAAGCCCATTTGATATGACGGTCAGAAATTTGGGGTTGGCTAAGTAGATGTCTAATGCTTTGCTGGTCGGTCTTTATCATGAATTCTGAACCCATTAAGTAGTGTTTCCACTGTTTTAATGCTTGTACAACTGCTAATAGTTCTTTGTCATAAGTGGAATATTTCAGCTCAGAGGGTTTCAGCTTAGAACTAGAATATGCTATTGGATGATTATCTTGCATTAGTATGGCTCCTATTCCTGATCCGCTAGCATCGGTCACAACTAGAAAGAATGGTCTATTAAAGTCAGGCAACTGTAGAACTGGGGCATTGGTTAATGCACATTTCAGTAAGTCAAAGGATTTCTGTTGAGTTTCAGTCCATTGATAAACAATTCCTTTCTTAAGAAGTTTGGTTAATGGTAAAGCAAGTAATGAAAAATTACGTACAAACTTCCTATAGAAACTAGCAAGACCAAGGAATGAGCGTAACTCATGCACGTTTTTAGGAACATGCCAATGCAATATTGCATCAATTTTCTTAGGATCAACTTTAATTCCTTCTTTTGATACAATATTACCTAAATACTCAATTTCTGTCTTAAAGAATTCACTCTTTTCAGGATTTGCAAACAATTTATTTTCTTTCAGTAATTGAAAAACTAATGATAAATGCTCATAATGCTCTTTTTCACTTTGACTAAACACCAAAATATCATCAAAGAAAACAATCACACAATATTGATATTTCAGAAAGATACGGTTCATCATTCTACTGAAGGTGGCAGGTGCATTAGTCAATCCGAATGGCATGACTAAGAATTCGTAATGGCCAAACTGTGTTCTGAATGCAGTCTTAAATATGTCGGATCTATCTAGCCTCACCTGATGATATCCAGACTTAAGGTCAATTTTACTAAATATAGAAGATCCTTGCAGTTTGTCCATAAGGTCATCAACTCTAGGTATAGGATACCTATTCTTTACAGTGATTTTATTTAATGCTCGGTAGTCAATACACATACGATAAGTATTATTCTTTTTCTTGACTAAGAGTACAGGTGCACCGAATGGAGAACTGCTAGGTCGAATTAAGCCTCTATTTAGTAATTCTTCAACTTGACTCCGGATTTCTTTTTGCTCTATTTGATTGTGCCTATATGGTGCTTTGCAAGGTGGTTGTGTGCCAGGGATTAAATCAATCTTATGGTCTTCTGGACGTGAAGGTGGTAAACCTGGTGGTAGGTCTTCTGCAAAATAGTCTTTAAAATATGCAAGAAATTCCTTATGCCTAGGGTGCATATGATTTTCCTTTGTGTGCAATTCATTCACCCAAATGAGATATGATTTAGTACTCTTGCGTAATGCACGTTTTGCTTGAGTATGTGAAAGCAGTGGAAAAATATTAGATGCATGCATACCATATAATGTAATGGATTTTCCTTGAAAATTAATATTCATTGTGTGCGTGGAATAATCTATATTTGGATTATGCTGGTGTCTCCAAGGCATTCCTAAAATAATGTCGCTTGATTGTAATGGAACAACTAAGAAATTTCTTCTTTCAATATATGAACCAATTTGAATCTCTAAATCTTGTACTTCTTGTGTGCCATTGTACCTAGTGCCTAAAAATGCAGCTTTTATGCGATAATGCGTAGGTACAGTCTGTAATTTCAATTCCTTTACCAATTTTGATGAAATAAAGTCATGAGTACTACCGTCATCATGCAAGATAGTTCTTTCCTTTCGATGCACCAAACATTTCATAGTCAATAATGAATGTGGAGTAGGCATACCTGGTAAAGTGTCGGAAGTAGTAGTAGGATCATCCTCATCTTCAATGAAATCAGGCATATCCTCATGCTCGTCTTCATCCATGGCTCCAAGATAGTTGATATGTGCTGGTAGCTTCTTTGAATGAAAATTTGCTACGAGATGCCCAGGTTGGTGACACTTATAGCATACTATTGGCTTGGCTTTGGTTACATTATTTGCAATGGCTGGAAGTCTGGGTACATTTGGATTTGCTTGTGGAATAGGCTTAGGATTTGGATTGACATTGGATGGTAATGCAGGTGGTTTAGGCCAATTCTTGCGGAAAGATGGTGATGAGAAACGACCTGGATTAAACCTTCTAAAATTGGAATTGAATTGTTTAGATCCATAATTACCATTGGCTTGGAATTGCTGTGGTCGTCTGTCTCTTCCGTGTAACTTATCTTCAGTGTCGTGAGCTAGTGAGAGGTGTCTTCAAGGGTAGCAGGCTTGAACATGTTCACTTCAGCGTAGTAATGTCCAAGAAGTCTAGACATATACTTCCGCTTATGTGTCGTCTTTGGTACGTCTTCAAGCATGCGTAGCTGTAGGAGTGCATTCCAAAAACGCTCTGTATACTGTGGAATAGGCTCACGATCCCGTTGTTGAAGTAGATCCCATTGCTTGATAGCCTTCTCATGAAATTGCGGTGGAAGGAAATTCTGCATGAACTTCTTCTTGAAATCTTCCCAAGTAGCAGGACATTCTATGCTCTTGCGTACTACAGTCCACCAAAGTGATGCTCTGTCTACCAGATGATTAGTAACACACTTAATTTTATATTTTTCTGGATAAGTTTCCTCATGGAAATAGTCATCAAACTGGCTAATGAATGATAAAACAGTCTTTCCTTCTCGTATGCCATTGAAAGTGCGAAATTTGAAACTTCGTTTACTTATCTTTGATTCCTTGCGAATGGTTTGTGCTTCAAGAGTGGCGTCGATGGTACGTCGAATCAAATCTTCAGCTTGAGGTTCTTCTTTGTCGGTAGACGCTCTTTGTAATTTTGTCAATTGCGCTTGCAATGCTTGCCTCGCTCTTCGTTCTTCTTCCAATTGCAGCATGATTAGATCCAGCTTTTATTCCATGGTAGGTTCAGGTAGGTCGTCTTCAGTCATAGGATCATCCATATGTGGGGTCGTCATCCTGTAAAACTCAATAAACCTTTCTCACTCAAAATCAGGTTAGCGGGATGAGCGTAGCTCAAATTCGGGGTTACAAGGTTATGTATTTTTGGGTATTTCTTTCTCAATTTTCAGAAAATCTGCAATATTTCCATCTTCGTTTGCTGAAAATACTTCAGCGAACCTGTAGATTGGTAGAACACCTTGCCACGAACAACTTTCCAGTTCAGAGTTTTTGCGTAGGAACAAGCCTTCTAGGAGTTTTGAGCACTAGTCAGTTCTGACTCCAGTTGACTAGTCTGACTTGCAGAGTTGCAGACTTGCAGAACTTAGGCCGACTTGATGAACTTGCAGGACTTGATTCTAATCGACTTGCAGAACTTGACTTCTGGTGCGCAGGACCCGGAGTTTGGTGACTTTGATTATCCTGTGTGACTTGTAGAAGCTTATAGTCTTAAGCTTATGGGACTTATGGCTTACCAAGCCAAATTGGATTTTTGTGTATCGGAGTATGTTGGCGACGGATTCGATCGTGACGAGTTTATACTGATGCCGCCGAAACGATTTTTTGTGTGGTTAAGCTTTATTAAAGCTTAACTAAGCTTTAAGACTTTTGATTTTTTAAAGCTTTTAAGCTTGTAATTGAAACTTAGCTCTGGTTTTTGACGACTTGATGAAGGAGATGGATGCGTGGTCCTCCGCCTGCACAGCCTGGTCCTTCATGTTAGATATGATCAATGCCCCACCCTCATTAGGTGCTACCAATGATCCATGGTGCTTAAAGTTGTAAGGCCCCCCATTATGAGGAGAAGCCAAATGTGAGCCTGGACATTGGTTGAGTCCTGACTTGTATATCAGATGAGGTCTATGTGACCGGATGGCAAAAAGGTGATTGTTGTGGGTCTAATCTTTGGGTTAGACGGAGTGGTTAAGCTGGTAGCAACTCGAGGCACATTGCATTGAGTTGTGTGGTAAGGGAGTTAAAAGGGGCCCCTATTGTGGGGTCCCAGGGGGGCCAGCGGCTCCCCTGGCGGGGGTCCGGGGGCAGCGCCCCCGGCCCGATGGTAAAGGGAATATTCCCTGGCCGACTAGTGGAGGCTCATATGGTAGGTCGGTCAGCAGGCCGTAGGTCAGCAGGCCGACCTAACGACCTTCGCGGGCTATAAAAGCTAAACCCCTTCGCAGCCATCATTCACTCATCTTTCACCCAGTCAGAGTTGTTGTTCCAGCTAGCCTTAAGCTCTTCACCTATCTTCTGTCTAGATCGCCATCTAAGCTTCATTCAGTGGAAGCACACGGGTGGACAGAGCCATCTTTGTATCAGTTGTTTAGAGTTAAAGAATTTTACTGGTTCTCCTCTTATCTGTTGTGTACTCTCTATCTCTTTCTCAGATTCTGTTCGCTGTGCCGTGTAATATTCTACACTTCGCGATCTGACAGTAGAAACAGGGGTTCTTGATCGCCAGAAGTCTGCCTGTATCGACGGTTCGCGACGAGATTGACTGTAGAGCCCGATCGTTCCTGGAGCTCCGCCTTCGCTCGAGATTGGTAGCGATTGGAAGCTCTTGATCTCAGCTCCGCTCTGATACCACTGGTGCGCAGATCGGTTGCAGAATGCTCACGTAGTGAATCCCGGAAGGTCCCCAAGAACAATGAACTCTACCTTTTTGCACAAAAAACAATGTAAAAGCATGAACGACAAGAAGCAAGAGACCAATTGGGTTCAATCTCCCCCCATGCCTTGTGTGAGCGCTTCACAAAGCATGTATTTTATGTATATTTCCATCTTCATGCTCAATAATAGCCCAATTTACAAAAATATGACAAGCTTTTAGCTTTTGAGTTTGCTTTCTACAAAAATAGGAAATAAAGCTGATGGACGGTGCCCATAGAGTCTGGCACGCCCAATCTCAATGTCCAAAATAGAAATAACATATCCATGCGCATAGACACATACAAAATAATAATCAATAATCGATGTCTCAATAGACATAACAAAATATAGGCGTGGCGCCTATCAAAATATAATCCAAAGGTCGAATACTCGCTAAACTCCAATGCTTTCCTCCGCCACTGCTGCTATCTCTACACATCAACTGAAGTATTCACAATCGTTAGTAAAATAATACAATTAAACCGACAAAAGTGAATACCTAGCAGTCTTCAGCTACATAAATAAATCAACTGGTTAGAAATAAATCCTAACCTTAATTTATTACGAGTGCGCACTCTAAACTCATAAACGTTTATTAATTTAATATGCATTTTGCGGAATCACCCGCTATGGAATCACCCACGTACACACTAAATTAATGAAACGCCCGAAAAGGACAGGCGTCCCCATCAACTTCTCGCACAAAGAATCCTCTTTGTGTATGAGCCCCGGTCATCTAAGTTTACGGAATCCACCGTAAAACCTCACGGAATCCACCGTGGAATATGCCTCCTGGCATCAGAGAGAGAGAGAGAGAGAGAGAGAGAGAGAGAGAGAGAGAGAGAGAGAGAGAGAGAGAGAGAGAGAGAGAGAGAGAGAGAGAGGCTGCCACTACCACTACCATTGCCACCGCATCCACTAAAAGAGAGGGGACAACTACAAAGGATAAGGAGGGAACCCCCAACCTCTGTCTCTTCTCCATCTTGCCCTCCTCGAGCTTGCATGGCAGGCACCGAGCAAGCATGTCCCCATTTCTCGACCATGGGAAGGCCTCATGCCAAAGCTTGCCACTGGAGCACAAGGTGGAGCCTCCTCTAGTGCAGCAATAGGTGCTCCCCATAGAGCACAACGACCACCGGAGAAGAAGAGGAGATGGAAACCGGGCACTATCGCCCTTCAGGAGATAAGGAGAATGTAGTGCGGATATGAGCTTCTCATCCTCTATCTATTCATAAGGACGTTGTTCAAGAAGTCATGCAAGACTTGGAGCTGAAAGGGATGGAAAGATTTTGGGCACGAGTGCGGGACGGCCCACCAGTAGGAAGGTAGACTGTTGCAGCTATGACAACAGAAAGAAGAGCCTACATGATGTACTACATGTACCTTAAATTTGCAAGAATCTATTGTTGATTGGATAGATGGCAAAATAAAATTTGCGAGAATATACTGTCGGTTGGATAGATGATTTCAACTAATACACATGGCTGTACATTCGGAAGTACAAGGATAAGGTACAATCTTCTTGAATGTCATGGATCCAATCTTTATGGACACCGGAAATAGTGGAAATGGAACATGCCCACATTCTTGAAAAAGTATTTGCTACCATATTTTTTCCCCAACATATATGATATCTCAAAATCATATCCTTAAAGAATAGACAACCATCTTTGTTGCTTGGGAGACAAATTTTGTTACAAAAGAAAGTATTTCAGCACATGATAGTTTCTTTTAACTTTGAAATGACTGCCAGATTTAGTGATATCACTTTTGAATAGCATGTAGGATTGCCAAGAGGCTATTATGAGGCAATGCAAGGACAATAATTGAAAAGCTCAAGAGACAATGAAATCCTATGTGGATGAGAAATGAAGGCATGTGAAATGTGACAAAGGTGAATAGGTTTTCTTGAAGGTTCCAAAATCCCACTATGCTTCTCTTAAGAAAGGGTATACTAAACTTGCTTAAAATTGGATTTTGATGATATGGTTGGATACTATATACTCTCCTCTACATTTTTTTAGTTTGCATATGGAAATTGGACACTTCTACTTCAAGTTATAGCCAAAATTGTACTATAGTTTTTCTCTGACAATCTACAACAGTTTCTTCAATAAATATACTTCTCCTTCATTGGCTTGCGTGATATTCTCCAACTTAAAGTTTCATTTCAACATGATCCATATGCTTTGAGCTATCCTTGTCATCTTCATTGTATTTTATCACAATTTTAGTTTTGAGGGCAAAGATCTTTAATGCCGAGATGGCTTGTAATACTGAAAAATAATAGCTTAGCCAACATTTAACCTTAGGTCTAGGGTTAGATATAAAAGGCTAAGTTATAACTTGTCAATGAATCATTCTCTAATTGTAAAAATTTCTTGTTTGATGTTTCCACCTCCCACCATCCATTGAGGGTGCATACTCTTTGGCCATCATGGCATTGGGGCAGATTTCATGCCTCTCCATAGCATGAGGAGGATATCATGTTGCAACCTCTCATGAATAATTCTTAGCCTTTGTATCAAGTGGTAACATGATTCATGGTAGGCTAGCTACCTTGGCTATGGCTTTCTTGGCATTTAGTGTATTTTTTTAATTTTCAATATTTTAGCTTACTGCGGGAATTAACTTTTTTACAAAAAAAAATCTTTAAATTTTTTCTTGAAAAGTATCCCATGTTCTTAGTGCTATGGCATGGGATGTTTCCCAAAGTGAAGCTTTATCCATTAAATAATTATTGCATACTTGATTTTATTCTTCTCGAGAAAAGCTTCTTTGCTATAGTAATCATTAAACAGACTCAACCAAGACAAAATAAAATTTTCATCATTTTTTCCATCAAATTAGAAAATTAAAAATAATTACGACTTATTTTTTGGTCCTTTCTAGTTTGATGAGCATTGAAAACAGTCCTCAAGATCTGAGAGATTCGATTATCTTTGTCTTAAGCCATAGGATTTAGTGGTTGTTTATGCTCTTGAAGTGCCCATGTAATTGCATTTAAATTATGTTTAAAAATATCAATTTGTTGTTGTAAGGTGATTTCCAATAATAGGGATTCCATAATTTCCATATTCACTTTGTTAGTGTTGGAAGGACCCGACGTGATGGAGATAATTTATGGAGCAAGAAATATATTCGAAGAAAAAAATCCACTATGTGTATATAGCTACTTGTAAAACCACAAGATAAAAACTTGCTTGTGAAAAGAGATACTCCTAAAGTTCTTTTATGTAGAAACAAGGGTATATATATATATATATATATATATATATATATATATATATATATATATATATATATATATATATATACATATATATATATACATACATACATATATATATATATATACATATATATGGCTGTGGGCTTTTAAAGGAAGAAATCCATGCAAAAACTATGTCTTACAATTAATATTTTCCCTCTCCCCACACACGAAAAAGGTCTTTGTACCCTTGAAGAAGTAAAAAAAGGGTATTGTATGTGAATGGGCTCTTTATTAATGGTGTAATGAAAGAGAATTAACTAGCCTAACTAAGGAAGAGAAGAGACAGAATGACTGCAAGAGAAGAAGAAGAGGAGAGAGAAAGACAGGGAGAAGAGAGAGAAAGGGAGGAAAGGGAGGAAGAAGAAGAAGAAGCCATGAAAGCTTGTGAAGGTGAAAAAGAGAGATTCTTGATAATTCTCTAATGCCTCAGAATACCCTTTTACACCTTATATACCGTTAGTGTGATTGGTATGTTCCCATGCCATGTTCCCATGATCCCCGCTCGTTATAAACCATTTCATCTCATAAAGTTTTTGTCCTAAAAAACAAGGGATGTTGTCCCGTAGGGGTCTGCTGTAGAAAATCAGCCATAACTTTGTGTAAGAAACTCCGAACGGAACAAGTGAGGTGTTGTTACAGAGCCCACGAGGTGTAATTTCAGCCCATGTGGGTGAAGGGGGGTTGCAAATTACGTCAGGACCAAAACTGTTGCAAAATAGATGGCTGTCCAGAAGTAACTAGTGTGCTGTCCAAGATAGTATGGTTGGAGAAAAACAACCATAACTTCCTCTAGGAAACCCCGATTGGGGCAACTGAGGTGTCCGCGCGGAGCCCTTGAGGTGTAATTTCAGCCCATGTATGGGAAATGGGGCTGAAAATTGGTCAAGACCAAAATTGGTGCAAAACAGTTGGCGGTCCAGACGTAGACTGCAGCTCAAAACAGGTGTCAAGTGTGGTTAAGTTCCAGCCAATACGACCTCCTTGAGGTGTGGAAACTCATCCAAGATAGATGCTGGACGCCAAGAAGCTTCATCTGTTGGTAGGACTTGCCATTTGATCAAGTATTCATGAATAGAATGGGTGTGGAGTTGCTTTTCACGCTGCCCAATGACCGCTTCAGGAATATACTGAATAAGGCCATCCTCATCTATGGGGGATAGCTCCTCTAGATGATCTTTGGGAGTGCCAATGAAAGGTTTCAATTGGCTCACATGGAAGACATTATGGATCTTAGTAGTGGGAGGGAGTTGGAGATGGTAGGCCAATTCCCCGACATTCTTAATGATTGTGTAGGGCCCATAGTAACGGTGTGCCAACTTGTTGCAAGAACCGTCCTTTAATGTAGCATAACAGGACTTGGGGACCTTGAGGAGTACCGATTCACCCTCTTGAAAGTCAAGGAGTCTTCTTTTTGCATCAGCATCATGGAGCTTCATGTGCTCTTGAGCCCTTTTGAGATTTGCCTTGCATTGTTGAAGGAAAGCTTGCATGCGGTCTTCTTTTCCAAGGGGGTTGAGCTTTTTATTGAAGATCATAGTGGGGAGGGGCACCTGATAACCATACAATGCTTCGAAGGTGGAGACTCCAATGCTCGAATGAGTGGAGTTATTGTAAGAAAATTCAGCCAAATGCAGCCATACATCCCAAGAATTCTGCACATCATGACAAAAATGTTGCAAATAAGTCTCAAGCCACTTGTTGTCTCGCTCGGTCTACCCATCCGTTTGGGGATGATAGGCTGTAGATGGGGCCAATTTGGTCCCCATGGAGCTGAAAATTATCTACCAAAATTGACTCATAAATTTGGTGTCCCGATCATGTACTATGACGTGGGGTAAGCCATGCCACTTAAATACATGCTCCATAAACTGAGTGGCAACTTGAGATGCTATAAACTGAGATTTTGTAGGGATGATATGGGCTGCTTTAGTGAGCTGGTCAACTACCACATAGATGCTATTCCAACCCTTCTTGGTTGTAGGTAAACCGGTGATGAAATCCATGGTAACGTGGGTCTATTTTCCTTCAGGGATAGGCAAGACTGCAACAATCCATCCAGTTTAAGAGTGCTATCTTTATTTTGGTGACAAGGCACACATCTAGAGATGAAGTCTTTAACATCTTGCCATAGGCCTTTCCAATGGAAGCTTTTTGAAATGCGATCATATGTTTTGAAGACCCCTAAGTGGCCAGCAATCAGTGAAGAATGCATCTCTTCAAGGATACTTTGGGTAAAAGGAGAGGCATGGGGAATTACGATATGGCCATGGATCCAAATGAGGCCATTGTGGAGCTGATATTGAGAGTTTTCATCCATAACACCTTGCTGTAATATCTGAAAAAGAGAGCTAAATTTAGCATCAAGCAAGTAGGCCTCTTGAAGCTCTTCAATCCAATCATGGTGGAGTTCATTGATAGATGAAACCTTGCATGCCCACATGCGAAGGAGTGCATCAGCCACTACATTGTTCTTGCCACGGGTGTGGGTAATCTCAAAGTCATAGTTTTGTAGGGTAGCTACCCATCTACGTTATTAGGGAGTGAGGTTGGGCTGAGTTAAGAAGTATTTGAGCACATGATGGTCACTTTTCACTTTAAATTTACTTCCATACAAGTAGTGGTGCCACTTTTTAATAGCATGAATGACTGCCAACATATCCTGATCATAGACATGCAACTCTCTCTTTATCATCCAATTTCTGGCTCCAAACGCTATTACACTGTGTTCCTGCAGCAAGGCTACACCAATACCCCATCCACTAGCATCACACTGGATGGTAAAATCCTTTGAAAAGTTGGGGCATACGAGGATGGGGGCTGAAGTGAGCAATTCTTTCTGCTGAAAACTGCGATCAACCAAATCATCCCATAAAAAGGCCTCTTTTTTTAGCTTATCAATTAATGGTGTTGCAATTGTGGCATAATGGTGAATAAATCTCCGATAAAAAGAGGAGAGGCCAAGAAAACCATGCAAGGAGGTAGTGGTAGTGGGTGTGGGCCAATCTCGAACACACTGCAATTTCTTAGGGTAAGCTTGGATGCATTTTTTCACTAACAATGTGTCCCAAGTACTCAACCTCTATTTGCATGAAGACACACTTTCTTTCCTTGGAAAATAACCAATGCTCTCTTAGTATACCAAAAATTTGTCTGACATGCTTCAAATGCTCATGCAGTGACTTGTTGTAAATGAGTATATCATCAAAGAATACCAACACAAACTGGAAAAGCCATGGCTGCAATATTTTGTTCATTAGGCTCTGAAACGTGGCGGGGGCATTAGTGAGCCCAAATGGCATGACATGGAAATGGTACAAGCCATGGTCAGTTCTGGAAGGCTGCTTTAACTTCATCACCCACTCTCATTCTGATTTGGTGGTAGCCAGATCGCAAATCAATCTCGGTGAAGTAGCGTGCTCCCTTGAGCTCATCAAGCAAGTCATCGATTCGAGGGATGGGGTATCTATTTTTGATAATGATCTTATTGAGATCATGGTAGTCAATGCACAACTGGAAGGATCCATCCTTTTTCTTAACTAATAGAATTGGGGAGGCATAAGGGGAAGAGCTAGGCTGTATGAATCCCATTTCAGTGAGCTCCTTGACTTGCTTAGCTACTTCCTCTTGCTCACATTTAGAGAGCCGATATGAAGGTTTATTGATGGGCTTGGCATGGGGCTCCAAGTCAATCGGGTGATCCACCGATCTCTGAGGTGGGAGAGTGGTGGGTGGCTGAAATAGGTCCTCATATTCAGCCAAAAGTGCTTTTAGTGCTGCATTTTTCTTCCCCAAGGTGTGATGGTCATCATTATCCTTATGCAAATGCAAGACAAATATATGTGAGCATTTCTTGAATTCCTTTTTGAGTTGTCTTGCTGTTATAAGCTGAAAATCTGCAATTTCTTTGATGCCCTCCAAATGTACAAGCTGCCCATGCATTACAAACTCCATATACAAGTGAGAGAAGTCCATAGAGATTTTTCCCAACTGCTGCAGCCAATCACAACCTAAAACAACATCCACGGGGCCCATATCAAGGGTAATTAAGTCCACCTTTGCTGTATAATTTTTGGCCAGCGTAAGAGACACTTGTGTGCATACATGGGAGCTTATTTCCTCACTTATATTGGCCACTTGAACCTTAAGAGGTTGCTGTAATTCAGTAGGAACACATGTCAAACGGGCAAGAGTCAATTTATTCACAAAACTGTGTGTGTTGCCACTATCTATAAGAATGCATACATTCTTGCCATCAATGTTATCATTTCCCGTAGGGTGTTCAGGCTCCTAGAGCCGGTCCATGCATCCATGGAGATCGAGCAAGCTGATATAGTGGTAAGTGTGGGGTGCAAAGGGTCATTCCCAAGCATGCCATCCATGGGGTAGCCACCGGGGTCAAAAGGGAACCCGTCTGGTGAGTCATAAAACTGATCGATGTCAAGATCCTCTTCGTATTCAACATTTTCAGCAAGTGTCATCATGGGAGAGTTGTCATGTGGGTCCTCTTCCAACTTATCACTATCTTCTAGCACATACATGCTATTAAACTTGACAATGGCATTCTTAAAGGGGCATTTGGATGCATGATCAATCGTGTACTTATCCCCACATTTAAAGCACAAGCCCTTAGCCTTGCAATCCTTGACAACCTCGAGAGGAATGAATTTTTGACAGTTAGGGCTAAAGCCATTCCGTGTCTTATTTTTAGCATACTTTGGGTCACTTTTGGAAGGGGGTGCTGTCCCAAAACTACCATATTTCCTTTCAGCATTAAAAGTGGGGTAAGTGGGGATTTTGGGGATGCCATTCCCTACATTGTTGCTGCGATAATTACCGCATATGGGGGTCGCCTAATAGGGTATCTTTGCTGTCCTACAATGGGCTGCATGCCCTCATTGCGATGGTATTTCCGACCATATCATTCAACCAATTCTATGGCTGCAAACAAGGTGGCTGGCTTTTGAGCCACTACATCAGCTGAAAGATGCGCATCTAGCCCATAAATGTATTTATGCAATTTGGCCTCATCACTGACGGCCTCAACATACATGGATAGGTTCATAAACTGGTTGGTATACTCCCTCACAATGAGATTTCGCTAATCAAACTGATACCATTGCCTAGCCAAATGTTCTTTCTCTATGGGGGAGACAAAAACTTGGATCATATGCATCTTGAAATCTTCCCAATCATGAAACTATTGATTTTCTCTTTGAATAAATCTCCATCATGTGTGGGCAAAACCTTCCAGATGAAGGGAGGAAAAAATAATCTTTGCCACATCGGTACGGGGGTAAATGAGAAAACAGGCTTCCAATTTAGAGGTCCATTTCTCTAATTTAGCTGGGGATGAGGACTGCCCATTAAACTTAGCAAACACAATCTTGTCACACAGCTCGTTTGGGCCTTGCTATCCATGTATGCCATGTGCTACATGCTACCCATGTATGTTGTGCTGCCCATACATGCCTTGCTGTTAAAACCCTGGTTGTCCAAAATTTTCAGGGGGACCATGCTGCCCATGGATTACATGAGGACCAAATTGCACATTAGGACCTTGTTGTCCAAAATGACCATGGTGCCCAAAACTACCATGTGCATGTTGCCCATGTACACCTTGCATTCCATGCTGCCCAAAATTTGCATTAGGCCCTTGCTGGCCATTCCCATGAGTGTGCATATAGCTTCCATTACGGGGGAGTTGTGGTCCCAAGGATGGGCTTGAAGGGTTCGTAATGGGGGAGGGAAGGATGGGTTCATCATGTTGAGTGGAGGGCTCACCCGTCTCATAAGTGCTATGGGGAATGCCATGGGTGCCACCAAAACCTTGTGGGCTATGCCCGGTCTCCGAGGGGGGAGGGCGGTTGGCCTCACGGGGAGGGACATGCTCCTTGGGCCGATCCAAGGGGGGTGCAATGGCGGGGATGAGGGCGCCTATGCGCTTGATGAGTAAGTCCATCTTGGCCATCATCTCGAAATGACGATGATCTTGGAGGGTTTCCATCTCCCTATGGCGTTGTTCCAACTATTGATGTCGTTCGGCATGACGGGTCTCACGTGGGCATAGAGTATGGTTGAGCATAGAGAAGCGGTCCATCTCGGGGGCACCCACTTTAAAAATGTCTTCACGATCCTCTTGGGCTGAGCTAGGATCATTCATTGAGGCATGGGAGTCCCTTATTTCATGCTGGAAGTCCTCTTGGGCCTTTGCTTTACCCTTGTGGCCTGCCATCCCAAGTGCAGTCCACTAGACCCCTTGTTACAGAAATGGCAATATCTTGAGCTAGGAAGCTTCCATCACCAAAATTTTTGATTCAAATTAAATCTCTCGATCCCTCTATGAGGCCGTGTAAAAATATATCTGACAGTAAATGATCAGGGCTTTGCTGTAATTGACTTTTGTGGGCTGACTATGTAGGACTGCTGCCTGTCCCACAGTACCTCAGAGCACAAAATTGAGCGTATCTCCCAAACCGTAGGGTGGAATGGGGATATTTTTAGTTCAGATTGAAGGAGGGGATGCCCTCTTTGAATAGAGCTATGGGGCCCACACTCAGTTACATAAGAAGGCTTTGCTATAATTGACTTTTGCGGGCTGACTGTGTGGGACTGGCTATCTGCAATACCCTGCAAGGACTCCTTCAATCAACATATCTTATCCCAATGGTGAAGTGCTTATTTCAAGACATCCAAGGCCTCAACGGTGGTTCTAAGTGCCCCATAGAGCCATATATCATTTGCATCCATAGTTCTCTTGTTGAGACCATTTTCATGATTGCATACCCTACCCTTCCTGCATGCATCCACCATACATTCCCAAGTGATACATGTCATTACCAATACATGTACAGGGCTATGGATGTAAATGATCAGGGCTCGGGCTATTCATTCAAGTGTACCTACACCAACACGAACCTTTGCACTCCAGATCACCAGGAGGTGGGCAAAGTTCCCCCCGGGCCGAGTTGTGCACCCCTTCAGGGTCTTTGAGGCAAGGGGGGGTCATCCCTCTTTTGTCT
Organism: Lygodium microphyllum; assembly: GCF_053477565.2. NCBI lineage: Eukaryota > Viridiplantae > Streptophyta > Polypodiopsida > Schizaeales > Lygodiaceae > Lygodium > Lygodium microphyllum. The sequence continues at coordinate 85,740,739 of NC_141143.1, forward strand.
TGCCACCTCGCCTGGCATCGGGATTTTCCTCACTCGGAATATACATGGAAGACATTTATTATTAAGCAACCAGCATGATATGCATTTACAAATTGAGGATTGGGCCTTTCATGATATGCATGATCAATAAGGAAAATGGGATGGGAAAGGGGATTACCTCTGCAAATCAGTGACTCACTGATTGCATAATTTACCCTTTTTACAATTTCTTTCTTATCAATCAGAATCAAAATAAGAGTACAGTTAAGGATTGGAGTAAAATCTTGATCAATGGGGAAAGAAATTTAAAGATCATCCAGCCATGCATGCATTTCAAGGGTGTGGACTGGGGATGGGAATCCAATTGGCACTCTCAAAATCCAAGAAGGGATTTAATTCTTCCATCTCTCTCATCAAGTGACTGAGCTCAACAATTGGATGTAAAAGAGAGAGCAAAAACCAATTGACATACCTTATCCAAGCTTGGGGAAGAGTTAATTGCTACCCTTCTCCAACAAATTTGTGGTTGCCCTTCTTCTTGCAGTGCCGCGCGTGGTTGTATGGGGGCCTTCAATGTCATATATCTTCACTTGTTGAAGCTTGTGGCTGCTCCCAAGGCTCCCGGGGTAAGAAAATTGAAGGGGCTTCAGTGTGCCATGAGCTTGGTTGAAAGTTTTATGGCTGCCATGGCTGCTGCCCACAGTAGGGTTTGAGGTATTGTCAAGGACTGGTAGGGGACCTCAATATCCATGCTCAAGCTTGCCCAGAAGTGTGCAAAAGGCTGGAGAATGAAGTAGGGAAGGCTAGAGCTGAGCTCGAGTAGGAGGAGTGAGCAGGCCACTCAGTGCAAAATGCGCCATGATTTTCGGGCTGTCCACAGGAGGCTCTAGGTAGGTCAGGTAGGGCTCATGGCTACTCTAGATGCTGAACATGATGGGAGGAAGGCTCTAGGACAAGTCATTCAGACTGAGGAAGAGGGGAAGCAAGATTTTTGCACTTCTTGGGGCTGAAGGTCCCATGGCAGCTTGAAGGAAGAAGGAGAGAGAAGGTTCTCTTGAAAAAGTAACTGTGCTTTTGGACTTCTCTAACTCTGCTACACTCCTTTTGCCCAAAACCCTCAAGAAACTTACATGGAAATTAGTGACGACCTGCCAAATATATCTTCCTGCCTCCAGATGTGTCCATGGCTCTTGGGAAGGCTCCAAGAAAGGTTGCCATAGTCTTCAAGAGGGCTGACAGCTTACCTAAGTACTCACTGTGCGCTTGTGAGAGAGATGTAACTAAGGTTTTCTAATTGTGAGAAACTGTGAGAACCCTAAATCTATGGGAAAAGAAAAGGATCAAGGACAAAGCTCTAATACCACTTGTAATGAAAGAGACCTAACTAGCCTAACTAAGGAGGAGAAGAGAGAGAAGGATTGCAGGAGAAGAAGAAGAGGAGAGAGAAACACAAGGAGAAGAGAGAGAAAGGGAGGAAAGGGAGGAAGAAGAAGAAGAAGCCATGAAAGATTGTGAAGGTGAAAAAGAGAGATTCTTGATAATTCTCTGATACCTCAAAATACCCTCTTACACCTTATATACCATCAATGTGACTGGTATGTTCCCATGCCATGTTTCGGTGATCCCTGCTCATTACAAATGGATACCCCTCCCCACCTTTAAAAATGATGGTAGGTGTTCCCTAAAAGAGAAAAGCTTTAAGCTTACTGCTTAAGCTTATGACTTAAGCTTGAATGAAAATAATAGCTGCAATAGTTCTAGGCAGTGTCGAATGAAAGAAAAAGGGTGCCATTAATTTTATGGAGTCCTACAATTTGTCAATTAAACAAAGAAGAGGGATGGTTTTGTAATCATCATTATCTCCTCTTCAAATTGATAAGGCTTGATGTTGCTTCCATGCTTCAATGATAATTTTTTTTTCTTTTTTCAAAACTACTTAAGGAGTGGTTCTCTAGTAATTGTGGATTTATGAAAAGGAAAGAGAGAAAGAGACTATGATTAAAGCCTTAGAAAGGCCTCCTTTATTACTTTGAATTTGGGAATTGAAATACCCTTGAAAAAACCAATCTTCAGGTTGAAACCTTTGGGTAGAATGTTGATCTAGTGGATATTTTGGTGATGCTTGATGTGAATGAGGATGTAGTCTTCAAGATGGATGAATGGCTCTCTTGTCAATGTAGGCATATCCTCCAATCACCTTGCTCTAATACCAATGTTGCTTGACTTTATTATCATAAAATAGAACAAAATCAATAATAAAATAGAGAGCGAACAAATAGCATAAAAGAGGAAAACACAATAAGCTTGCACAACATAAGATTGGGTACAATTTCTCCCCATTCATGGGTAAGCACCTTCCCCATGTATGTATTCATAATATTAGACTAAGCTTTGTGCTCAAAGTACATTGAAAGTATCCTTTTTGTGTTCCTTGCCTTTTCCTTACTTTGCAGGACTTTCTTTTGGTACAGATAAGTCAAAACACACTCTATTCTAAAAAGTTTACAAAAATAATTTTTCTCTAATAAATATATAAAAAACTCTTGCTAATGTATGTATGCAAAGTCCTTGCACTAATAGGCACATACAAAATATAATGTTTTTGATAATATTTTTCTCATACCAAACAATGCATAAATTTTACATAAAAAATTGCGTACTTTAAAAATAATAATTTCTCATGCTCCATCTAATTGTTTTCTCACCACAATACAACACACATTTACTATCCTTCGAGCTATTTATTACGAGGCATAATATAACCAGTATGGTATGCATGTGCTCGCACGATGAGTCATGGATCATGCGGCAAATAAATAAAATCCACAATAAATTTTAGTAAAATATCATGATGATTTTATAACTTTAATAAAATGTTATGATAAATACAATCTCATAATTTTGATAAAATATTGTGATAAACATAATTCCATAACAATACATATCTATATGTGTTTTGAACCTAAGGATGTACCTTTTTGTAGAACATGTGAGATACGATATGAGTTCAAAAGAAAGAGTATTTGTTTACAAAATAGTTTTTAAATTAAATTTTGAGATAAGATATATGTGTCCAACTGTATAGTAGGGGAGAGAAACACTTATCCTAACTTTGATTCTTTTGAACATGTATACACACATTTTTCAATCGAGATAAGATGCATGCATCCAAGCATCCACCTGAGGATGGGGGGAAGGTGCCTCCCTTCCAATGTTAATTGATAGAGTGTATGTGTATTTTTGCAAATTACAATGAAGTTTTTGAATATCTATAACATTCTTTTGTTTCATATTTGACATACATGCACAAATCTACATAACAAGGGGAGAGAGGGGACTCCTTTTAGATTATAGTTGATACAATGTGCAATTGCCACATAGACACATTTACATTTGCATGTGAACTCTACAAAGATGTTAAGTAAAGCCATAACTAAACATCATATATGAACAATCTTTTAATGGTCTAAAACTTAGGGTTTTTAAGATGAAACTACTTTATTTTGTATTTTATTATTTTATTTCACACATTCTCTCTTCATCTCTTTGCATCCACCACATTCCTCCTCCTTGTTGCAATAGATGCCTATGTACACTTTGATACATGGATCCATGAGACTCTCTTTGCCACAGCCACCAGGGTGACAAGATCTTTGAGGTCTTCTCAAAGAACTTCAACCTTGAATAGGTACTCTCATAAGTGGATCCCCCTCTTCACGTTGTCTTGGAAGAATTTGTGACCACCATCTCTACCTATACATACTCCATTAAGGGATTTGACATGACTTAGATACCTTTGGAATAGTTCATAGATTTATAAGCAAGGAAAAACCACCTAAATGTGTTGAATAGGTGTTTGGAACAAATGGATCCTTTGCACAGAGCATGCACTATTCCCATGGGTAGTAAACTAGGTACAGAATCTTCAGAGCCTGTGGAGTGTGATTGTATATTGGTGATTTACCTCCTTGCATTGGATACATCCATAGAGATGGAGAATGCCAAATATACAACTCCACAGGTTGTTGCTATCCACAGGGGAGAAGAGCTCATTGAAGAGCCAATAAATGTTAAAGAGGAATGTTGAGTGGTGATGGAGCAAGGGTTGGCTCTCACAATGTTTTCCTCTTTAGAAGAGCCACAAGTTGACAAACCCAACCTCACCTCCTTGAGGCCCATTGAATGCTTCTATTGGATGTGCTACAATACTTGGAAATGAAGGAAGAAGAGTTATTCACCATCCTAGTTAGGGATTCAATGGAAGACCTCATTGATTATGATTATGTGGATGTGCATCTGACAATGGTAGAGGCTTGAATATATGATGGCATAAGTTCAGATACAATGAGTGTCATCATAGTAGTATAGGAGCAGATTACCTTAGCTAAAGAATAATATATTGTACTAGATGCTAATTTGCAGCACTATAGCACGACTTGTATTTCAACTTCCTACCAAGGAGTCTGTGGATCTTTCTACCCAAAGAGGTGTCTCATTGATACAAGAGAAAATGAAGATATAAAATTATTTGGAAAAGGTGAGATTTCTAACTACCATATATTTTTATGTGATGAAACTTGACCATAGGGTGCATTGGATCCCCCAAAGTCCACTAGTAAAATCTTGGCATAAAATGATACTTGTAGATAACTTGTCTAAAGTCTAGTATCTAAGGCCACTTTCTTTCAGAGTGAAAAATTGCATACATCATTTTATGCCAAGATTTTACTGGTGGACTTCAAGGGACTTGTGCACACTATGGTCAAGTTTCATCGCATTCCGATAACTCTAGGTCAACTACTAATCATGTTGTTTGATTTGATCGTGTTATTGAGGATATATTGTATATAGATGAGTTTGCATCAAGGCAAGGAGGATCTCGACACATGGATCAATGAAAGGATTCAAATCTAAAGGAGTACATTGGCAGCCTTATTATTAACTTGGTGGTCTTACACAAGAAGTGCTCACCATGAGGAGAGGAAATAATCATGAAGATTCTGACCAAGTTTAGACCTTTTTGAGTGATATCTCTGATATCTAGCTTGGAGAAGGCAGTGCTAGTGAAGTGAATAAAGCTCCTTTACATGTTTGACCAAGTATGTGGTAAAAGTAATGTATGTGCGTGCTATATTAGGTGAGTTTTTAAAAGTCTCAAATCTCAAGGAACAAATGAGAGTCCTTATTGGTTGTTGGCTATTTGTATTTGTTATCATTATCAACCATCACATGCATTTTTCTTGATGAGTATAAGATATTTTTCTTTGTTTCTATAAATAAATATTCATTGAATAAATGCATGGTTTGTGTAAGTATGATGATAATGTGTGGTATGTTAATGACTTATTCATATACATTGATATAATTTGAATTAATGATAACTCCTTATTTTGTGCCATTTTTACACTATTTTTTGGCAAAATTAAAGAGTTTCGGCTTTGTATTATGTATTATTTTTCATAAATTTTAATTAAACATGGGGATGTAAAGTTGTATTTGAGCAGTGCTGGGGGAGGATTTAGAAGTTGAGAGTTAGGATATTTTTTTAAGTGAAAAATTTAGGGAACGGAAAAATATTAAGTGGTAAAAGGCGGATGTAGGAAAATTTTAAGTGGAAAGCGTAGACAAATTGGAGGTGGGTAGAAAGATGGATATAATTTAGCATGCATACACAAATTTCGGGTTAAGAAGATGTGGGGTTGGACAAATTAGGTCCAAAGATGTGAAGAGATGCCAAAAGAAACCGGTTCAAGTGGAAAATGGACAATTTTTGAAAAGAGGTTGATCAAGAAGCTATGTAGGGAGTCTTGTGAAGAGAGAGGTTGAGGGAAGAGAAGATAACACACAAAAAATGGGTGCCATCATGCAAGAAGATGCTGATGATTTCTCCGATTTCTCTTCCTCATTTTCAGCAATGAAAGGCTCCATTTGATCCCCTCTTGCATCTCCTTCAGCCTCATTCGGTTAACAACCATTCCTGGGTATTGAGAGAGAGAATTTTTGCAAGATTTAGAAGGGATTAGTGAATATTAGTGAGAGTAGTGGAAGATTAAGAAGTTTGCTGATTTTTGAAAGTGAAGAGAGTGTATGAGCAAGCACCAGCGCTCTCGAATACAGTGGAATGACTCTAAATACTTGGTTAACCGAGCATGTTGGTTTTCACTGAAATTTGATCAATAAATGGAAATAATTGATGTTTTGTGATCATGTGCATATAGTTTCTAATTTCTTGGATGAAATATAATAAAAGAAACAAAGTTCTTACAGTAGATGCATTAAAATGATAAAGAAATGGTTAAAAGTAGGGTAAAAATTGTATTTTTAACCCTAATTAGTGAAAATTAAAAATTATGCATGATTTTAATGAGAGATGAGTAAAAATAGAGTAAGAAAAAATTAAGAAAAACCTGAAAATCAAATCTCATAACTTGGAAATGAGTTTAATGGGAGAGATATGCATTTTAGTGCTAAAAATGACTGTTTTTAACCCAAATTAGTGATAATTAAGAGTATTAATGGAAGATTAGGGATAAAAATAAAAAATAAAGTTGAATTATGTGGTAATGCATTCACTCATGAAATGATAGGTGAAATGGACATCTGAAATTCAAGTTGTTGAATTTCTAAGTGTGGAAATGACAGTTTTTGGGTATTTTTTAGTGATAATTAGTGAATATTAAGAGGAAATGGAGGAATTTATGGTTTGTAAATTGGTATATCAACTACATATATCATGATGGATGTATTTTTAATTGGGTTTGATGATTTATGATGAGATATAATTTTCATGAATATTTTTTTGGATTATAATAATAATAAATTAGTAACTCATGATAATGAAGGAATTAAGAGATGAAGTAAAAAGAGACTATAGTGTATGTTCTGTGAAAAACATGCTCCTATATTTTTGTTAAAAATGGATTCCATTTGTAGGTACTCCTTTTGTAAAATGATGTTCAAGGATGAAATGATAATTGGTGGATATTAGAGTTTATATTAAAGGATTAATAGAGATTATGGATGAAATAAGAGTTTTAAAATAATTTCTTTCTCTGATTTAATTCTTGAGTTTATTGAAGTTCATAATCTATGAGTTGTAGTTCAAATTGAGAGGTTAGATGGTAATGATAACAGGATAGTAAATAAGTAAAGAAAGTTATTATGGCTAATAGTTGGACTACAGAGATAATTGAAATGATACTTTTATGTGAGTAATTTAAGTGTAAAGAAAACATAAATTTCCATCCTAAAACCTTAATTAATACAATGGTTTCACACATAGTCATTTTGCCCATGTATCTAGGGGGCTTCTTAAGAGGCCATCATTTTTTTGTGCGTGTGTCGGGAGGGGCAAGTGTGTTAATTAAGAAGAAGAGGGGATGGGTATTTGTTAATCTGAAAAAAAAAAAAAGAAATAAATTGTAAGTCGAAGATGAGGCATTACAAAGGAATAGAAACGGAGGGGAAGATCTAGAAGATTATTTAATCATTTGAAACCATACTCTCTTTAAAGTTCAACATCCCGAAAGGGGCACGCCACAAGTTTGACATGAGAAACATATAAGGAGTTTCCTCTAAGAGATGGGGAGAAGCTATAGAGTCTAGGATTAGAATCTTACACCTATTTGACCATGATGTATGATTTGACTGGTTATCTTGAAGCTTACTTAACAAAGTGTTGATCTAAGCTATCAAGGTTCTGATGTACTGCTATAATGAAGTTTTCTTGCACTTCTTTCCTAAATTTCCCAAGGCTATACAGCGCATCATTGTCAACAAGGGAAGGGATACCGATTTGGTAGATGGGGGTAAGAATTTTGGACCTCAACTGTGGGTTGACGTTGAGCAATTATGTACTTAGAATTGGATGTTTCAAGATGAAGCAAAAGGAATTGTCTTGGTAGTAGCGCACTTTAAGTTAGTTGATGAAATTCAACTAAATATTATTAGCATAAAACATCATTATCATTGGTTTACGAGAGAGGGATACAAATCATTTAGGCGAATAGATTGGGCTAACATGTCAAAGTGGGTAGTATTAACTAAGGGTGTTAAAGTAACATTCGATACTAGAGATGCAAGAGACGTGGCTGAGATATTGGGCATAGTAGAAAAGCCTAGTGAAGAGTTATCTTATGGTGTGGAAGACAAGAAACTACTTGATATCCTACGTTGTCGCAGCGCGTAGGGGTTGAAGGTCACCACAAGGGTTTGGCAAGAGAAGAATGTATGGGGGTTCAAGAGCTTTTACTCCGGAGATGGTAGAGATAAGAGAAGGGTTGAAGGTTTCAAGCGAAGTTCTTGAAGATAAGAGATAGCAGGGTGAAGGTAGATTTAGGGAGAGGAGTAGATAGAAGAGAAGGGTTCGAAGAGATTGAAGATGTAGAAGAACACTCCCAAAAAGAATTAGAAAATATAGAAGAATACTAACAGAGATGAAGCCTGTCAGTTTCTTTCAGCATTATGAGAAAATATAACTCTAATAGACAAAAACGTGTACAAAATAATACCTTTCTCTATGCTGCTCAGATCGCCAATCTAATGCCTCCATTGGCTCCAAAAGGGGGGTTAAATACCAGGACACATGGCCAAAATTCTACCAAATCACTCCTTCATCTCCCACTTTGGAATGCTATTCACTACCTGAAAGTAGCGATCGTGCGTCGCGCGATTTTGCTAATCTCTCTTTTTATATAAAATCCTCTCAAATTGGCTGAAAGCTACATGCTTTCTTTTACATGTCATCCTAATCTAGAAGTTTTCTATAGTTTTATTGATTTTTACAAGATATAATATCTAGAATATCAAAATTTGGCTTAAAAACTTGTCCAAAAAAATCTAATATTTTGAACCATGGACACCAACACTAATGCCTAAAGTGGCATTGGCTCTCTAAATCTAAAAGGAAGCCCTACTCTAGATTTTTTTATACGGTGTGCGCGTAGTAGCACGACAATGTAAGTTAAGACTTCATAAGCAAGGGCTCTTGCAATAGAGACAGATCAAGGGATGTGTTTGAAGGGAAAATCATTACACACCAAAGTGAATGAGTGAAAGTCAAAGGTTAGCATGGGATGAGCGAGCAAGAAAAAGACTGGAAAGAAAGACCGAGAGAATATTGGAGTAGTTAGAAAAGTTGAACGAAGAGTTACAGAATACTTCGCAAGGTGGGCTGAATTTATCACTAGAAACCGGAAAAATCGCTAGGAAGCAGTCTTCTGTTGGAACTACATTAGATTACGATTGGGAGAAGCAAGCAAAAAGCTTCGAGAGGGAATGAGTGGTACCAATAAAGGTAGCTCGAAGAAGGGGTCAACTGCTAGTGATAAGAAGGAAGAAGAAGTAAAAGAAGAGACTCAAAACATCGATTTTGTGGGGTCTGATAAGTTCTCCATTGAAGTAGAAAGTATATAGAATAGACGAAGAATTTGTTGAATGTACGATAGAAGATAATAGTATCTATAGTCTTGCAGAATATTGGGGTCTTAGTAGCTAACACAAACCCCAGGAGAAGCTGTGGAGCATTACATTGAAAGTATGGAAACATTAATTAGGAAGATGGGGCAAAATGCTCCTTCAGAGGATATGCAAAAATGGAAATTTATTGAAGGATTGCAAGAGATTGTCAAGGAGCACGTAAGCCTTAAATGACCAATTAATGTAGCAGATGCAAATACAGAGGTGCATTGGTGAGAAGAGGTGAAATTAGGACAACTGAGGAGGAAAGGATTATATAACAATCCTCGATTAGTTCCCTCAAGTATGTCACCCTCTATGGCAACTAGCACACCATATGCAAGATATGCAGGAGCTCTAGTAGCTCCTCATTCTACTTATATGACAAGTGTGAGGGCTACACCATCATCAATACCATATTCAGGACTAAATCCATACATGGTACCCCCAAAATATCCACCCCCATCGATAGTTACTGCACCTATAGGACAGAGTTTAGATGAGTTTAAGGTGGCTGAGTTAATAGCTAAATCCTTGGTAGATATGAAGAAAGAGATTTTAGCAAAAGTAAATCCCAATGTGAAGGGAGTTTATGTTGTTAGTTAGCCCACTTGTGCGACAAGTTCAACTCAAGTATCTAGTCAGGGAAATTCCACACCTCCAAGGTCTAATACCTAGTGTGGAAAATGCCATGGTTTTGGACACTTTAGCAATAGAATGTCCTACGCTAAGTAGAGTGGTGATTGATCAACCAAGAAATTTGTTTTGAGGGTATTGTTTGAGAAATAATCATGTGGAGGATCAATGTTGGGTTAAACAGACCCATTTACGGCAACAAGCATCCCAAATGCAAACAAATTATAATTATATGGATACTCAAAATGTGACTTATCCAATAGGTCCTCCTAATAGGCCATTTATGCCGAGAGGTATGCCTACTCAGGGAACACCCCCAGTGCCAAGAAATCAGGGACAAGGAGGGTATTTTGGAAATGAGAGGTGATCATCACCCTATAGAAATCCTAATTTTAGAAGGAACAATAACAATGCAGGAACAAGCATCATTTGTTGGAGATGTGAAAAACGTGGACCTGTAGCTAGGTTCTGCCCAAATGAGCAGAAACGAAAGGACTACCCAAATGAGCACAAACGAAAGGACTACATTCCCTTATGTGCAAAGTGCGGTCATGAGGGTCATTACGAAAAGGATTGCTTAGGAGAAGGTACTTCTTCGAAGAATCAAGATAAGGGAAAATGCATTACTAATTCGGCTGCAAATTTGGTAGAAAATGTGGAAGAATTAGAGGGTAAACCATTTAAAGAAAAACATGTTGCCTTTAACTCAGATGTTATGATTGGAGCAATCACTCGTTCAAAATCAAACCCAACAATTATCTTAGATCAAGAAAATGATTCGGGTTTGATGGAGCCTAATAATGCTATGATGGAAACTTTAAAGCAAGAAACATATTTACCAAGACATGCAGAAGATCATGATGTAGAGAAAGATGCGACCAATTCACCACCCAATTCAGAGGATCAGCCAATTTTACCTATCCCTTTAAATTCCCCTAAGATTAAGGAGGAAGTGGCTCCGTTTCCTCAAAGATTGAGAGCTTCAAAGGCAGCTAAAGAAGATGATAAGGAATCAAGGAAATCCTTTGATATGTGGGATGAGTTGGAGAGTTTACATTTGTCAATTAATCTAAGACAATTACTGGAAATTGCCCCTACTTGTAGAAGGGAGATCTATCATAGACTAGTACGGAGAAGGGAAAAAAGGGGTAATTCTGTGACAGTTTCATCTAGCACGAAAATTGTTAAAGTAGACAAAAGTGTTCGGCCCTTAAGGATTGTGGATTTGTTCTTAGATCCAAGGGCTCCAGTTGTAGACATGGAAGTGATGAAGCATATGATATTCAGAGCTCAGCTAGATGGTGGGGCAGCAATGAATCTAATAACAGAGGAAACAATGCTTAATTTAGGGTTAATCGATAAGAAGGAGACTACCAGTATTGTTTTACATTTAGCTGATCAACAAAGGGTCACACCTTTAGGTCTTTTATGTCAAATTCCAATTGTTATTGCTGGTTTGGAGTTTAGTATTAATTTCTTGGTTGTGCGACCTATTCAAGGAGCTACTTCTTATCCAATTCTTTTGGGTAGACCTTGGTTGTTGCATTCTCAATGTGATCAGAGCTGGCATAGAGGTATTATAACGATAGGACCTAAGCATAAACGAGTGCAATTGCGAGTTGTAGCTAGGGAATTTTTGCATTAACCAATGGAGGAAAGCACAAATATGAATAGATCTAATGCCTCCATGACTGAGGAGGAATAGAATGAGAGCTCAAAGACTGAGCAAAATTATGCGTGGTTCTATTGATATTTACATCATCGAGCCTCATTAGATGGGGACAAGACTACAGTTAATATGGTGCATCAAAAGAATTTTGTGAAACCTTTAGGAATGGGGAAATATTCTATGAACTATTCTTCGGAAGACGACACTGATAGTGATATTGCTAATTGGTTGACTACTTCCAATAGTGCTTTATCTGATTTATTGGGAGTTTCTATGGAGGAGGAAAATATGGAAGATGAATGGGAAAGTTCTCTTCTTGATGTTGAAAGCTTAGTGAGGGAGCGTACAAATTCAATTGTTGATGAAACACAAGAGCAAGATCATTCTCAAGATTTCTTTTTTGGGTATGATTCCCAAGTTGTGATACAAGGAGAATAATCTGAAGATGAAATAGAGGAGTTAGGCGATGAGCCAATTATTGAAGAGCTAATAACAGTAATGGAAACCAATGAAATGTTGATAGAGGGTCTACCTGAGACCTTGGCTCCTATCCTGAGAAATGAGATTCCATTTGGGTTTGGTCAATTACCTTTGTCCATACAACAACTTTACTTCTATCATTGGAGACAGAAAGTTCAAGAATCCCGTAGTAGCAGTTATAGACCTTTTCAGTCCTCTTGCAAGGAAGATAAGGATGATCCTTCGAATGGCAGAATTGTTTCATGTTATGCTACAATGATTGATTGGGAGGAAAAATGGGAAGATGAATTGAACCCCCACCAGCAAGTAGGTGAGGTGTCTCAAGAAATGGCATCTTATTCAGTGGATATGCTGAATGATAAAATTTTATATTACGAGAATGAAATTGCGGATGATAGTGCCCTTGTTCAACCACTATTGAATAAAATTACTCAACTACAAATAGATAAAGTTGCTGCATAACGCGAGGCATTAAAAAACAAGAAGTTGGTTCAATCCTTATAGTCTTATTATGATGAAAAAATGAATCATTTAGAAGATATTGTGTTTCAAATTGAGAATTTTGTTGAGCAAATATTGCAAGAAAAGAAAAACCTGGAGCAAGTACAATCCCGATTAATGGATGAACTAACTATGTAGACTGTCGTGATTAGTGCCTTACAGGTGGGAATGAATTCAATATTAAAACATGAAAGAGTTGTGATACCCACTAATAGGGGGCAGGGGGTTACTAATGTCCCTTGGCTTTATCATCAACTCCATCAAGTAAATTACTTTGATAGAAGCATGTCTTTACGATCAACGATGGGACATTCATTTGCACATGTAAATGGTATGTGGAGTATAAAAAGGGTTTTACCTCATCCTAGTGAAAAGGTTATGGATTTCACAATTTATGGCGATGGAATTGAACCGCCCCTTTTAGGGTATGAACCAGTGAGTCCAACTAATTTTATTGAGCTTAAGAGGATTATTCATTATTTAGGTTGTCATATACAAGGTGAAATAAATAAAAATCTTCATTTGTTGATACTCAAGTTGAAATGGAAGAAATGGAAGTGGACTTATCAAGATCAGCAGTGTCTTGAACATTGTAATTAGATTTTACGATGTTATCGTCAGAAGTTGCATGATAAAAATAAAAATAAGCATATAAGTATACAATATGGATCTAAGGATCGACAGTTATCCATGTGGGACCACGAAGTGTTAGACCATTATATGGTTGAGATTACTGAGTTTACATAATGGGAAGAGTCTTCCAAAGCACTAGTTGTGTATCAAACATCTTTTAAACCTCCACCTCAGAACTTATCATCTGATATTAATGATGGACAACCTATGGGAGTGAGTAATACATGACCTTGGACAACCTATGGGAGTGAGTAATCGATTAGGTCATGTATCTATGAAGAAATCCACTGAGGTGCCACTCATTAAACCTAACAAGGTTCAAACAGCTTTTGTGCACAATTCTAAAATTGAAGGCACCAAATAAGTTTCTCTTATTGGGTAGTCAGTTGCAAGGTGCTGCTTTGGAGAAATTATAGAATGTTCTTAAGAAATATGCACATGTGTTTTCTTGGAGCTATGCGGATTTGAAAGGTATGAAATCTGAATTGTGTCAACATTATATTGATATTGAACCAAGTGTCAAACCTATACGTCAGTGTCAACGGCGAACAAATCCTAACTATGTAGATAAGGTGCATGCTGAAACTTCTAAATTATTAGATGTGGGTTTTATCTCTCCAGTTGCATATAGTGATTGGGTTTCACCTATAGTCATTGTTCCCAAAAAGAATTCTAATAAAATTCGCATCTACGTGGATTATCGTGCATTGAATAAGCACACTCGTAAGGATCATTTTCTTTTACCTTTCTCCAATCAATTATTAGATAGAGTGGCAAGGCATCAACTATATTCTTTTATGGATGGGTTTAGGGGTTATAATAAAATTTTTATTAACCCTAAAGATTAGCCCAAAACTACTTTTACTACTGAATGGGGGACTTTTGCCTATAAAGTAATGCCATTTGGTTTGTGTAATGCTACTTTTCAGAGAGCAATGATGGCAATTTTTCAAGATTTTCTAATTAAATGGATGGAAGTCTTTTTGGATGACTTATGTGTGCATGGCAATGAAGAAAATATGGATGATCGATTAGAAGAGGTATTCGAACGTTGTGAAAGTACAGGAGTTTTCTTAAATTTAAAAAAATGTGTTTTTGGAGTACCACGGGATATATTATTAGGTTATATAGTTTCGAGTGATGGTATTGCAATGGATATGGCTAAAGTACAGAAAATTGCTAATTTACATGCACCCCAAAATTTGAAACAATTACATGGGTTTCTGGGTCATTTAAATTTTTATCAATGCTTTATTGAATCGTTTGAAGTGGTGGCTTCTCCCTTGACTGCTTTACTTAAGAAAAATCAACCTTATGATTGGGATTCAGTATGCCAAGCTGCATTTGAGAAATGAAAACTTCGATTAGTGGAAGGACCAATTTTGGTTTCACCGGATTGGTCTAAAGAGTTTCATATTCATGCCGATGCTTGCATGGATACAATGGGAGTGCTTTTATGCCAAGCAGATGATAAGAAGATTGATCATCCAATTTATTATGCTAGTTGTAATTTAAGTGACACCTAGAAAAACTATACCACAACTGAGAAAGAGTGTTTATTGATGGTGTTTGCTATTACCAAGTTTAGGCATTATTTGTTGGGCAATAAGTTTATTTTTTATGTGGATCATGAGGCACCAAAATACTTATTGAATAAACCCGAGCTTAGTGATTGAGTTATTTGGTGGATGTTGCTTTTTCAAGAATTTGATTTTGAAGTCATTACTCGTGTGGGCTGATCCCATGTTCTTACAGACCATATGTCTCGATTAATTACATATGATACAGAGAAAAGTGTAGATGAAGAATTACCTGATGCTCAATTATTTGACATCTCTACTACATTACCTTGGTATGCGGATATTGCTAATTTTCTTAGTACAACTAAGTATCCACCGACTGCACCTAAGCATGAACACCGTCGTATTTTGTTGCAGTCACGCTCCTATGTTTTAATGTCAGGTTCTTTATATAAATATTTTCCTCGTGAGGAGATATATCAAAGGTGTGTTCGCGAAGATGAGGTACCACAAATTTTAACTGCATTATATGATGAACCTTGTGGGGGTCATTTTGCAGGAGATCTGATAGCACGAAAAGTCTTATTTATTGGTTATTGGTGGCCTACCTTATACAAAGATACATATGAACATTGTCGCAAGTGTGATAAATGCCAGCGTACTAGGTAACCGATTAAGCACTTTTCCATGACATTGACTGCTGTATTAGCCTTGGCACCTTTTGCAAAATGGGGTGTAGATTTTGTTGGTCCCATTGATCCACCTACACGATATCATTCTAATCAAAATATTTTGGTGTGTATGGACTATGTCACCAAATGGGTGGAGGCGAAAGCACTCAAAATTGATCAAGGCAAGGATGTTACTCTCTTTCTTTATGAGAATATTATTACTCGTTTTGGCTGCCCACTAGAATTAGTCAGTGATCATGGATCCCATTTTTTGAATAATTTAATTTTAGAATTGATGGATCTTTATAAGATTAAGCATCGTAAGTCTACCCCATATTATCCACGTTCTAATGGTGCTATAGAGGTTACCAATCATGTTGTGATGGTAATTTTAACCAAAACAGTCGCCAAGAATAGACGGGATTGGGATGAGCGCTTACCAAAAGCACTATGGGCATATCGAACTGCTTATAAAGTCACAACTAATAACACATTTTTTAGTTTGGTTAAGGGGATAATGAAGCTCTCTTTCCTATCAAATTTGAGGTTCCTACCTTATGCATGGCATTGTCTAATTGTCTTGGTGAGCGAGAAACTCTTACTACCCATATGTGCAAGTTAGTTAAATTGGATGAGGATCATATGCTCGCTTTACAATGTATTGAAGCCTGTTATAAATGAAGGAAAGCCTAGCATGATAGACGTTTAAAGCTTAAGGATTTTGAGCATAATGATTTAGTTCTATTGTATAATAGTCGTTATTATAAATTTAGAGGGAAACTTCGTATACGATGGTTAGGTCCCTTTCAAGTCAAAGAAGTGTATGATAATGGTTCAGTGGATATTCAGGATTTCAAATGCATGACAAGTTTTTATATACTCCATGAGGTGAGTCCTGTTGTGGTACATCTTTTGTAGTTGTCTTTTGCTTGCAGTATCAACCACCATTTGGTTGTAGCTCTTGTCAGAGGCATCTATTTATGCGCGCTCAGTTATTGTGTTTGCAGTGTCGCACATATTTTCGATGCTATGGTACCACTGCCATGTAGGATATGATAGGTTGCACTTACCAGCATCATGATTTTACTAGTGTCTTTTCTCCTGAGCATGGCGCTGGTTAGTCCCGGGTGGGTAGAGAGCAACAAGAATTTGCTCGATATCGATCTACTGTCTACCACCTTACTCCATCTTACCATGATTTGCAGACTAGTGTTCCATGTCCATGTTGGGATTATATTTGTTGGTATATGGATGCGCGACTGGGGGCATTCGTTAGATGCTTTATCAATGGCCCTTATGCCTTACTATGATGATGATGCCTCAGTTCCACTCCATGACATATTGGACTAGTAATTTAGGACTCGAAAAATTAAAAATCAAGATATTCGTATTCAGAGTGTTTTAATAAGGGGAGTGATGTTTGTGCATAACTTAGTGAATTTCATAATATATGGTGAGTTGATTAGGAATCTACTAGAGTATGTTTCCTTTCTTTATCGCTTTGTAGCGATGTGGGTTAGCTGAGTAACAAGGTTCTCTCCACGAAATTTTGACTAGGAGTAGTGCGAAAGAGAGATGCTGAGCTGGTGAGTCTCTTTGCTTATCACTTTCCCCAGCAACGTGAGTAGTATTATGTGCTAGATTCGATACTTTGCGTGAAGTTGTTGAGCTGAAATGTTTTACCATTCAATTAAGTGATGCATTCTTAGCCTTCTAGTTGATTCTTAAAAAAAAAAAAACTTAAACTCCAATCCAAATAACAAAGTTCGAAAGAGTCTATGTATTTATTCTTCGGAAAGCAAGAAAGAAATAAAGAAGAAAAAAAAAGCCCCGAGACTGCAGGGTTCTAGAAAGAAAAAAACCTCCAAAAGAAGATAACCATCGCCTCTGTGGTGTCGTGATGTTATGAGGACATAGTGTGAAAATGTATGGAATGTATCATCATCTGACTTCTCTATTGATCTAGAGAGTCAATGTGATCTGAGCCATTAGTACTAGTGCAAGTTGTATGAATTATCCGAAAATACTAGATTTTTAGATAATTTTAGTCTATTTTTCATATTATTTATTGTAAAAATCCAAAAAAAGTTAGAAAAAGCTTCTAGATTAGGATGGAATGCAAAAAGCTAGTTGCTTTTTCAGCAAGTTAGGAAATTTTCACAAGAAGGGCAGATTGACGAAATCGCGCGCGTCGCGATCGCTGTAAACAGGCTGAAAACTGCAAATTGAACTGAAAGAAGAAGGAGTGATCTGGGAGATACGTGATCAGGTATCCTGGGGTTTTACCCTCCTTTTGGAGCCAACGGAGCCACCAGATTTGTGTCCGGGTAGCAGAGAAAGAGCTAATTTTTCTGATCCACATTTTTGGTCTACGAAGGAGCTTTAGGAGAACTAATGCCTGGAGATTGCTTCTGAGTAGAGCAAAGATTCCAGGTTCTTTCAATACATATTGTTTCAATTCATTGTGATTTTTTGTTGTCGTGTTTACCACTTGGGTATTCTCTATCTTCTCTTCCATCTCCTATCTCTACTTCCTTCTACTTTTGATCCCCGGTGGATTCGACTTTTTGACAAAAACCCCTCCGACATTGGTGAACCTGACATGAAAGCATCACATTTAAAAAAATTTCAGGATGGGAGATACTTCAACATCAATTTCAGCCCCTTCTACGATTCTTGCTTTGTCCTCTACTTCAACTCCATCATCGACTTCTGCTTCAAGTACTTCTACGGATGATTTAAAGCAGATTTTGCAGAATATGTCTATGTATATGCAGCTTCAAAATCAGTAGACACAATTGTATATATTGCAGCAGCAGCAGTTACATCAACAACAGTTGTCTCAGTAAAGGCAACTATATTCGGAGCAAGAGAGTGCAATCAGCGCGACTAAGGCGATTGAAGTAGTTGAAAATGAAAAGAAGTTATTTGATGGCCATAATGTATCGGCTTATTTGAAGACGTATGAGATTAAGATGGGATTTTTTTGGAGTACCGATAGGACTTATGAGTAAATATTTTATTCGCCTTGTCACACTTTCCTTGAGGGTAAAAGTGATTGATCTTTTCCTTCAAAATTCGCATTGGTAAGATTTTAAGAAGGCCCTGAAAGAGGAGTATTTTCTTGAGGACTTTGGGATGGCTACTCGGCGGTCATTCCAAGAGTGGGTCTACATGCCAAACAAAGGTCTAGCTGCTTCAGAATTGATACAAGAATTTGAAGAGAGGTATGATCAGCTTGATGCCATTGAACAAAGAGCATTGGATATTGAGAAAGTTGAGCATTTCTTGCAAGCTGCAGATCCTGCTCTTCAGGAAGAATTAGGAGAGCTTCTTGAGGATCACATGAAGCCTATGGATCTTAAAATAGATTGGAAAGATGCCCAGGATGCGGTCTCGACTTTGACCAAGAGGCAGATATGGAAGACCCGCCTACAGAATGGATCCATGACACCGACACCGTCTTTTGCTCCTATGTCTGCTTCTACCCCTATCATTTCTTCTCTTCCTCAGCTAGTTACTTGGCCTATGCCAGTGCCTACTGTTTCTAATCCTCCTGTTCCTCCCGATGCTGGCTCCTTCTGCTCCAAAATCATCCGCTCCTTTGGTTCCTTCCTCTCTTGATGACATAATCAAAGGCATAATGGATTTGACATTGGAGTCAGTTAAAGCAGAATTGGTGGGAAAATTAAAAGAGCAATTATCTTCGACTGTGCCTACTATTTCTTCTAGTGCTCCTAGTGCACCTAGGAGAGATCGAAGATGTATTTGGTGTGATAGTACAGACCATAAACATTGCAGGGATTGTGAATCTTTTCAAGATGCAAGGAGGAAGAATTTGGTATTTTGGGGACAAGATGGCAAGATCTGGTTGATTGGAACAGGAGCTCTGCTTGCTACCAATTTTGGGAAAGGCGGAATGAAGAAATTAGTACATGATATGGCTGCGCATACTTCTTATGTGGCAGCTAGAGGAGATGCTTCTGCATATGGAGTCCAGATTGAGAAAGGTTTAGAGAGTCAGTCAGCATTATGGACCTATGCTATAGAGATGGTAAACAAGGGGAAAATTCAGTAGACTGTTTTGACTAGTGCAGGTTCTAGCATCAGATCTGAGACAGTTTGGGATTCACCTGTTGATTGACAGGTACACTATTTATGCCTACTTGGCTAAGTCTTAGGGATCAGATGTACTTGTTGAGGAGAAGCGTAAGAGAGATGAAGAGAATCCAAATGCAGCTAAAAAGACTAGAGGGGGTGAGTTTGTTACTCCACCTACTGTAGGGCCGTCTTTGAGACCAGGGCCAGAACAACAAATGGAAGATGCTCAAAAGAAAGAAAAGAGTCAGGAGCCTAGACAGAGAAAGCAGCCAGGATTTAGATTAATGTTCGATATTGAGACATCTACGGACATGAAGAAAATCTTTAATGACAAGATACTTGGCAGTGAGGTGACTTTTACTATTTTTGAGGTTTAAGGCATTTCAAAAAGAGAGTTTCAAGAAGTCCTGAAGAGAAAAAGACATACATTGCCTACTACTGATACATATGGAGTTTTGATTAGGGAGTTGGATGAGGATGAGGATGAGGTTATGGTCGAGAATGCTTCTGTTTTTCCACAGACAGAGAAGAGAGTTCAGCCTATGCATTATACTGAAACTGATGAGCCTATCTTGGTACCGCACAGTCACTTTTCGCGGAGTCATTGGGCTAGGGCAACTTCGGAAATAGTGGTAAAAATTGGAGAGAAACAGGTGCCTTATGTTGCTTTGGTGGATCATGGTTCAGAGATTAATCTCATAGTTCGTGGAGTTTATGAAAGTAATAGATGGCCTATGGATGCAGAGCATGGGTGGTGTATGAGAGCCGCCAACAATACTGCAGGTGATTTGTATGCTGCCTGTCCCAGTGTTAGGATTTCTATTGGAGATGTAGAGGAGGATTTCCATTTCTTTGTGCAGGATTCATGCTCTTACCCCATAATCCTAGGACAGCCATTCATCACAGAGATGCACATGGAGACGAAAGTAATGGATGATGGAT